>NC_064807.1:66996676-67230189 GCF_023721935.1 Panthera uncia
GTGGTATCAACAGATAAATCAACTAGATATGTTGAAAAAATTATGGGCAAGAATCCTGTTCTCTTCACCCGGCCTAATTCCTCCACAAGAAGAATCTGCCCTGGGAGTTGCAGGGAGAAGAGAGATGTGGACTACGGTTGAGAAAAAGCCAGTCCAGTGATCCCATTATTCCTAAACTTCTGGACTGTTTTCACTTACAATCAATGACAATTTTCTCTAGAGTTGCCCGTTCTCTGAACCTCGTGATTCTCACTTTCGGGGTGTTTGTTTCTTCTCATCTGCGGACGTCCCTTCTGCCACTCTCGGTGACTTCATTCACTGAATGGGACTTGCTGCTGTGAATCACAAGAGTTCAGGTTGCCGGCTCATAATATTTTTGTATCGCTAAGGATGTCCTGGTTCAGACCTCAAGTTCCCTCCTCTCACTTCCCGAAAGGAGAAAGTTTCTGAACGATTGTTAGAGCACACAGCGCAGAGGCCTCCCTCCCTCCCCAGCACATTCCAGCACACAGGGCTTTCCTCTGCTCTGCTCGCCCTCCGCATCTTGTTTCCAGTCTGATGAGGAGAGGTGGGGGGACATTTGCTTTGGGGAAACAGGCTCTGTAATCCTTGGTCCCTGAAGTGATTTTCAATAGGAAATCTGAATTCCTGCTTCATGTAAAATGAGTCTCAGATGCTGAGAAATGAGTATTTGAGAATAATTTACGATTTGCTTTCCATAAATCAGTGCTGTTTTGCCTACAAATCATTTTGAGAACTGTATACGGCTTTATAAAAAATGAGTCCGGGCAGATTGGGAAGCGAGCTTTATATGTTGATTCCTCCTCCTGTCACCAATTAGTTATGTGACTTTGGCACGTTGCCCCAAGTTTTTGAGTTTCATGGGGGTTGTAAAATTATTAAATTACATTCTTCACCAATTAATCCATTAGCTCAGCAAACATTTGTTGCCTGCCATCTCCCTGCCCGTCACCACATGGGGTCCTTCCACCTCTCGCATGTTATCAGAACCAGGTTTCGGGATCAGCTCCATTCTAATAGGATGCACTGGAGAGAAAGGAACTACCATTCAACGTTTATTAGGAATCGGATGATTTTATTTGATCCTTGCACTAACTCTGCAAAGTGGGTGCTCCATTTTATAGATGAGGAACTGAGGCCCAAAGAGGCCGAGCGCCATGCGCGAGGTTGCGTCTCTTCTAAGTAGTAGTGTCTGGGCTGAGACTCGGGTCTGGCTGGCCGTTTCTCTAAGACTCAAAGACTCCCTAAGACAATTAAATTGTCATGTCCATTCTTAGTATTTTTAAGTGTTCCAAGAAACTTGCGACACAGCTTTGTTTTCAGGGAAAAATGTGGAGATTCAGTCGCTCTCCCTGATTGATTTTGCTGGTTTTGTCTAAACGGGGTTAGACATTCCCTCCTGTGCCCGAAGGTGGCGCCGCACGCCGTCCTGCGCGTGGGCAGAGGGAGTAAGTAGCCAGTGCGCCCCCTGGGACGTGGGGTGGAGACCCTCCATGGAAGAAGGCTCCTGAAGTTTGGAGTGCATCACGGTTTCTGCGCTGCCTTTGAGATATGGATAGTCTAGTACAAGAGTTCACAGCTAGAGAGTATAAGAGAATCATTTCACAAGTCGGGTGGGCAGGTCCCAGGGCAGAAAGTTAGCTCCGGGGGGAGCAGTCACCAGAAGCCCCGTATTTCCTGGATGCTTCCCGTTTTGTGTATGTAGGAGACCAGGGCATATTCATAGTTTAGAGTTCCACAAGGAAGCCTTTACCATGGTGGACTTCAGATGACAAAAATAGGTATCAGTTAGTTTAAGTACAGGAATCAGAAATCACTCTAGTTATTTGAAGCAGGATAGGATTTAATATGAACAACCGAGTGCTTACAAAATAGTTGTGAAGGCTGAAGGAGCAGGTTCTAGGCTGAGCTTTTTGGATGACTTCCAAGCAATACAGCACTGACCCAAGGGGGAAGCTACTGCTTCAGAGGGAGCCATTGCTGCTAAGTGCACGTTGAGGGGGAGCCACGGCCATAACAGGAGACAGGAGGACGGCTGCCCATAGAAGTCCAGGAATCAGCAAGTCCTATCAAGAAACTGGCGCAATCACCACTATTTGCCGGTCCTCAGAACCCTGGAGAAGGAACACTGTGACCCACTGCAAGAAAGTCTCAACTATCCTAAGCAGTAGTGACAACCAGAAGCCAAGGAAAGGACCTCTACTTCACTTCTTTCTTTCAAGTCATATGAGTGCATCTAATTGGCTTTCCAACCTCTTCAGGTATAAGAAGGGTGACATGGAGGTTGAGATGTCAATCCAAGTATCTACCACAAAGAGGTGAGTAATTCTTCAAAGAGGTGCTTTTCCAGCACTACTTGACAACTCCAAGGATAGAACTTCCTCCCAAAAAAAACAAAGCAAAGCAAAACCAAACAAAACCATTTAGACATTCAATGTTTATTCCTTTGAGAATAGAAGCCATCTCAATAATGGAGGCACTCCTGCTCAGTATTTATGTTCTCTTTGTCCCATTCAGGAAAGGCCAAGCCAACTGTGCCCAACCCTGGGCTCAGGGCCTTTCCCTACGTAAGCCCCACCCAGCTGGTGTTTAATACCACTCCAACCCAGTGGGAAGTTTTCTCATCAAAGAAAGTTGAGTC
Organism: Panthera uncia; assembly: GCF_023721935.1. NCBI lineage: Eukaryota > Metazoa > Chordata > Mammalia > Carnivora > Felidae > Panthera > Panthera uncia. The sequence goes on from NC_064807.1 coordinate 66,999,339, forward strand.
TAATGGGAAAAGTGGTATGCCTGTCCCCTTGCTAGAACAATAGATGGCAAGTGTAAGTTTAGATTCATTGACAACAGACTCAGCACTAGCTCTGTCCCAGGCCCTGAGATACTGTTGAGTATGAGAGACAGAGCATTAACATAAATGCTATGAAGGGGGATAAGCCTGAGAGAGTGAAGGCATGCAGCTAAACCTGGAAACTGGGGCAGATAACATTGGAGGAACCAGACTTCGTAAGTCTTCTTTCTGCTCTGGTTGCCCACACAGGCCACACCTTGACATGGGAGTAAAATTTTCCTGGTGGGAATGGTTGTGAAAATCAAGGTGTTCTGATAACCCCTTGGGGTAGGCAGCTTTTGAAATGGCTCCCCCAGACCCCCCCCCCCCCTCCTGGTATTCATGCCTGTGTAAACCCCTCCCCTAGATGTAGTGAGTTGCTTCTAACAAATGGAATATGGCAAACCTGAAGGGGTATCACTTCTAAGATGAGGTTACAGGCAGAAGTGTGAAATGTGCTAAGGTTGAGAAACCCTGGGCTAGAGCTGGGTCTTCCTTCCCTGGCTGTGTCTTTGGTTCCCCTGGATGACCTGATTCTGACTTTCTTACCTCTAGCCACTTCTAGTAAACCATCCCTCTCAACCAGCACACCCTACCCCCAAGCACACCCATCACCCCCACTAGACACCCTGGCTCCATGAGAACCCCCTCTCCCAACTGGTGTTCTCTAATGTCACTTGTTACTGTTGGGAGCATGTTCAGTCTCTTGTCCTCTGCTGTCTCTCCCAAACATCATCTCTCTGGGGACCTGAGGGGTGCAAAGTGCCAGTGGAGTCAGCTGTAGCCTGTGAGTCAGTTCACCAAAAGCCAGTCCCTTTTGAAAAAGTCTGTTTTCATTTAGCCCACACATGGGCTCAACTCAGAAACACTGACACAAACCCTCAACTCAGACCCATTGAAAACTATGCTGAGAGTTTCAGGCAAGGACAAATGCATTTTCCAGAAGAATACCACATAGCTAGGCTTCACAGAGACACCAGAAAGACATATATTAAAATGCAATTAGAAGAAAAGAAAACATACAAGAATATTCAAAACGTTTCCTGTTGGCAAAGAGCAGAAGCACCATTGTTTCTACATCACTTCCTTTTATCTCTTCTGAAAATATCAACTCTGAGAAGGACTTCTGGAGACAATCACATCAGCTGGTGGACACAAATAACAGCTCTATAGGCAATAACCTGAGGAAAGGGAGGGAGTCAAGAACCCCAGAGGGAAGACCCAGAAAGAATGCCCTCCTATTGTTAACCAGAAATATGCTTTGTAACTGAGAAGTCTTCCCAAAGCTTTTTAGTGAGCTGGAGTCTTGTTTGTATTTTCCCTTCTTGCGAGTGAGACAAACACCAGGTTTCTGGGAATGATCTAATCTGTGCTCCATGATAACTTCAATTTCTTCCCTGCCTGAGGTCTGCTCCTCGCCATATGCACCTTATCTGTCAAGCTCGGAGCCCAAGAAGTGGACCATAGAGGATGCTCCATTCGACGGCAGAGTCTGTACTTATATAGACCCTCGGCCCTGAATCCATGTTGTTTTCCCCACCCTGTGAAAACAGAGAGGCCAGTGGAAGGTTCTTGTCACCTTTGTTTAGTTCATTCATTCATTTAATGAACATGGAAGCTCTAATATATTGCAGGCTCCATGCTAGGTGGCAGAGGTTTGGAAGTGGCTCAAACACAACATATAATTCTGGAAGTTCATGGTCTTTGGGAAAGGGTGGGGGTGTGGATGAAGAGGGATAGACAAAGGACACCGGATGGAGCAGGAGGTCAGGGATGGCTTACAGGGGCAGATGACATGAATGGAGACACAGAGCTCATTTCCTGCCGTCCCCCCCCCCCCCCCGTTGCCTGTTCCTCTTGAGCACTTGGAAAACAATTATGGTGTAATTGCCTTCTGACAACTTCTATTACAAATACACATGCTTATACAGACTCAAATATACCCTTTAAAAAAAAGATTGAGTTTATTTTAGAGCAGTTTTAGATTTACAATGGAACTCAGAGAAAGGTACAGGGATTCTCAGATATGTCCTTAAACCAAGCCATCGTTATCCTGGGAATTCACAGCATAAATAAACCACTAATACATAATGGCATGGATACACAGATGTTTTTTGGAGCATGGCTTATACTGACAAAAAACCCTGGAAAATAAGAGAATTACTGAGTAACTGATCACACATCCATCTTATGGAATATTTTGCAGCTATTTAAAGAGAATAAAAAGAATGAATGCAGCCCTATGAGATGACAGATTTGTCTGTGAGCTATTGTTGAATGAGAAAAGCAAGATCAGCAAAGCATGTGCAGTATGATGCCTTCTTTTGTAAAGCAATGATGAAAAATCTCATGTATGATGTATATGAATATATAGATAGCTAGAGAATTATATGTCTGCAGAAAAATCTTTGGAAGAGCACACATCAGGCTGTGCTGGGTATTTTCTGTTTACCTCCAAATCCCTTCCGCATCCTTCCTCGACCGGTGGTGCGCCCCACAGCCTGACCTGTATGGGCTGTGTCTGTGGTCCACTGTACCCCTGGGCTTCTGGTTGGTTTGGCAAATGGGAGGTACCAACAGAGGGTGGGAAGCGGCGAGGAAGCGAGGTCAGGGTATCGTGTCCTGGTTCCATTCCTGCCAGTGGTCGTGGCTGCATACAGGTGCCATCACTTTTCTGAAGACCATCTTCCCTGGTGGGGGCCTCCATATAACCATTCTCTTTGTTTTCTAATCCTTATCTTGGACTCTTGAAGCTGAGAGGCCTATCTGCTCTCTCTTCACCATCTTTTGCTAGTTTTTCTCAACCCAGCTAACACTGGGTCCCTTTATTAAAACCCCCCTGAATACTCAGCATGAGGGTGCCATCTGTTCCCTGCAAGGACCCTGCCACACACGGCCGTGAACATAGTGTGTCTGCAGGGGATGGCAGAAGCGACGGAGGCAGAGGAGGGGGAGATGGGGAGCCAGGCTAAGAGGGAAAAGAGAAAAGACACACTTATGGAGTCAAGTACATTTATGCATATGCATGAGTATATGTAGGATGAAATTAAATAAAATTTAGTAAAATAAATAAATTTAATAAAATTTGATAAAAAGAGAAAATAAAAACAGAAAACATTTCCCCTGCCCCCAGTCCTTCTTCACAGCAGTGGTGCTGTGAGGAGCTTAGCTCTGTGCTCGCTGCTGTTTGCCCCATGTGCCCTTCCCCTGGCTCAGAGCAGGAAGCTCCACGGGCTCCTCCTCCTGGCTCTCACCACAGCTGAGCAGCAGGAAAGGTCACTGTGAATATACACAGGACAGGGACCCGAGAGGAGACGAAGCCATGGGGGTGGGGGGCCCTCCTCGGATTCTCCAGCCACAGCAGGGCATTTCACGCATTCGACACATTTCTCCCGGCAGGCTTTATTCACGCTGGCCATTCTGCCTGGTCCTAGTTGATATCTTTCTTCCCCGGAAAACTTCCCCAGACCTCCTCCTGTCACACTACAGTTTAATCACTCCTTCCCCTCCATCTCCTCCCTTTTCTGTACACTGTTGGCATTTTTTTCCACCTGCAGGTCATTATTTGGTCTGTGTCGGGCACTAAACGGGAGCGCATGGGGGACACACGCTGAGCGTAATGCCCACGCGTAACTCTAGTTCAGTCCGGGGCCCGATACTTGGGAATGTTCACTGTGCAACGGATTGAATTGATTGATTTATTGATTATAGATGGCCTAGCTTGCTGAGCTCAATCCACCTTGTCATCGTACCTATGAAGACTTTAAAAAAAAAAAAGTTTATTGGGGCACCTGGGTGGCTCAGTCAATTAGGCATCTGACTTTAGCTCAAGTCATGATCTCTCAGTCCGTGAGTTCAAGCCCTGCATCGGGCTCTGTGCTGACAGCTCTGAGCCTGGAGCCTGTTTCAGATTGTGTCTCCCTCTCTGCCCTCCCTCCCTTGCTTGTGCTCCGTTTCTCTCTCTCTCTCTCTCTCTCTCTCTCTCTCTCTCTCTCTCTCAAAAATACATAAACATTAAAAAAAATTTTTTTTTAAGTTTATGTATTTTTGAGAGAATCCAAGCGGGGGAGGGGCAGAGAGAGGGAGACAGAGGATCTGAAGCAGGCTCTCTGCTGTCAGCAGAGTGCCCCATGCGGGGCTTGAACTCACGAACCACGAGATCATGACCAGAGCCAAAGTGGGACGCTCAACCAACTGGGCCACCCAGGTGCCTCCCCCATTTAAAAAAAAAATGTGTATTTCATATGAGGACTTGTGAACACAGACAGAAGTAACTGGCCTGAAGTCTCAGAGCAAGCAGCAGCAGAGCTCTCTGGAGTCCCCTAGTCCAGTGCCTGTTTTGAGGACATGCCTCTCTCAGCCTCACTATGTCCTGGCTAGAGATGCATGGCTTCCCACTTGGATCCAACTGTTCCTCTGTGCCTGACAATGTCCACTCTAGGATGGTTGCTTGTCATCAACCCTACAGGGAGAGGCATATCTCCTGGGCCCTGACATGTTATATTTTCCAGAAACCTAGAGTGAAGCATGTGAGGTTGACGGTCCTGTTTTCTTTCAGGAGAGAGAGCTATGTACCCTGCGTGAACAACCAGAAAAGAAATGCTTGTTCATCTTTTTCAGGCTTCCAGAAAATTTATATTCTTTCCAACCCAAGGCTTGTTGCAAATATCTCCCTAAAGAGATGATGGCCCTGGTGATTTATGGCCCAAAGCTGACTGCCATCCAAAAGGATTATTAGACACGCTGGGCCTGAAGTAAGTTTGTGTCACATATATGTACATACACAGACACACGTTTCCCTCACTCTCTTTCTCTCTCAATAAAACCTAGACACAAGTTCCTATTAGGCTGCAGACTTTTTGGAACCCATGATGCCAGTATGGTGTTAGGATTCATCTCTGTCATCATGTTCTGCCCTCTGAACAAGAGTCCTTCTGGGCTGTACTTTGAACATTGTAAAGAACTGTACAAATATGAGATATGAAGGTTAAGATGGTTGTCGAGGCAGTTCAAAAGGGAAGTTCTCTTTTCTCAGTTGAGTAATTTGGGGGGATACATTTTGACTTCAGTTACCCAGATGATTACCTCAACTCTCCAACTCTCATGCTTTGTGGACGTAACTTTTGAAATTTGGAAAGGAATTCTGCCATGAGTATGACATTGGAAATGTGACTTTTTGTAATATCTTTTCATCATTCTTTAGATTCTCCAGACTGGCCTTTTCATGATGAGAGTTCTCAGGTTGGCTAGAGGCAAAACCCACCTCCAGTTTCTTGGCTGTGCCTCTTGCTGATCCAACCCTGCTCCTCTTTACTCGAAGGGAGAGTGAGCTTAGGTATGCAGTATCTTTAAACACATAGGGTGGTGCCCACTTTTATTTAATATCTGGAAAAGACAGTTATCTGCTGGGCGGTGTGACAAAACTGCATTATGATTTCTTGTGCTCTAAAGCGGAAGGGGGAATAGAATTCCTCCTCCAGAACTCTTTGGTTTGGCAGTTGGGGTTGTTTGAGTTGAGATAAAGGCTAATATTTATTCAGCCAGCTTCCCAAATCTGACCTGCTACTTGGAATCTGCTCAGTGGTGACCAAGTGTTAGTCATCTCAGAGCCCTGCTTGTTATCACGGCCAAGAGCACAGGCTGGTATGAAATACCAGTACGTTATTCCTCCAAGACTGGCTTGGAAACATGTGGCAGGGCCTGATGGTGGGTTTCTGGTTTAATTCACGCTAGTTTGTAGAAAGACAATGCACAAAATAACGAGATCTAGGAGTTGATTGAGGGCTTTAAAGACCAACTAATGGTCTCAAAAGATCATAGATGAAGACTCAGAGGCCCAGAGAAGGTGAATGACTTACTTGGATTACTTGGCTGGTTAGGTGCAGAGTCATAGCTAGAACTGTTTTGGCTAGAGTTGCCGTTTACTGAGTTACAGGTATGTGCCAGGCATTGGAGACAACTGGCCAAATGTCCACATACGCTGCATGGGTGAGGCTCCAGCCTTTACATAGGCGATCTTACATGGATAAGTGCCTGGGGAAATGGACCTGGGAGATCAGGCATTTGGCATTACTCTTTGGCATTTACTTTAGGGAAAAGAGAGTCTGAGAAGCTAGGCGAGTGCCAGGGTGACCAAGGACAGCATGGACTCAGCTGGGAAGATATGAATGCATGCCTTCCCACTACCGCCACTACCCCCAGCCCTGACCTCCCGCCATATGCTGCCACTGTCCCTTGAGAAGCAGTGGGCTTTAGGACAGTATTTGAGCATTTGGGGCTACAAGAAGAGCACTGAGCACAGAGTCAGAGACCCTGGGTTCCAGTTCCAGCCTCCTTCATTTACTGGTGCTGTGGTCCTGGACAGTCATAGCACACTCTTTCTCAGAGCCTCAGTTTCCTTATCTGTAGAGTGAGGAAGGTAAAACCCATCCTATCCTATTTTGGAGGTGAAGTGTGGATAATAAATATATAGGGAAGTTTTAAATGCAGAAATATCACATACAGGTGAGAAATCACTTTTGTTAGTCATCCACGAATTCTTACTCACTTGCTATTGTGACCAATTTGGCTAAATGCTGGCAGGATTGAGAGTTTAGGACATTAAGACAGAGAAAAGCTAACTGCCTCCAACCAGGTCTAAAACCTCAGCCATAATGGTGTAGTTCTACTGACACTACAAAATGTCCCCATTTGTTGGGGGAGGGGAGCTATTTAATCGCTCCAGCCTTAATTCCCAAGTTGGTTAGTGCAAAGAGCACAGTACTTAGAGAAACAGGGTTTAAGATCTTGAGTACGACATCGATGGATATCTAATTTGGGGCAATTTACTAGCTTGTTGGAACGTTAATTTATTGATTTGTAAAATGTATCAAATACAGCCAATTCATATGGCTCTTGTGAGGTTTGTTTATGAGTAGGCGCCCCATGCATGTGGCTGAACTTGAATCTGCTATTTATTTAGGTCACATTCTGTGTGATGTTTTTATGACAAAATGACATTTTTGTGTTAGGTCATCTTAGTGTACCAGTGACCCCAGAAAAAGGAAGCACATGAGGGAGGGCATCCATGTCATTGTGAAGCTAATTAATTACAGCAATAAGAACTTTTGTAATTCTGAGGATGAAACATCTGGTGACTATTGCAGGGATAATTACTAACCCTTGTAATTGCAGGTATTCCTGGACATGACATTTCCTGGTACTCTGGAATTCTCACCAAGTGGCAATGGCTAGGACATTTTTCATTTGCATTTCATGGGATACTTTATGCAGCAGAGCATTTCACAATGATACGTTGTTTCTTCCTCCCATGCAAGAACCCTGGTAAAAATGTCCCTGTCCTTCATGGTTCCTATGTTCCCTTGATGGACTGCTCAGGGCTGTGCACGAATGGTCTTCAGCATTGGAGGCAATATAATTCTGTCTACAGTTAATGTGGTTCCATCTGTCTGTCTATTGGTTTGTGTGGGTTATTTCACTGACATAGTAGCTTATATTTTGCTATATGACAAAGTAATAAAAATTTAAGAACCATAAAGAAGAATTTCACTTCCCTGGGAGCTCTGAGATCTTCCCTTTATATATACGGAAGGAGAAAGAGGAGCAATCAGGAGCAAGGAGGCATTGGACTCTCTAGGTCTCCTGGATCAGCTCAGCACAGCCTATGTATGGTGGTCACTGCTGATTAAGAAGCACGATGAGATGGCCCAATGGTGAAGGAAACCATGAAAGGGTTAAAACAGGATGGCACTGAGATACCTAGGTAGGGAATGAAGGGAAGACAATGAGAGAGATGAAGAAAAGAAAATAATATCTAAAGAAGATTTTGCCCGTATTTGTTGGATTCTTCCCAGTCCTTGCATTGACTCATTTGAGAACACCTAGAGTACAGATCAGTATTAATTCCTAAGGCCTTTTGAGTTAAAGCTGTTACTGAATATCATTCCATGTAGAAAATGGTCCACATAAGGATACAACTCATAAGAAGGTAGTGTGTGGTTATAAATTCTCAACAGAGATCTCCCCTCTACCTTATACCACCAGCAAGTGAGCTGTGCAGTTTCCTTGTATCTTCTTAGAGGCAATGGGGGCCATGTTAACCTCTAGCTCACCATTGCATTGAGGGTGTAGACATCTGAGAGCCTAGCTTTGTGAGTTTCCTTAGGCTTATCTTTTGTCACTCATTCACCACAAGGCAAGAGAAAAAAAAATACTTCTATTTATCAGGCTTGGCAAATGCCATTGAAGTACAAATTGTCTTCAGGGCTCTACCAGCCTCTATGAGGTTCCACCTTGATTCATTCCCTCATGTGAATATTCTTTTCTTTCTTTCTTTTTTAAGTTTATTTATTTATTTTGAGAGAGTGCACGCACAAGTGGGGGAGGGGCTGAGAGAGTGGGAGAGAGAATCCCAAGCAGCCTCTGCAATGTCAGCATGGAGTCTGACACAGGGATTGATCCCACAAACTGTGAGATCATGACCTGAGCCAAAACCAAGAGTCAGATGCCCCTTCTGACCTTCTGAGCCACCCAGGTACCCCTATATTCTTTTATTTCTTAACATCTCATGCATTGGAAGTCTTAGCTAGAGCAATTAGGCAAGAAAAAGAAATAAAAGGCATCCACGTTGGATAGGAGGAAGTAAAATAATCTCTGTTCTAAACAACAGAGGGAAAATAGACTGAAAAAAAAAAAAACAAAGAGCTCAGGGACTTGTGAGATTATAACAAAAGAGGTAACATTCATGTCATTGGAGTTCTAGAGCAGAAGAGAACTGTCAGTATAAAACCCTGCACCCTCTGAAAATATCCACCAACCAACATGATGCAGCTGACATTTAGAGAACACTCAACCCAACAGCAGCAGAATACATATTCCTTTCAAGAGCCCAAAGAACATACACAAAATATATCCTGGGTTATAAACCAACCTTCCAAAAAATGAAAAGAGAAATCATATGGAATATGTGCTCTTACCACAATGGAAGCAAAGTAGAAATTAAAGACAGATAAGAGAAAAATCTCCAAATACTGGGAAACTAAACCACATATGTCTAGATAATCTGAGGGTCAAAGAAGAAAGGACTCTCAAGGGAAATTTGAAAAAACAAAACAAAATAAAACACATTGAACTGAATGCAAATGGAAATCCAACTTCTCAAAATTTGTGGGGCACAGCTAACACAGTGTAAAATGGAAATTTATAGTACTGATGCATAAGTTAGAGAAGAGGAAAAGGCTCAAATCAATAATCTAAGCTCCCACCTCAAGAACTTAAGGGGAAAAAAAAGCAAAATAAATCCAAAACAAGCATAAGGAAGTACATAACAAAGACAGTTGCATAAATTAGTGAAATTGAAAACAGAAAAATTATAGAGGAAATAAATGAAACAAAGAACTAGTTCTTTTTTTTAAAGATCAATAAAATTGACAAAATTTTAGCAACACTGGCAAAATGGAAAATAGAGACAGAAAAGAGGAGATCCAAGTTATCAGTATTAGGAATAAAACAGGCGTAACATTACAGATCTTGAAAATAAGCAAAAAACAATAAGGGAAAACTATAAGCGACACACATACATCTGACAACTTGGATGAAATGGACCAATTACTTGAAAAATACTAAGTACCACAACTCACTCAATACAAAAGATAAGTTTGGTAGCCTCATAACTATTAAGGAAATTGAATTTATCACTGAAAAACTAAAAAGAAAAAAAATACCCTCCAGGCCTGAATGGTTTCATTAAATACTTTTACCAAACATTAAAAAAAATTAACACCAGTTGTACACAACATCTTCCAGAAAAAACAGGAAGGAGTACTTCCCAATTCATTTTATAAAATATACATACTGCTGGAAGTTCTAGCCAGCACAACAAAGAAAGAAAGAAAGAAAGAAAAGAAAAGAAAAGAAAAAAAGAAAGAATAAAGGAAGGAGGGAAGGAAAGGGGAGAGAAGAAGGGAATGAAGGACAGAGGAAAGGATGGTGGGAGGGAAGGAAGGAAGGAAGGAAGGAAGGAAGGAAGGAAGGAAGGAGGGAGGGAGGGAGGGAGGAAAGGAAGGAAGGAAGGTGGGGAGGGGGGAAAGGAAGGAAAGAAGGTGGGGAGGGAGGGAGGAAGGAAGGAAGGAAGGAAGGAAGGAAGGGAGGGAGGAAGGAAGGAAGGAAAAGGTAGCAGTATGAGGAATGAAAAGCATACACATAGACTACATGGAGAATTATATGATCACTCATATATTGCTGGTAGGAATGTAAATGGTACAGACACTGAAAAATGATTTGGCAGTTTCTTAAAAATCAAATATGCCAATACTCTATAATCCTGCACTCCTGGGCATTTTTCCCAGAGAAATGAAGACTTACACTCACACAAAAACCTGTAGATGAATGTTTACAGCAGCTTTATTCACAAAAGCTCCAAACTGGAAATAACCCATTTGCTCTTCAACAGGTGATTGGTTAGACAAACTATGGAATATCTATACCATGGAACACTACCCAGCAACAAAAAAGAACAAGCTCTGATACATGCAACAAGGTGGATGAGTCTCCAGAGTGCCCTACTGCGTAAAAAAAGCCAATTCCCAAAGGTTACATACTGTTTAGTTCCATTTACCTAACATTTTTGAACAAACAAAACTACAGAAATGGTGAACAGAATAGTGGTTGGCAGGGGTTGAGGAGTGGGTGGGGGCAAGAAGGAAGTAAGTGTGGCTATAAAAGGGTGACAGGAGGGATCCTTCTTGTGGTAGAAACGTTCCGTATCTTGACTGTATCCATGTCAATACCCTAGTTGTGATACTGGGCTATCGTTTTTCACGATTTGCCATGGGGAAAACCGGGCAGAAGGTACACTGGATGGAGATCTCTCTGTATTATTTCTTCCAACTCATACGAATCTACAATCCTTCAAAATGAAAAAAAAAAAAGAGTTCAAGATCAATTAGGATACTTAAGTTCATGCAATAAAAGGGCTTCACAGCTGCTGCTTGACAACAAGTACACAGACTGATTCGACAGTGCCAGCAGATGTCATTTGTGCAGCCTGTTTGGTAATTATACCTCATGGGTTCCCTAGTAATTACAGTGGGACTCACACTGTATTTCCCATGCCGGAAATCACCACATTCCCTTAGTAATTACTCAGGGCCAAACACCTTTGGCAGTGGAGGGTTTGCAATTGATAGCTGACAAACTGTCAAGAAATAAAGAACTCAGCTTAATTTGGAGGAAGGATTGGGCAGGGGCCCACAGCCCCTTAAGTCTACCATGACCATTAGCAAAATATCTGGGAAAACTGTGACAAATGTTCTAGCAATAAATGTGTAGTTTGTTTCAATAATATTAGGTCTAAGCTAGTGCTTAATTTCGCTATTTATTGCAAAAAAAAAAAAAATTAACTCAAGAAGGCATGATGACAAGTCCTTGGCATACAGTCACTGTCTATCCCTCTTGTCTCCCGAAGCGGAACCTTGGCAGAAAGGCTTAGCAGTGGTCTCCAGAAGAAAGGCACTGACCACTCACTTGTGTTGACTGTTAAATAAGTTCAGGAAACTCATGGACTTCATTCCACGGAGGCTCACAACACAGTGATGTCCATTTTCCAGGAGAAAGATGTAAGGCTGCAGGAGAGTAAAGCAACAGCCCTGAGTTTGTGAGTGGATTTAATGAGAGCTGAACTTTGGACCTGAGTCACTTCAACCACAGAACTCTGTCTGTCTCCTTTCTGCCCCATAGTAGCAGGTGCTGCTCCCGCTTCTCCAAGACATTGATTCCAAAGCTGAGGCTGCCAGCAGGTCTATGAACAATTTCGGCACAAAGTGGAGAGAGAGAGGATCCTGTGCTGTGGAAAGAACACTGCATCTTGATCTCTGAATTCTGGATTCTCATACTGCCTCCAACTCTGAGGCCTTGCATGAAGACTTGCACTTCTGTGAGCCTGGGGTTCTTAATTTGTGAAATCATTATTTTAATAAATTTTATAACAAATGAAAAGTATGTAGCACAAGGCTTGTCCCATAGTTCAATGAATGATGGATAGTGTGGTTGTGGTTGTTAGGAATTCTTTGAGCTTAGGAGAGGGCAGAGCAGACACTCTGGCTCTCGTTAATCATTAACCTCTAGTTTACAGCAGATGCCTCTAGGCCACTTGCTTCTTGGGGACTCACTCCAGGTACATGTAGGGTAGGAACCTCCCCATTTCCTCTTTGGAGGCCTAATTTAACACTCTTAAGTCTTGCCAACTCATGTGCTCCAAAGAGAACATCACTGACTCAAAGGTGTTCCTCTCCAGAAGCCTTCTAGAGCTGGGGTCCACCAGCTGTGCGCTCTCGTCTCTCTCCAGCCAAGCTCACATGGCTGTCACTGTCGTTGCCCATGTGCCTGTCTCCCTGTTGGAATGCCAATGCCCTGAGAGCAGTAGTCTGCTTAAAGCAGTGTCCTCAGGACCTAGTCCAGAGCTAAGAAAAGAACAGTCATGCCATCTATGTTTAAAAATAAATTAATAAATGGATAAGCACATGCATGGCCTCCTGGAGGCCATGCTGACTTTTCTCCTCGGCATGCTCAACACTCAGTCCTCATTGTCCAGGCAGTGTTTGATGTCAGAGGGAGACAGGGCTGTGTGTGTGTGTGTGTGTGTGTGTGTGTGTGAGAGAGAGAGAGAGAGAGAGAGAGAGAGAGAGAGGAGACAGAGAGAGAGAGAGAGAGAGAGAGAGAGAGGAAACAGAGAGAGAGAGGAGAGAGACAGAGAGAGCGAGGAGAGAGAGAGAGAGGCAGTTACAATTGTAGGCATTTTGCGTCGGGCAAACAGGAACATTTGCAGCAGAGCTGATGCTATCTTATCACACCTGTTAATTTTCATACTGGTCATCAGGTGTGTATAAAGGACCTTTGACATGAGGGACCTGAAGTGCTCTGGCTTTTGCGCTCACCTCTAACACTCTTGTGTTGATTAGCATCTCTTTTATTTCCTTCCCTAAAAGAGAATCACAGCCTGGCTCCCAGCTTGGGTTCCTAGAGACTGTTGGCAGGGACCAACAGCAATGGCAAAGGATGCCTCTTTGGGAACGTCTACATTTTTCCAACATCACAGAAGACATAGGCCATGCTGGTTGTGGTTGCTGGTGGGGAGCGTGGATCCAGGAGAGTCGAGTAAGGGAGAAGCAGCCTCTGCCTCCTCCTCTATCCCCTCTTCCCCCCTGAGCAAACACTGAGGTTTTGAATCCCAGCTCTGCCAGAATCTAGCCCCTGCTAGGATCTCTAGCTGTTGACTTGGTGCACAGAAGTCTGATCTTGAGTTTTTGAAGCTTTACAATGGGGACAGTAAGAGTCATTTTTACAGGGTTGGGGAGAAGCTTTATTCATCAATTCTGCAAGGCTCTAGTAACTGCCAGCTGCATGCCAGCCACTGCTCTAAGTCACAGGAATGCATCAGGGAATAAATCAAACAGAAATTTCTGCTTTCATGGTCTTTACATTCTAGAAAAGGGAGACGGGCAATGAACAAGACGATAGGTGCTGTTGGCGAAAATTATGTCAGCAGGGACACCTGGTGCTGGGAGGAGGGGTGTGTGGCATTAAACCAAGTGCTCAATGACAGGAGGGCTCACTGAGATGACAGTAAAGCCAAGCCTGCAAGTTATAAGGAGGTGAGCCATTGGGATACCTGCGGGAAGGCATTCCAGGCAGAAGGGAAGATAAGTTCAAAAGCCATGGGTCTGGGGGGGGGGGCGCCTAATTTGTAAAGCTACAAGGAGGCTTACAGTTGCCCAGTGGACAATTATCTAACAACAACAACAACAACAAAACTGAAAAAAAAAATTTGTAAGTTAAATTTGAAACTTTATTTGCATATAGTTAGGGTACCCAACTTTATGCAATAAAAAGGCAGAGACAGGGCAGCAAGGGGAGAGAAGAGAGGTATGGGGTCGAGGGGGTGGGGGCAGAATCTATAAGAGCATTGTGAGCAGAAGACAGAACCGATCTGGCTCGAACTTTAAGAAGGCTCCTCTGATCACAACGTTGAAGGAGGCCATAGGGCTGATGAGTGAACCAGCAAGGAGGTCGCTCCACCAGGTAGGGTTGCAAACAACAACGTCGGGAACAGTGACCAGCAGGTGATGGAACATCCGCAAATGTTAGTGTTTCTATTACAGTGTTAGTGAGAGACCTCTGCTTGGTGCTCATGGCCCCGGTGATGGAGATCCTCAACCACCGTTTCTTGGCCATGCAAACCTGATATGCTCTTTAGGACAACAGTCTCCTGTGCAAGCAGGGGAAGAAGGTAAAATAAATCCATGACTTCTGTAGTGAGACAAGTCTATACTCAAATCCTGGCTCCACAACTTTCTCTATGACCTTGGGAAAATTCTTTCACATCTCCCTGAGCTATATAGTCTCCTCACTGGCAAACTGAATAATAACAGTCCCCTCCATGTAGGGTTATTGTGAGCACTTATTATAATGATACATATAAAATGTCTGGCAATAGTATGCACTCAAAATGCTAGTTCCATTCACCAACTCTCATGCTCATTCATGCCAGACTTATTTATAGTCTATATTTCTCTAAATGATGCTTATTTCTTTTAAGTATTTTCTGATTCAGAGTCTTTCTGAAATAAAAGGTCTTTAATGTTTACTAAACTTTCATGTTTAATAAAATAGCCTCTTTAATTTTAAAAGGACAATGTTAGAGGTATGTACTAATCACTCTTGGCCTAGTGCCGGTGGGAAGCTTGTTTGTTCAGATTACAAGGCTGACCCAGCACCTGAGTGCTGGGCACATATTCAGTGCTCAATAAATGTTTGTTGAATGAATGCATGAGGCTATAATCAAAGACCCATCACTCATGTAGCTGATGACATCTGACCCTAATGATAGGCAAAAAGGAAGCTAAGGGATAATTATACTAATGATATTTTATACTTCCAGAAGTTTTCAGTGTATTAGCTAGATTGATTCTTCCACAGTTTTAAATTTTGGTATTTTAAAATGTATTTCTACATTATACAATTTTGTACCCTCATGAGAGCACTGTACTTGGAGTCCAAAATTCTGGGCTGCCATTTGGATTCTCTCTTAGTGCTTGCTGTGTGGCCTTAAACATGTGACCTATAGTGTCTAGAAACATTGTAATTAAAATAGAATTGACCTTACATGACAAAGAAGCTGATGATATCCCAGAAGCAGATGGTCCTGAAAGACCTTTATGGATCCAAACTATAGTGCCTGAGAAAGGGGCGGTGGGCAGGGGTGGGGGCTTCAGCGCACAGATCACTCTTTCCTTTTTCACTATCTAGCACTGAGGTGGAGAGTAAGTAACTTTGGGCAAAATATTTCTTTAGCATGAGTCGCTTTCTTCATTTGGTGCTTTCAAATTATGAGAGTAATACATCCTTGTCGTAATAAGACCAGTGATGCAAAGGTACAGAACCCCAAAGCTCTCTTTCCCCACCCCACTCCCTCTACCCCATCCCACACAGCCAAGGTCCACAAACTAACTTGAATCCTTCCACCATTTCCTCTTTTTTCATGCATGCATAATCAATTATAAAGACACATACATAGGGCTCTATTTTTTCCCTGAAATAGAAACATACTATGCTTATCATAAGTATAAGCATAAGTATATACATAAGTATATACATAAATATATACCCACATATACAGCTAAGAGGTTTGTTTCATTGGAAAAAATATGGGATCATATTATAGACACTTATCTGCATCTGGCTTTTGTCTCTCAACATGACCTCTAGAAAAATCCTTTCCTAAGTCAACTGATATAGTTTGAATTTGTTCTTTGTGATGACAATTAGTTCATGGTTAAGAGAAATCATAATTTACTCAGCCATTTACCTACTGATGAGCATTCTTAGCTTCTAGCTTCAAGGCAAATTACTTCAATTCTCTAAGCCATATCTTCTTCTAAAAAGTGGGGTTACTAATAGAACTTGTTTGATAAGGCTGTTTTAAGAACTAAATAAGAATACACATGTAAAACAGCAGAATTCTGGCATGTTCTAAGCACTCAAGAAATACTAGCTAATTTATTATTTCCCATGAAATGCTTTACTGGAGTGTACAATCCTTTCTTTTCTTTTTTTCTTTTAGATTTAAACATTCAACAACCGTGATATTTTGGTTTCTTAGACTTTGCATACCCAATTACAGGTTTCTTTCTTCTTATGTTTCCCCTATCCTTTTAATGGAACTCCATCAAAGTCTTTCTCTGTGGCTAATTTAATCACCCATTTCCCCCGTTATCTTGGTTTCTCCCTAGGGCATGGCAAATCTTCAGCTCAAAACTTTCTATTTGTCCTCATTGAGTAAGGCTTCTTGGGAGAGAAAGAGGCTTCTTGGGCAATATGGAGGAGAGGCCTACCTTCCTAGTTGGAGGAAATATTGAAGGGAGTGAGTGTCCACAGTTCAAAGGGGCATGCTATTCCAGGAGAGAAGTTCAATTTAGCACGTAGGGAAGGAGGGCAAAGGACGCTCAGGTATGATGCTTCATTGAACACACAGGTGAAAGAGCCCTTGGAACAGCCAATACAACATCAGTTGGGAGGTTTCTGGTCCCTAACATGTGGCAACCAGAACCCCAGTCACCATTGGGGTTCCCTGGAAAGTCTAGCCTTTGGAGTGAGAGTCTGGCATGAGCAGGTAGATTGGAAGGATCCACACAGCAGGGTGAACTCCAAGGCAATAGCAAAAAAGAATTGGGAAACTGAGACAGAAACCCAGTCATATGGACTGAATTAATGCACAAGGGATGAGGCCCAGGACTGGCAGGCAGTGGGCATGGAAGTATATGATCTTCCCCAGGGTTCTCTGAGGCTAGATCCGATTCTTCCCTTGTTGTAGACTGGACTCAGAGACAGAGGACACAGGTCATTCTAGCTGGATGGGTGTGGATAAAGAGGAAATGGTGCCACTGTCTTAACCAAACATTCCACATGGCTCTCTGTCGCCAGGCTGCACCTTCCAGACAGGTAAACAAACAATGATACCCAGAGTGACACTTGCTGTAATAGATGTAAGTGCAGGGGATTATGGGAGCACAGTGCAGAGTGTATACTAGGCGTTCAGCAAATGTTTGTGGATTGACTATTCAATGCAGCCACTGTGCTTTGAGAACAAATAGGAGAACGCCTCTGCTTCTTCCTGGAGGAGTCAGGAAGTCTTCCAGAAATAGTTGGGGTTGGGTGGGCCTTAGGGTAAAGAAGAAGGAAAGAGAATTTCGTGCAGAGGGAGCTATGCCCATGGGTAAGGAGATAAAAATGAATATGTATATTTAGAAAAAGCCTAAAATTTGATGTGGCTGGATCACAGTCGGAATGAGACCAGGAGGAAGCAGGAGATAGAGTTAGAGAAGCCAGTAAGGTCCTAACATAAAAGGCTTTAACTGGCATGCTAGACAGTGTGATTCTTAAAGCAAATAGAGAGCTAAGAGAAGAAAGTAAGAAAGTCAATGCCACTGCCAAACACATCAAGCATGTATTTCTGAGAAACTATGTACGAGTCAGATAGAGACATACCAAATTATTTTCCCATTCTGTTGTGGTGCAATGTTTTCATCTTTATGGCTACTTGAATAATTTGGGCTGCCAATGCTTTAGCCTTCCATGTCTGGGTCCTTGCCACTCTCAAATATTAACAAAATATCAGAGCAGTCATCATTTAATATGAGAAGGCTTACCAATGAGGCCATCAGAAACAAAGAAAGTACTGAGTATTAGAAAGATACAGAACGTGCAATCAGGAGAGTTGTATCACCATTACTGGGAGCCCCTGAAAGATCTAGCACATCTATTGGTTATTAATACCTTTGGTAAAGGAGTTCCTTGAGGAGGTAGGAGAATGTTAAAGATACTTGCTAAAGAATCAGGAAATTAGAGTTACTGTCCTGCTTTAAATAACCCAAGAGTAATGTGGGACTTGGACCCCAGGCACTGAGAAACACATCCTGGAAGGTGTACTTATTGAATCCTACAGTTTTCTGGAAAAATGTGAACAGTTCCCCCATTTTCTGAGCAGAAGTGGTATATGGAATAGCATGACAGACTGAGTAGATCAGGAGATGTCTAGTGCCAGATCCCGAGCTGGTGGCCCATGAGACAACTTGCAAGCTACTAGTTAGGGTTCACTTTGCACATCAGGTAATATGGCTACTTAATGGAGAAACAGTTGCTGGTTCTTCTCTATGCTAGGCTCAGGGAACTTTCATCTTCACTTTGTTTTCTTTGAGTATTTATTTGTATCTGCTTTTAAAAGTAATACGCTCTCACTATTTAGAAAAAACAAAACAAAATGGAAGATCATCAAAGTAGAAAGAAGCAGGAAGTGTTTTTATGCTTTGCAAACCAGAAACAACCATTGTTTCCAAACATTTTACAATATTTTCTTCTTGTGTTTTTCTATACAATCGTCCTATCGTTGAGTTTATAAAACTTCCATAAGCAACAAGAGGGCATCTAAAACGAATAAGCTCAATATAAGGAAAATTGTAATAACAGCATATTTTAAAAAAAAATTATGAAAACATGGGAATCAGGATAACAGTTGTGTCTAAACTAATAACCCATGTCTGGTGGGTTCCAACTCCTGTGGTCATTCCAGCTCACCCATCTACCCACTCTTTTTATGCTATATAGCTGCTTTTTACTTCTAGAATTTAAAAACAAATCCTCTTAGGTGGACTATTCAAACAATCAAGTTCTGTTAAGTTTTATTTTGAAATTCTATTATGTATATATAATTATACATATATATACTAATATCTATCTATCTATCTATCTATCTATCTAGATATATTTGGTTTTTAGAGTTAATTTTAATATACATTTTTTCCCATTGGGCACTAATTTAAAAAATTTTAATTCCAGTGTAGTTAACATATAGATATTTTAATAGTGGATGTTTGTTATATTTGTGGCTGCCCACCATCTTTTTTTCTTAATAGACTATTCTTAGATCAGTTTTAAGTTCACAGCAAAATTGAGCAGAAGATACAGAGATTTCCCATGTACGCTCCTATGTTTAAGGAGATGTTATAAAATTTTCTTTCCATACCAGTAGATAGATTATCTCACCTGCCAGCTGCCTTACCAGCTGCCAAGACTTTTGCTCTTGCTTGGCTCTCTGTGCTGATGCCAGAGCGATCTCCACATTGCAGATCTCACCGGGTTGGTTCCCTGCTAGAGCCTTCTGAAGCTCTTAGGTGAAATGGACTTCTCATCATCTACCTAACTGCTTTCCCAGGTAGTGGGATATGAGCCCCTCTTCGGCTTTGTCTCAAGACAAAGTTACACAGGCTGGTTAGTTTGTTTCCCTGAATAAGGCGAGACAGTACATTCTCCAGCACTTGGTTCCTGTTCCGTCTCTCCCACCCTGGAGAGCCATCCCCATGGGTCCGTACCTGAGCTCAATGCACTCAGCTTCACCCACCAGGATGCAAAACCCATATAACTTTGTGCCAAATGCCTGGTGAGTTTCATTAAAACCTCTTAAGTATACTTATCGAAACTTCGAATAATCAAATGACTTTGACGTGTGTATTATATTTACATTTCTCAGACTATAAGTTATGGAGGTGGTAGGTATCGTCACCCTCCTTTCCGAAGGGAAAACTGAATTTCACCAAAGTTAAGGGACTTGCCCAAATTCACATAGCTATAGAAGCCAAGCTAGACCTGGTGTCCAGATTTGGCTCGTTCCAGGCTCATGCTTTCCTCACCATCCACTGCTCCTCTGGTAAAATAATGAGAAAAATGAGTCTACAGTTTAGTCCAGCCCTGGGGCCTCCCCTCCCACCCCATACTAGTCACCAGCTAGAGCCCCTTTTCCCCTTAAATCCTAAGTTCCCAAATGAGGATAGACATCTACACCTTCCCACTTAACAAGGCTGCTGGCAGGATTAATGAGCTAATGTTTGCAAAACACTTTGAGCTTCAAGAAAAGCCAGGTGCCAAATAACTACAAAGGGTTATTAAGAGGGTAGACTTTAAATCCCCTTAACAAGCTCCCTCCCCTCAGAGCTAATCTGGGGTGGATCCTCCTTTTCCTTCTTAAAGCCTTGGAGAATTGCTCACCTCTGTATCTTGAAGGTGAGAGTGATTTCTCTTCTGTTCACTCTATTTCTAGGACTCTCACTGCTTATAAATCCTTGAGCCACAGGTATTTTAATATGGCACATAGAATCCTTATAATGTTCAGAATCCTATCTTGATAAGGGCCCTTCGAGATAGCATCTAGCCCAACTCTTCTTTGCATAGATGGGGACAAAAGGGGACAAAAAACCCAGAGACTAGTGGCAAGATGAGCATAGGGGCCATGAGCCTTGAGTTGCCCATTCCCATGCATTCAGGAGCAAGCCTGGAGAGGCTCATACAGCCTGCCCCTCACTCCTCCTGCAAGGTCAATGACATGCCTATGAACTGAGACTGGCTCTAGGCTGATAGGGTCCCCAAAGGTATTCAGCCAGTCCCAGCCCAGGTCTAGATCCCACACTGGGGAAAGCAACATGGTGGAGGGAAAGAACACACACATAGGCTCACACCACCCTCAGTTCCACCCCCAGCCCCTTCCCTTTGTAACTGTGTGATCACAGACTGGAAATGGTCCACAGATTCTGGTTTCCTGACCCCTGTTCTAAAGCACAAATCTGGGCATGTCACTTCTATGTCCAATGCCCTTCAACTATCCCTCCATTGCCTGCAGGAATCAGAAGTTTTCAATACAGATGTTGTCTGCCTCATCTCTTGCTACTGGCATTCCTGCCAATGATTCCGTGAACCTGCCCTATTTTCCTCATCCCTGCTTCTTGTCTTGTCATGCGCCATTCCTTCTTTCCTCGCAGAATACTCTTTCTCATCTTATTGGCTTAGAGAACTCTTTTAGTCAACCCAAAGTTTGTAATTTCCCATCTCCATTTACCCTTCTTAAGATTCTCCCACCGAGTAGTTATTTCCGTAACATGCACCGTGTATGTACCGGTGCCAGGGACCCGATCAGAAGCCAGGGAAGCAGGAGCGAGTGGGACTTGCTGTCCTCCAAGAGCCAAGTTGTAACCAGATAACTGTAAGAATGCCACAACAGAGGATAGGACAGACTGTTGGCAAAAACAGAGGAGGAGCTGGGCATAGGGTGGAGGTGAAGGAAAGCTTCCTGAGAGAGGTTCACGCGAAGCTGAGGTGTGAAAAACACACGGGATTTGGCCAGAGGTGGATGGGGGACGAGAAGTAGAGGAATTCAGGCAAAGCAGCAGCATGGGCATCGATGACAGGGTTCTTGAAAGGGTTTCAGGTTTACATGTCTTTTACCCTGTTTGCATATGTCGCCATTAGGATAACAATTCCTCCTTATTCACTAATGGAAAGAGCATAGCGTGGCTTAGGCCAGAGGTCAACAAATGATGGCCCAACACCATTTATTATATGGTTTATGAGGTAGGAATGGTTTTATATTTTTTAAATGGTTAAAAAAATTAACAAAATATTTTGTGACACATACACATTCTATAAAATTCAAATTTCAGCGTCCAAAAAGATAATTTTATTGGAACACGGCCATGCTTATTTGTTTTCATATTATCTATGGGCACTTTTATGCTACAATAGCAGAGCTGAGCATCTGAGACAGAGAACAGATGGCTGACCAAGCCTAAGCTCTTTCCTATCTGGCCCTTTACAGAAAACGTGTGTAGATTCCTGGCTCAGGCCATGGAATCAGAATGCCTGGGATCAAATCCTGACCCCTCTTCCTACTTCTTATGTGACGTTGGGCAAAATTCTTAACCTGTCTGTGTCTTCGTTTCCTCACCTGAGGATTAAAAATAGGGTTGTTATGCAAACTAAGTTAGCATGCTATTAAAATATGAAATATTTAGAATGGTGCCTTGCATGTAGTAAGTACTCAATAAATGGTAATTATTACTGTTGAGTCTCTAGAAACCAGCAGCGCGCTTGGCACACTCTATTATTCAAAGGGTATTTATCGAAAGAATGAATGAGTGAGTAAGTGCGTGGAGGTGTATTCTGCCTCACCTGGTTCCGTCTAGCCTTTTAAAAAAAGGCAGGGAAGGGAACCCTGGCCGCAAACTGCCTTATTCCACTTGGGTTTTCTCTTGCCAGCACCCTTCAAGCATCTGCTAGCAATCTGGGTCTTGTGGCATTTTCCTTCTTGTGCTGTTAATTTTTAAATAAATTTTCAGGCTGCGGATGATGGAGGGAAAAGCAGTGGGTGAGGGGAGGGAATCCATAAAATACGGACAGTGGGGAGCCGTAATTGTGGGGTTTATGCACAAGGGATCGTGTTTCCAGAGAGTAGGGAGCCCCCCAACATAAACAAATTCTCTAAGAAAAAGAGAAGAAATAACCATTTCCCAGAGCCCCCTTGAGTCCCATTGGGAAACGGTCTTTTTTTCTCATTTGGAACTTGTTTCAGCCTTCCAGGGAAGCCCAAGGAACAGAAGGGCAGCGTCACTCATGTGTAAGCTGAAGCTTTTGTGGCTGCAAAGCTCCGTTGTGGTTTGGAATAAGGCTCCTGTCCCTGATGAGGCATTTGTCCTTTAAAAACCAGCCCAGAATGCTCTGAACCCCTCCAGTAGGTCTCTGAATTCATCCTTCAGGGAACATTTGGTCTACAAATTGACTGGCATGCCAATGATTCTGAGCCTCCCTGGGCTGGGACACTACAAACTCTGCTTCTAACTAGCTTTAGTTTCTACATTCATCCTAGCCTTAGTGTGCGAGCCCCTCAAAGGACAAAGCCTTTGGATTCATGTCTGCCTGTCTACGTATTCCCGAAAGTTAGCACAGACCGGAAGTGTAGACGCAACAAGCGTAGACAGAAGTGTCAACACAAGCAAGTACGTGTTGACTTGGAAAACACACACACACACACACACACACACACACACACAGAGCTAAAGAATCCTTTTCAATGTACTGAATCTCCAGAGGCTCAGACCTGTCAAGAGAAATACCGCAGCCTGTGGTTCGACTGGTGATCGTACTGTTTTTACTTCCACCTTCATTCCTTATTTTCAGCCCCACCGCCTATTCTGAGATGGGAAAGCATGCAGCGTGTGACTCTTACTCACTTACCTCCCAGTACATTGAGAACTGGAATCTAGCTTCAATAGTAATTACTATGATTATAGTTCCCTGTGGAACTCGTAGGGTGAGCTCCAAACACAATTCCTCAAGCTTTTCAAATCACTGCGTCGATTTGCTTATGAAAGGCAGTTCTAATCAAGAGGGGTAATTACAATATTAAGTGCCAAGCCTTGGTGTGCAAACTCTTGAGTCATAAGATATTAAGCCTAATTTAACTCCACTGAAGGAGGCGTGCAGCATCATGCACTCAGCTTTCTGAGTTGAGGTGAGCCCAGGCTGAAAACCTCACTCCAGGAAAGTGGACAAATTACTTATCTATTAGCCATTCAACTATCACATATTATACAAGCCAGAGCACCTGCCTTAGGGAGATGTTTCCTCTCTGAAATCCTAATGCTACAGGGGTTGGTGAGCAAGATCCCACCCTGCCTTACAGCGCTTTCAGTCTTTCTTGGCTATAACCACACATTCATTCATTCATTCAATATGTACTGAGATTCACAGTATGCCACGTCCCGTGCCAGGCACTCCGGATGCTGAGACAAGTAGATGAAACATGGGAAAGTTAGGTTCATAAACAAGCGATTAGCCCACAATGTAGAAGTTCTGTAGTAATAAAAATATTCAGGAGGAAGAGAAAAAGGAATGCCCCAGCCAATCTTGAAGAAGTCAGATAAGATTCCACGGGGAGCTACCACCTGAGCTGGTTCTAGAAGGATGTGTGGGCATGACAGGCTATAGGGTATCTCAGGCAGAGGGACCACCTCTGTCATATGAGATGTGACAGAGTTTAAGAACTCTACCTATTTCAAGAAGCTATAAATGGTTCACTGAGATTTTTAAAAAATAATATGTACACATACAGGCCTGTACACACAGGCACTTGGATAGAGGCTGTGAAGAGGCCCAGGAGAGGGACGAAGGAGCTAGTAATAGGATGAGTCTTATTGGTCATATGAGGGTTATTCTAAGCCTTCTCTCAAGTGCTATATTTTGAGGAAATTACGCAAAAATATGGTGGCAATCAAGCAGACTGCACAGATTCAGACCCTGACACACACCACACACATAGACGTAACCGCCTCGCCCCCACAAAGCACACAGGTGCTTCTGCTGGGTGTGGTAGCAACCAAATGGAGAGTACACTTTTACACATACAGAAAATGACCCGAGTGCTCTCGGGGACACACCCTCATCTTACGACCAAGTCTGATCTGGGGTTCATTAGCAGCAAAGAAAGTTTTCCCATAAAAGGAGCAGAGTGATCAATCATACTAGCTGATAGGGTGCCTAGCTGATGAATGTGCTTGTTGCTTATAATCACCTGTTTTCATTAACAATTGAGTCAGCCTTCAATTTGGCCAAGGCACCAAAAAGAAAGCACACATTTGAATCCATTTAGCTCAGGACTTTTGATTTTTGTTGTTTAAGAACATGAAACCAAAGATACTGGGAGAAGGAGAAGAAAAGAGACATTTATTACATACTCTTGATGTGCCATGCTCTTACTATTTTTTAAAATCTAATAATCAGAGCAACTCTTGTGGTGGAGAAATTCCAATTCCTATTTTGAAAATGAAGACACAGAGGCTCAGAGAGATTAAATGATTAAGCAAAGTCACCCAGATAGTGACTCAAGCACGGGGACCTAAGGCAGTCTGATCCCTATACCTGGCCTCTCACAATAAAACCTTGCTTTCTCTTCTGATAAAAGTGGAGGAAGATAATTACATTGTTTTTCTCATCAAATAAATCATTTAAGCAAATCATTCAATATTTCATTAAATTAATGATTTGATTTTGTCAAAGTCAGCCGTGGGCCTGGTTGAGCCATGGCCCATAAGAATTGCAGAACAGTAGGTATGTGCCATTGCCCATTGCATTCCTTCCAGAAGAACCCAAATGAGACATGTTTAAACCAGCCGACATGTCTGCCACTGGTCCTGAGCCATACTGTTTGTCATGTTAACGGATACACAGCAACATTTAGAAAGGGGACATGCTGTGGATCCTCAGCTGAGGAGGTATTGGGGCTAAAGACGCCAACTTCATGAGCCTGATCTTCTCTTGATCTATTAGCTTCACCATATTCTTCTCTTGCCAGACTGCAAGAGAGGCTGGACAGTGTGTTGTACCTAAATCCATCCATCATTAGAAATAATCATTCTGAGCTTGGATCTCAGTGTCCTGTACAGGCCTAATTATCTGAGCATCTGGACAGTCCTCAAGGCTCAAGGCTTCCAAAGTAAAGCTTGATAGGTAGTCCTTTGCTGCTCTGGGTTAGGAACAACCAGAGATATTTTTGGTTTGATCATGTTGGATGGATGAGAGTTTTTCTTTAAGTTGTTCAAGTGAATAAATAATTGCCCAGAATTCCTTTTTTTCCATTTGAGACTTTCTTTTGGTTACTGAATGAACAATGGCAATAATTAGCTGGTGCCTTGCTCATTACTTCCTAAGGTCATGAGTAATCTGTCCTTGTTTTGAGCCAGTTTGATTCCTTGGCAATGAGAAAACAAAAACAAAAACAAAAACAAAAACAAACACAAAAACAATGAGCTTTCCTTTGATTTCTCTCCATTTCAATCCTAAGTGAGTTGCAATACAAGGAGAATATGTTCTTGCTCCTTCTGGCTCAACAGTTTAAAAGCCTAACTAACATTCCCATCCCAGGAATAAACCAATGCTGCTGAGCTCTTCCTTGGGAGGTTATCAGAGAGGCCTGGAGATTTAGCAACAAGGTTACACTCGGTCATACCATTCAGACTTTCTGATAGCAGATTTCCTGGGAAGCAGGTATCTTGGATTTGCCTGTCGTTTCCAGGCTTTAGTATCTAGTGGGGAAAGGGCAGTGAGAGATTCATCAAAGGACAATGTTTCTAGACTCAGTCTATTCCAGTCAGTAGCTCAGTGACCTTGCATCGTTCATGTCCACTCTCTGGACTTCAGCTGTCTTCTCTGTAAGGTAAAGGGTTGTGGCAGAAAGCTTCCAATAGTTAGGAAATCTTAAGTTTAATAACACAGCAAACATTTATTGAGCATCTACTTTTTTGGGGACACTGTGCTAAGTGCTAGAAATAAAAAGGTGAATCATAAGTGGTCTTATCTTCTGAGTTTTCTGGATCTAGGGGGAGAGGCAGATACAGATACTGCTGAAATAATGTGTATGTTGTATCAGATATTTATATAATCTATTATCCTACAAAACGTTCCCTTTACACGGACAAAATGACTTTTGAATCAGTCGAGTAAAAGGAAATTACATTATAGAGGTGTCTGAATGACAGCTGGAATCAAAGCTTACGGGAAAATGGATTTATTTGGGGGAAACTCATTCAGCTCTCAATGTTGTTGTTTTTATCTTAACACAACAGAGTCTCCTGCATAAAGGCAATGACGAGCTATGAAGATGGACGCTCTGTAAACAAGCCTGTTATTAATCATTATCATAATGATCTGAACCAACCTGCTGAGCTTTTTGATGTTTGCTCAACTTCAAGGATTAAGATGCAAATCGGGGTGTGATTTCTATCATCGCTGCATTAGGATCTGTGGTCCATTAATCTCAGGCTACAAGTGACCAGAGGTAACCTCAAATAGACACATGGCATTTCACCGCCCACCCCGGGAGGCTCTGTGCACCACTCCTGCCCCCTACCCCCACACAAAACCTGGGGAAGGCTTTTCTGGATGGAATTTAGCCAGAATGGTGTACTTTGCCTCTACTCCAGAGTCATCAAAAATATTTTCCTAACGCTTCCCTTCAAGTTGAATCCCCAGTGGCCATGGGAACTTGCCAAACAAGATACTTTCCAAGAGGAATATCTTCACAACAAAATCTGTAAAAGATGAAAGAAAGTGGGGGAGGGGGGTGCTCAAACATAAAAACCCCAGGCATGAACCCAAGATCTAAACACATGGCAACAATGTCAGGTGGCTGCTTTTAGTCCTTTAGGAGAGGAGATCTAGGTTCGAATCTCCACCCTGTTCCTGTTTCATGTATCACCTGAATGGTGGGGCAGTTAGGACCACAGGATTTAGAAACAGGTAAATGTTTGGGTTCTGTTAAGTGCTCTATGACCTAGCTCACATAACCTAATTTCTCTGTAAAACAAGAACATTAATACATCCACACTGGGGGGGGCCTGGATTGCTCGGTCAGTTAAGCGTCTGACTTCCGCTCACGTCATGATCTCATGGTTCCTGGGTTCGAGTCCCGTGTCAGGCTTTGTGCTGGTAGCTCAGGGCCTGGATCCTGCTTCGGATTCTATGTCTCCCTCTCCCTTAGCCTCTCTCTCGCTTGTGCTCTCTCTATCTCTCTCAAAAACAAATAATAAATTGAAAAAGTATATATCCATTCCTCGTAGGCTGGTTGTGATACAGCGATATTTCTGTAACCATTAAGCATAAATTGAAAGGAAGGTGTCTCACAGACGGGAGCTGTCTGTGAGCTCAGAGCAAAGGTAGTGGAGGGTAAACAAACACACCACACATAATTAGAAGCCCCCTGTCACCTCTGCCCCATCTCCTGGCTCCCAGGAGAGTGCAGCGGGATTTCCTCCTTTCCAGAATCTATCACTCAGGTTAACTTGAATGGAGTTCTGACCATGCTGATGGGCTTGCCTGGGGAATGTGGTCTAGCCTGGAATTTGGGCTCCTCTGAAGGGGAAGGGGTGATAATGTGAGAAGCTCAGATTGTGAACACTCTAAGGTTCTTTCCCCAAAGTAGATTCCTTGCCTTTTGCTATCTAGATCAAATTATTTGTGCACTTCAGCCACATGCCCTGCGAAATGTTTCCCTGATTGCTCTAGTTTCCTTTAGGCCAGACATCAACCAGTGGCCAACGGGCATCAGCGACGTTACAAAGGATCCTGGAATACCAGCCTTGTGCCTGACCTACAGTGACACTTTCCCATGTCAGGCTTTTGTTTCTGAGGCTGCGAAACAGACCACGACAATGAGAGAAGCCCCAAAAGTCTAACAGAATGGAAGTTAGCAGAGTGTAATGAGAAAATGATAGGAAAATGTAAAAGCTATACGGAACAAAAGTGTAGGGAATGCCCCACCTTTTAGTGGACAAGTTAAGAGCTTTATAAACTGTCAGGTGTCTGTGCAGATAGCTGTCTGGGGGGGCTGTTATACCACGTGAGGTCAGCAGTCTTGCTCTCCTACTTCGGCGGCCCGAACGAGTGGGCTCCTTGAGAAAACCCTGAACTCTAATGGACAGCCTGGTTGTAAGCTGTCTTAGAACTAACTGAAGGAAGATGACTCACTTCAGATAAGCAAACGGGATTTCCCCGAGGAAATTATCTCTTTGCATCTATCCCCACCTCTCCCCAGGCCTGATAGAGTGACTGACACAAAGTAGGTACCCTGTGAACTAAGAATTTTCTCTCATTCTGTCAGTTTATTGGGTATTCCAAAAGATCCTTCACATTATGTTTTATTCTTCTAAACACACTTAAACCCTCCTTTTGTGATTCACGCCCCACCCCCACCCCGAGAGGGCGCTACAGCTCACTTTTGAGAGACCACCGGCTGTGCAAATTATGCTATGCCCTGGTGGTTCCTTTAAGACAACCAGGAATTTACCTGCCAGGGCTGTTCCCTTAAAGGAAGTCTCCCTTTAAATCTCTCAGTATACACAGATTGCGTGTGTGAACATATGCTCGGGTCCCATGTTTTATGGAAACGACACGGAATCATTTTGCAACAAAGGAAGGGCTTTGGATGCTTTGGGGAGGTGTGGCTGAGTGGCAGGATCTGGGCAAACCAGTTGAATGGGTGTGCCCCGAAGCAGCCAATGGCCTACTCTGGAAGGAACTGGGTACAGAAACCAGAACGAGCTATGATTACAGACGACCTAAAGCATTCCTACCCATAATCCTGGGATGCTGTCTTCTTTCCAACACATGGAAAGAGGTTCCTAGCCAGTGAACGGCCTGTTGCTCACCAGACTGAGAGTTACTCACACCTTTCCACTTAGATTCTCCTAGCCAAAGAGCCCCTTACAGAGCTCCCCACCAGCAGTTTCAGGCTCCAAGGAGCCCCAGAGTTTCTCAGAGTTGCCTTTAGGTCAATTGTAGGAGCAAGGAGATGGGATGAGATCATTCTTGAAGTTTCTGCTTCAGCTACAGCAGCTCTGATTTTGTTTTGTTTCATGTCTTGGGGTTCTTTTAGTGAGTTAAGAAAAGAGTACTTCTGGGGCGCCTGGGTAGCTCAGTCGGTTGAGCGTCCGACTTCGGCTCAGGTCATGATCTCACAGTCCGTGAGTTCGAGCCCCACGTCGGGCTCTGTGCTGGCAGCTCAGAGCCTGGAGCCTGTTTCAGATTCTGTGTCTCCCTCTCTCTCTGAACCTCCCCCATTCATGCTCTCTCTCTCTCTGTCTCAAAAGTCAATAAAGGTTAAAAAAAAATATTTAAAATAATAAAAAAAAGAAAAAAGAAAAGAGTACTTCTGCTTTTAAAATGTTTGAAAACCATTCTTTTCCTTCCTTCCTCCCTTTCTTCCCCTTTCCTTCCTTCCTTCCTTCCTTCCTTCCTTCCTTCCTTCCTTCCTCCCTTTTTCTTTCGACACACAGAGTCCAAGAGATGAGATGTGAAGCTGAAAGGTCACCAAAGGATTTCCATGTTACCAAATCTAACCCTCTTCCTAATTCATCTCTTGGCAGCATTTGACCCAGTTTACCAATCCCTTTGTTTTGAAACATTTTCTTCTCTTGGCTTCCAAGAACATCTCTCCTGGAGTTCACGCTTTGATACTGGCTGCTTCCCTTTGGTATATTTTGCTGGACCGCAGTATGCCCCCTTCAAATACTGCCCTTTCCAGGGTTCTGCTCCGGGATCCTTCTTCGACTATATACTCGTCCTAGGTGATCACACCTGCCCCGGTAGCTGTAAACGCTATGTGAGGCCAGTGATTCCTACTTACCTATCCGCAGTTCTGACCTCTTCCCCTGAACTCAAGACTTGGGTACGTAACTTCATGTCTTTTCCATTTGGATATCTACCAGGCATCTCAAATTTAACATTTTGAAGACAGATGTCTTGAATCTCCTACCTCTATTCTGTACTTGCCCAGCTGTCCCCATCCAATGACTGGGAGCCTTGTATGCCACCTGGAAGGTGAACTGGAGTAGTATTCCTAGGTGCGGAATGTATTGCCCACAGGATTTCCTCAAACACCACGGGCAAAAACTTAGGAACCGTTCTTGATTCTCCTCTGTCTTTACCCCTACACTCAATCCGTCAGCATCAGGACTCTGGTTCACCAAGTCCTACTCCACAGACACCACCTGAGCTTGTGTGCTATTCACCCCCGTTACAGGAATAGCCTCTTATCTGGTCTCACGGCTCATTCTCCCGCCTCTGCTTATCTCGTAATCCATTCTCCTTTAGGCTCTTCTAAAAGCGGATATCAAACCACGTTACTGTCCGGCTCAAAATCTTCCAGTGACCACCTGTTGCACTTAGTATAAAATCCAGTTTCTTTCCCCCGCCTGTGGGGCCCCTGCCTTTCTTAATGACTTCAGGTGGTATTACTCTTACCCTCCCAAGTTCCAGGCACACGGAATTTCTTCTGATCCCTGGAGCACTCCGAGTTCAATTTTACATCAGACCCTTGCAGCAGCTGCCCCCTCCGCTTGGACTCTTCTTCCCCTAGGCCTCAACCTCAAGTCTAAATGTTACTGTTGGCCTTCAGAAAAGCCTTCCTTGACCTACTTTTTAAATGTAGCCTTTCCAGGCACTTTCTCACATGTTTTCTTATTTTATTTCAATCATAGCACTTAAAACTATCCAACTTTTTTCCTTTCTCTTATTCATTACTTGATACACTGTTTCCCTCTACTCGGGGTCCTCGCGAATAGGAACCTTGCCTGTCTTGCGCAATGCTTTCTCTCTGGTCCCTAGAACCGACACATAACTCACGTTCGACAGGAACATTTTGAGCAAACGAATGAAAGTGACTTGTTCAAGGACACACAGTCCCTGGTAGAACAAAGACTCTGATCAGGATGCCATACTCCCGCTTCATGGAGGGACTCATGAGACGGACTTCAAGTGGCTCTGTGCAGGACAGAGTGCTTTACGGATTTACGTAATGTCTTCTTTTCCGTGGAGCAAAACAAAGAAATAAATAAAGTTCCCTGAGATAAAATCTCTGGAGTCATGGGGATATTTTACTGCCCAGAAAATAATCTACTTGTTCAATAAACATTTATTGCGGGCCTATTACATGGAACTGTCAGGCATCAGGAATATAGCCATGAGTAAGACACAGTCCCCACCCTCTTTTCTAGACAAGGAGACACCTAAGCAGATGATGACAGTACTCAATTTTTAGTGGACAGGATAATAGCGAGCACGCACTGAGCATTTATTATGAATGGATACTCTTCTGAAAGTTTTAAGTGCTTAACACACTTATTTCCGACAGCAATCCTATGTGGTATTTACTATTATTACTCCCATGTTTTACAGCTGATGAAACTGAGGCATGGGTGAGGTACTTTGCTCAAGGTCAGAGAGGTAGCATGTACTGAGCCGGGCTTTGAACCCTGGTGATCTACTATGGAGTGCATCTTTGTGGCCACTATGCCATAGTGCTTCTCTCATGGAGGTGTGTGGAAAACTTCATAGGAGCATAAGGAATTATTCCCTCTATCCTTGGTGGCAAGGGAGATGCAGTGAAGGCTTCACTGTGGAAATGACATTTGCGTTTGGCTCTTGAAGGAGGGAGGGGGTTCCCACAAGGGAGAATGCGAGGTAGACAGCACAGCTTGTGCAAAGCCACCAAGTTGGGAAGGCCCGGACTGTCTCAGAAGTCTGGTGGAATTTTGTGCAGCTGGCACATAGTGAGCAGTCGGGAAGGGATGGCAGGTAAAACCGGAGAGAAATGCAGGGGCCAGGATGAGAGGCTCCTTCTACTGCAGGCTAAGGAGAAGAAGTTTTACAGCCTTGGCGATGGGGACCAAGTGGAGACTGACAGGCCAGTGAATTGCACATTCTAAGTCTGCTTTTAGAAACGCTGCAGGGTTCATGCCAAGGGTGGATGGGAGAAGCGGAGAAGATAGTAGAGGGACTAGGAAGTGCTCGCAGTGGTCCAGGCAGCAGATGCAGAGGGCCTGCGGGACATCGTGGCCCCTAAGTCTCAGGGAAGAAGGGGGTGTCTGATGCTCCATGTGGAAGGAGAGGAAAAGAACAGCTGCCTGGGTAAGCTAAATGTGCTTGCCTAAGGCATGTGTGGGCCATCTCTCCAAAGTCTCACTGGCCCCTGGCTCAGCTGCCCCACCCTCTGACTCTAGCCAGCTGTTGCAAGGGCTCTGGGGACATTGCCTCCTGGGCCCCGTTGTGGCTTCAGGACCTGCTAGGAAAAGGCTACTGTCTTCTCAGTAATGGCCGCACCTCAGCCCAGTGCAGAAGTGATGTCAATGCGTTTTTGTCCTGCCTGTCTGTCACTGTTCTTTCACAACAGGCTTTACAGACATGCTGAGGTCACACAGAACGTGTTAACGTGTTTGGGAGATTATTATCGTTTTGTCATTCCTGTGTTTG
Organism: Panthera uncia; assembly: GCF_023721935.1. NCBI lineage: Eukaryota > Metazoa > Chordata > Mammalia > Carnivora > Felidae > Panthera > Panthera uncia. Next base: position 67,032,072 of record NC_064807.1, read on the forward strand.
GTTATGGGGGATGAGTTCTTTTGGTATTTAGACAAGAAAGCATTGGAATTACCATGATCTCTCTCTACAGTTGATACATGGAAATGACCAGAGAAGAAAATGTCAGTATCCACAGACCTCTGCAGACCACCCTACGCCCTTCAGCAAGAACAGTAGCTAGAGGTTTTTCCCATAGTACTCAAAATTAGTAGAAAGAAGGGTTTTGGGTTTTAATTTTGTTTTTATGGAGCTATTTCTGCCTCTCAAGTTTACACTATTAAACTGGCCACAATGAATTTTTTTATAAGAAAGAACTCCTAAATATAAAGAATTCCACTGACCTTCCCAGTGTGAGAGTTGTTCTCTGTGGTAAAGACTTGATTGGAGCCAGCTGTGACCAAGCTATTTCCTCATCGCTTGTCCTGCCATCAGTGAAAATTGTCCTTCCGTCAACTTCCCCTCGCCCCTCTTCACCTGAGCATTTCCACGAAGCTTACCTGTGTCGCAGGTGCTGTCACGGTGAGATGTCTCAGAACAACATCCAGGAGTTTAGAGGAGTGGCTGATGGTGATTTGCTCCCAGGATACCCTGTTAGTTTTAAAGAAATGATACTTCTTTATATAAGAAGACGGGATATTTATTAGCTTTATGTCAATACCTAATCCCAATGCCTAAAAATCTAGTTGCTATCGATACGGTGATTTTAACAAAATCTCACGGTCATCAACTCGTTGTTTTTGTGACTCGGTATATTTTGTGATTCAGCCTCCATAACACATGCCTGCAGAGAGCTGCAGATGTTTTCAGACTTAGGTATCTTTTACCAGCCTGGGGCTTCCACTGATCTTACCACATTAGGGAAGGGTGTGAGCTACGATGCTGGAGGACTCATTGTGCCGAGGAACTGTTACAATAGATTAAACTACGGTTGGAATTGTTTAGGGCAGAACTTTTAAAAACCTTTAAAAAGTTTGAAACACAAGCTGTAGGAGATATTTTAAGGAAAAAAAAAATTCCATTATGTACTAACTTGGAGATATGGTACATAATTTTTATTTTGTCTTAGAGACTCATAATAAACTGTTCTGTCTGATTTTCTTTAAACATGGCATTTGCTTATACTTGTAATAACCATAGAGCCATGGTGCATATGTGTGTATGTGTAACAGTGCAAGAAATCTGCAATGAATGATTTTCTAATGTTTGCCTAAAAAAATGCAAGATGCAAGCCCACAACTGACGTACTGTCCTACGTGTGGATGTTCCATTCAGGTTGTGCTGCCTATTAGCTCTTTTTCTGATGGATTTTTCAAAGCTCAGGTAGTCCCTTGTAAGTTCATCTTCATGACCTTGTCCAGTCTCGCTACCTCCCATACCACAGCATTTTCCTTCCTCATCAAATTGGTGGGAAGAATGTTCTAGGTTTTTTCCTCCTAGTCACCTTCTACTTGCTAGTTAATTGCACTGCACCATCCAGCAGGTCCCTATCACTGCTCTCTTGTTCCACAGAAAAGAAGCTGAGATGCCAATTCCAAAGATTCTTTTCAGGTGCCTTTACCTTTCTGAGCCAGTTGATAATGCTACAAAACGATTTAACTCTGGGAATGGTGCCTTCCTCAAGCTGTTAGGATATTAACCTACCTTTTCTTAGTATCTCAGGCATCCCTTCTCTGCTTCTATACATCCCACCTTCTTTCTCCCTCATCCAAACAATAAACGAGCTGCCTATTAAACATCTGTTATTCCCTTTATATATTTTATCTCATTTGACCTTCACAATGGAGGTTGGCAGTAGTGGCCCAATTTTAGTGTTGAGAAACCAAAGTTCAGAGAGCTCAAGATACCTGCTTAAGGTCACACAGCTAATGAGTGGCAGGATAAGAAACTGCATTTGTATTTGTCAAATTCCCAATTCTGTATTATTTTCTCTACTCCTGTATCTCAAACAAGGGTATGAGTGCCCTGGATGAGGGGGCGGGCAAAACTGTTGGCCAGTAAAATTGAATCTACTAGACTATACTGCTTAAGCATTGTGGGGAGAAAGTAAATACTTTAAAATATTTTCATGGCAAAGCAAACCAACCCATAATACGTGCTAAGCTACATATTTCAAAAGAATTTTAAAGATGAAACTTGCAATTGCAATGAAAACTGCTTTTTGAGATAGCTTTGAGCCGAGCATCTGGATTCCCAAGGAGCTCAGTTTATTCTTCTTTACCAACCGGGCTACACCATGGAAAATATGCTTTGCTTGTACCTTGTTACTCTTCATTGCAAGAACCACTACGTAGGGTTCTAAACTCGGCTCTCATCTCTAGATTTTCTTGTCGTGATTCTGTTCATCACCATGATTCTGTCTCTAGCTTCCATTCTCTTTCGACAGATGCCACCGATCCACCTATTCTTTGCTCCATGAGAGTTTTTCTGTACATCTATTAACTTATAGGACATCTCTATCTCTACGTGTGTCCAGAAATAGCAAGCAAAGCATTTAAAAAATGAAATTCCTTGGGGAGCCTGGTTGGCTCGTTCGGTTAAACACCTGACTCTTGATTTCAGCTCAGGTCATGATCTCATGGCTTGTGAGTTCAAGCCCCATGTCAAGCTCTGTGCTGACAGGGCAGAGCCTACTCAGGATTTTCTCTCCCCCTCTCTCTATGCTCATTCTCCATGAATTTTACTGCCGTTTTCCCAACCATTCATACTTGAAACACATTTGCCTTATCCTCACATTTGTAAAGTTTAAAACATCAGCTGTCTGGTGGCTGTCCTCCTTTTCCTTTGTGGCCACCCTGGGTCAGTCCCTCTTTAGTCCTTGTTTAGCTCAGTTGTTCTCAAACGGGCAATTTTGTCCCCCAAGGAACACTGGCAATGTCTGGAGACATTTTTGGTTGTCCCAGTTGGCATCTAGTAGGTAGAGGTCAGAGATGCCACTAAACGTCTTACAATGCACAGGACTGCCCCTCCCCCCCAACATTGAGCTCCAACAGTCAAAAGTGTGGTTGGGAAATGTGGTCCTGGTCTATGAGAAAACTTTGCTCCTTGGGTTCCTTCTACCTGCTCCTGCTTCACTTTCCATTCAGCTGCCAGTATGGATCACTCCACCAGTGAATGACCAGTCCATGACTCCTAGTAAATCTTTAATCCTGTCATTCAAGAATCTCCAAGAGTTCTAGTCTTACTTGCCACTCCTTCCCGTCATAGCAGATACCATCACACCAGATATTCCCCTGGCCGCATCCTCTACTCTTGATGCCTTTATTTTCCTCCCCTCAGCCTCACCCTTCCTATCACTGCCTATCAAAGCCCTGTCCCTCTTTCCAGCCCAAATCCAAAGGCTACTTTACTTTCTGCAGCCTCTCCAGATTCTCCCAAAGGGGTTATGCCTTTCTCAACTCTTCTCTGGGTGGAATTCTGTCATCAGCAAGTTGTACGTCCTTGAGGACGGCACCAGGGCCTGGATGCTCACACTCGGATCACACACCATTGAGCCTCATCTGGCATGTTTCAGGATGGCAGTTGAGGAGGGAGAAGTGGAAGAAATGAGAAGGGAACAGACATTCATACAGAGAGGAACAGAGAGGAATATGAGGAGCAGAGGTGGCCCCATCACAGTGCTGACAACTGGTGGCTTGGCTTCATCGGCTTCTCCCGCCATCATCTTCCATTAAGGCATCTCTACAGCTCCTCCAATTTACTCTTCCTTCCCTCCCTCCCTCCCTCCCTTTCTTCTTCCCTTTCTCCTTTCCTCTTTCATTTCTTTTAGGACATTTGTTCTTGAATGGAGGATATTACTGCCAAAGGGATAAAAATTGCATCTTGGATGTGAAAGAAAAAAAAAAAAAGAACTTAGGTATTCCCATGGTTTGTGGCCCCCCAAAGATCTACTCTACCCAAAGAAATCTTAAGAATTTTTCTCATTAGGGAAAATTTACATCTTAATTTATGTTTTCTCTTTGTTGGGGATTGGTGGTGATAATTTTTGTTTTAAGTGGAGAAATGATGATTTAGAATAAAGTAAAGGGTGGGGCACCTGGGGTGGTTCAGTCAGTTAAGCGTCTGACTCTTGACCTTGGCTTAGGTCATGGTCTCGGGATTTACGGTTTCAAGCCCAGCATCGGGCTCTGTACTGGCAGCATGGAGCCTGCTTGGGATTCTGTCTCTCCTTCTCCCTGCCCCTCCCTCTCTTTCTCCTTCTCTCTCTAAATAAATAAATAAACTTAAAAAATTTAAAAAAATTAAAAAATAAAGTAAAAGTGGCTTTATATACACATGCTTATAATTTTTAAAACCCATGGAAAAATTAAAAAAAAAATAGAACTATGCTATGACCCAGCAATTGCACCACTAGGAATTTATCCAAAGGATACAAAAAAAATGTTTATTCAAAGGGGCATATGCATCCCAATGTTTATAGCAGCACTATCAACAGCCAAATTACGGAAAGAGACCAAATGTCCATTGACTGATGAGTGGATAAAGATGTGGTATATACATATAATGGAATACTACTCAGTGATGAAAAAGAATGAAGTCTTGCCATTTGCAACAATGTGGATGTAACTAGAGGGTATTATGCTAAGTGAAATAAGTCATCAGAGAAAGACAGATATCATATGATATCACTCATATGTGGAATTTGAGCAACTCAACAGATGGAACACAGGTGAAGGGAAGGAAAAATAAGATAAAAACAGAGAGGGAGGCAAACCCTAAGAGACTCTTAAATACAGAGAACAAACTGAGGGTTGCTGGAGGAGTTAAATGGGTGATGGGCATTAAGGAGGGCGCTTCTCAGGATGAGCACTGGACGTCATACGTCAGAGATGAATCACTGGGTTCTACTCCTGAAGCCTCGAATTTAAGTAAATAACAATAAAATAAAATATTAAATCCTTTCATTTGTGAATCGTTAAAGAAAATACAAAGTACTTCAAATTTGGTTGTGATTTTCTCACATGTTACTTTCTCCATTTTGTCTATAAGGAAAATGATGCTCAGAGAAATTAGGTACATTAATTCATCCCAGGTTGTTCAGGTTTAAGAGAACCGGTTCAAGAAAGCACTTAAGAGCAAGACTGGCACATGCTTCACACAATGACATTAGCTACTGGTATAAGCTGCACCAGCACCAGCTCCACTGTTACTGTTTTTACAATGTCCCATTTCTGTAATCAGGTACTAAGAGTGAGTTCACACTCTATAGATGAGGTAGGAAGTCACCACAGGCTGCATAATTGCAAACTATGGTAAGTGCAGTGAACTAGGAGAGTGTGTAACAGGAGGAACTGAGTTAGTGGTAGGGAAGAGGGGGCAGGAGGAATGAGGAAGGCCCTCAAGGGCAAAGATAATGAGCTAAGATCTGAAGCATGAGTTGAGTTCAGTGGGTGAATTAGGATGTGAGAAGTATTCCCTGGGGAGGACCAAAGTCTCTCAAGGCTTCAGAGCAGAAAGAAACATGGAGTATTTGAAAGATAGAAACACCAGTGTGACCGGAGCCCAGACAGCAAAGCAACAAGTGGCTCAGGATGAGTCTGTGGAGGTATGCTGGACCCTGGAGGCCGTAGCAAGAGATTCCATTTTATCCCAAGATAAATTGGAGCTGTTGAAGGGTTTTAAGTAAGGGACTGACATGCTGTGACTTCTAAGGTGATATCAGTGGGGATGAAGAGTGTGCAAACTTGAAGATATTCAGAAGGCAAAATCTGTAAGGGTGGATTACATGAAGAGTGAGAGGGAGGTGTTGAGGACAAGCCATGGGCTTTGCGTTTGGACAACTGCATGGATGGTGGTAACATATCAGAGGTCACCTAGTTAGTAAGCAGCAAAGGCAGGCCTATGACCCAACCTATGATCCAAGGCTTAGGTCAATGACCTATAACAGCATATCTCAGCCTGTTCGCAGTGGCTGTGGTTGACCTACATCTGCCCCATTTCCTGTTGAAGCATTATACCCTTGGATATGGACCTTATAGAAATGTTCTTCCCAAAGTGGAAGCTTCTAATAACCTTGGACTTGGAGTTAGGGGAGCTGGATTAAAATTTCTGTAGCATGGACAGGCCACTCAGAATTGTTGAGCTGACACCCTCATTTTGTGAAACACAGATGGTCAAAGTACCCACTTCAAAGGTTAGTGCTGGGGACCAGGTGGTGGAAGGGAGCCAGTCTAATGTGTACATTTGAACTTAAAGTCTGGGCACTGAATTCCATTCTACTCCTCAAGTTATGGTTGTATCTTTTTCTCTATGGTTTGTTCTTGTGACATATGGGCCAAGAAGAGCTTTTGGTTGGGCCAAGATATTTTTGTTCCGGAGTCCCAGGTGAAGTCAGTTGCAATTTCCTGCATGTTAGAGGCTCAAGAAATGTGTGCTGCAAATGTGGTGTGGTGGCCCCCATCACCAGGTGGGCCACCAAGTTGTGTTTGAGGTCCAGAAATAAAACACCATAGTTGGTTAGGAGCCAAAGTAAGGCAGATAATCTCAAAGTTACAATGTGTCAGAGTCACCTGTGATGGCTTTTTAAGAACACAGATTCCTGGGTCCTACCACACTAGATATCATAATTTTGTAAGCCAGCAGGTGGCCAAAGAATTGAATTTTCATAAACTCGTGAGGTGAAACTAAGCCTGGTCACGTGAGTGCTGCCCTGAAAGAAACATGAGCCTGGAGTGTACCGATTTGGTTGGGATTCTTTGGGGCAGAAACCCTGTCTGGTTCCCCACACCATGGTCTAGTAGGGTGTTAAACAAACATTTGAGCTAAGTTGAATAAACATTGAGTTTTGTCAAATTGAATTACTGTACCCTGCTTTATTTTTCTTCCCATCCATCCCAAGTCAAATGTTGACAAATCTGCTATGATTTTAGGAACAATGGATTTTAGACAGAGGGGTAAAGTTCAGGAAAATGTGTGTGTGTGTGTGTGTGTGTGTGTGTCTAGTTATGGAAATTCCACAGTGCTACCAAGCAAGTTAAAAGGATTTGGGATTCCCGTCCATGAGGACCTGCTGCTGATGGGACTCCATTCCCATTCCATCTCTACCATTCACTGGAAGTTTTCATGGAGACACAGAATTAAAAGTAAATGAGGCCAGGTCCAGGTTGAACAAGGCACATATCTCACCTGTGATGCATTCTTCCTGGGAGCAGGTGGCCAAACCCTGGAGCCCCCCTTATGCCCTGAGGGCAGCATTGTGGGGGCTCTCTGGCTTCTTCCTGACCACATAGGATTCCATTCTCTCCCCTGTGCAGCAGCCCATCCTCACATCTCCCTCCCTCCAGTATTGAAATATTTTACGAATTGTGAAGTTAAATGTTTTAATAGCTGGGACAGAACAACCCACCGGGCTTGTTTTACTGCCACCACAGGCATGGCCTCTGACCAGCTTTCCTATATAACACAAGTCCTCATACATATTTGAAAAGCAAAACTTAAATCATGTACTTGGTAGACATATGATTTCAAAATACCATGTACAAGAGGATGTACTTACAGGAAACACAGGGTAAAGAGCAAAGGGGTCTTGGAAAGGACAAGGCAGGTAACTGTAGTGACTAGTTTTTTTTTTTTTTTTCTTTATCATAACTAAGCTACCCACTAATGTTGATTCCTGTCACCTAACCCTTTATTCTCACAATCGCTGTCCCACTTCTTTCTTCCAGACTGGTTCATGCTTTCTGAAGGAACCTGATTTTGCCTGTAACTTTTAATTGATCATGGGGTCAATGTCAGCCTTTGGAAGGCCACCGGATGGACAGGAAGAAATTGGGAGCAGATGGAAGAACAAGGTTTGAATCCTGGATTCCCTACATGAGTGATCGTGGGTGAAATCTTCCACCCTAAAAAATACCTATGTCATGCTCTATGCCCTCCTAGAAGTGGAGTGAACATCAGGGCAAGAAGAGTTTAGAACTAAGTCCATGATGCAGAGGGCATTATAGGCCTGTCTTTTATTAGGGCAGGCCTTATGAGCAGGATGTAGCCTTGCTGGCTTAAAGGAGATGCTTGCTAAGGTTTATTTTAGCACCCGAATTCCTCTTCCCCCTTTAAACATGTTGAGTTTTAAAAACGTGTTTGTTTTTCTTATTTGTATTCTGTAACTTTATAATGTACTCCACTGTATCTCTGAAAGCTCTTTATAAAGAGATTGTTGGATGGGTAACTCATATATATGTGGAAAGCCACTTCATGCAGTTGACAGTTAGTGAGTCCTAGCCTAAATGGAAGGCACACCAATGATAATAATTTTTTTTATATGATGTCACCCCTTGCATTCTGAGAGAGACTTGGTTCCCCAAACAGTTACTCAGCAGAAATCTCCTGTTGTTCTAAAATATGATCAGTTTCTGGATGAATATCAAGCAGTTCTGAGATGCCATGGAGACAACAAGGCCATCAACCACTTTTCTTGAAAGTACAGTCCATCTCCATCTGCCCACCTCCCCAGATTCCTTGTCTGAATCGAGTCTATGCTCAGAACACACGCTCTCTTTTTTTTAGAATGTGCTTTGGAACATCAATGCTTTAGGAAAAGAATAACTGATCTCCCAAAGGTCCAGGCTATTACTCAGTGGTCCTATTTGCCAGAGAGTTTAGGTTGAAGAACATTCTGGGCTCCACCCAACCCCACATAGTAAGAAATGCATTCTCATACAGGACAAAGGGAAGGTATGTTATCAGACCAGATTTTACCATTTAGGAGGAAACCAATGATTTAACCCAGACAGTGTGACCAAAGGAAAGAAACTACTACTCTATCAACCTATAAACCCTATTTCTGACATTCCAGCACCAGCCATATTATTCAAACATCCAGATTCCTAAGAGTGCTCAAGTTTGGCCTAGAATATGAGTCATTTATTGAGAAGTACTGCGTACCTTATGCTGCATTAGGCACAAAGAAAAATGAGAAAACATATATGAAGTGCCTTCGAATAGTTTCAGGTTCTGAGGAGCCTAGCTGGCTCAGTTGGTTGAGTGTCCCACTCTTGATCTCGGTCCAGGTTGTGATCTCATGGTTCATGAGTTCGAGCCCTGCATTGGGCTCTGTGCTCGCTCTCGCTCTCTCTCTCTCTCTCTCCAAAAATAAATAAGTAAACATTAAAAAAAAGAATGGTTTCAGGTTCTGGAACACAGCAATTGTTTAAAAGTGGTATTGTTGTCGTCTTTGTTGTTTATTGTCATTGTTGCTGTTAGGTGTCATTGTCCCTGGGCAAGTTCTGTATCTTGTACCAGTAGTGTTTGACATCACTGATTACCCCCTTCTTAAACCTCTGTCCTCTTAGATTCTCCTCCTACTTCTTGAACCATAACTTGTTTCATTTGCTTTTATAAGAGATATGTTATCTAATTTATCCATTGATCTATCTATCTCCCACATATTATTCCCATCTTTTCTCTCTGGCTTTGCTGTGATCTAGTCTGGTGAAGAGCAGAGACTTCTTTAATCTTCCCTTCTCTCTAGTCTATAAGACCCTTAGGGCAGGGACTAAGACCTATATGCCTGCATATGCCCAGAGTCTGAAAGGAGCTCGGTAAGTATCTGCCAAGTACATATGTGACCAATGGATCAATAAATGAATGAATGAACTTAATCTTTTCACCATTAGTCTTTCCCTCTCCAGCTAGTCATGCCCACTGCAGGCAAAGCTACCTCCTGAAAATTCCATCTTTACCCATTTATTTCTTGCTCAAAAATATAAGTGTCTCTCCTTTACTCTACAGGCCAGCTTTCAAGCCACCCCCATCCTGTTATCTTGCTCTAATGTCCTGTCCAATGTCACCTCCTACTCTTGATTGCCTAAATCCTGGGGCCAGGCAGGTAGGGGTCCTCTCAGGCACTGAATTTTTGTGTACGCACTCTTTCCAGATCCCTGCTTATGGCTTTATAGCCTTTTTCTCTGCCTATCAAAATGTGGCCCATCCTTCAATGCCCACTTATCAGGTCTTTGTAACGATAGAGCCCACACAGATACAGCCCCTTCTCAGAACTTCCCACATCCACACTGCCTCTGGTTGGCTTCTCATCAAATGCTGCCCTGTATTATTAGTGGCAGTCAATTCATAAGGCGTTGATAGTAGATGCCTTATGTTTCTTTTGCATCTGGACCATTGTTAAGGAGTCTTGTCAAGGTAGTCCTATCAGAGTGCACCAAATGCAGCATGAATTTTACAGAAGAGAATTCTATAAAGCGTAAAGCTGAGCTTGGCCCTTCTGTTCCCATTGAATCACTAAATTTACTACTTTGGATATGGAGCAGAACATAGTGAAGTCTTTGGGTCTCCAGTGTATCTTGCATAACACATAGATCCTAATGACGGTGATAGAAGTGGTAACAGATAACATATTTGAGTACTTGTTCTGTGTGCAAGGCCCCGTGCCGAGGATCTTAATATTTTAATTTCATCATAAAAAATCCTTAGAAATATATTCTATTATCCCACTCTACAGATGAGGCAATGAACCAAAGCTTCAAACATTTCTCAAGCCCATTTTTCAAGTCTCAGTCATAGACTTGGGCTCATGCCCAGTGCTAGATTCTGAAGATAAAGAGATGAATCAGGCTCAGTCTCTATCCTCAAAGAGTTTACAGACTAGAAGGGAAGAGGAAAAAAAACAACAACTATGATTCAGTTTAATAACTGCAATATCAGAATTAGTATTAACCTTTCCTCTATTAAACGAAGGCAGTGACCAACCCTGTCCAATGTCCAAACAATGCTTTACAAATAATGTCAGTACTTAACTTCTGTAGTGTTTATCCTAATAACCTATAACCCTATTTTAGTATGAGAAAACATCAGCAAATTTCAGTAGGATATTATAGAATATACCTGACCACCAGTAGTCTAACCTATTAAGCTAATTAAAAACAAAGAAAGCCTGAGGGATTCACAGCCGAGAGGAAACTAAGGAGACATGATTACAAAATGTAATGTGGTGTCCTGGATGGGGTCCTGGACAGAAAATGGATATTTTATTTTATTTTATTTTATTTTATTTTATTTTTTAACATTTATTTACTTGAAAGGGAGAGGGCTAGAGAGAGAGAGAGAGAGGGAGAGAGAGAGAGTGGGGAAGGGGTAGAGAAAAAGGGAGAGAGAGAATCCCAAGCAGACTCCACATTGTAAGTGCAGAGCCTGATGCAGGGATCAATCTCACAAAATCATGACCTGAGCTGAAATCAAGAGTCAGATGCTTAACCAACTGAGCCACCCAAATGGCCTAAAAATGGATATTTGAGGTAAAATCTGAATAAGGTACGGACCTTAGTTAACAATGCACCAATACTGGTTTATGACATGTAACAAATGAACCACGCTAATATAAGATGCACACAAGGAAACTAACTATGAGGTATATAGGCACTCTCTGCACTATCTTCCCAATTTTTCCGTAAATCCCAAACTGTTCTCAAACATAAATTCTACCAAAAAATAATAATGTTAACCCTTACAATAAGGGTCGTGAGCGACTGTCAGGATAGTGGGGCTGGTCAGGCGGGGAATCTGAGCAAAGGAGCGCATTTGTGCTGGGAGGCGAAGAGGGGAAGAGGGTGAGCTTGGTTTTGGAGACATTGTCCTGGAGAGTATTGGTAGCAAGTCTGCATGTCCAACAGCAGCTGAGGAGCTTGATTCGGAGTCTAGGGGAATGGGAGAGGAAGACCTGGGTTGAAGACACACACTTGGGAGTCATCATGCAAGGAGGTGGTAGTGGAAGCATTTGATGCCCTAAACACCATTTTGGAGATCGGCAGCCACAGCAAGTCTGTTATTACCGTGTGATGGATGAGCAGGGGGAGACTGAGGGGGGAGTCAGTTTGATTATAAGTGCAGAGCAGCTGGAGCCTTTCATCGTCGGGGGAGCCAAATCATCCTTGTGGGCACAGACGCTGTGTTTTTTTGTTTTTGTTTTTGTTTTTTTTTTTTAATTCTGGAAGGCATTTCCTGAGGCGAACTCTGGATATGATGATTATGCTTGTTAGTAAGTTGATCTAGCCTCAACTGCATGGACAGGGATCCCACCACAGAATGCTTCCTTGTTATTCGATACATTGGCTTTCTTTAGGAAAGAAACATTTTAATTCTTTCTTCTAGAGTAGGTGTAGCGTAATTGTGTGAGATGAAACTATTCTGATAACCATCTCTCTTGAGGACACAGCACCTCAGTCGTTTTAAAACCTAAGTTAATTAGATATCTGATGTTAACAAAAGCTTCCATTAAAAAAAAAATGCTGCACCCCCCCAGACTCCTGCTATAGCAGAGGAATCAATGTTAAGTACAGCTTTTATCATCAAACTGGCACTTTTGTATAGTTAATCATAGATGTCTGCGGCCTCTGAGATGAAGGAGGCAACCCCCCCACCCCAGTTCTTACCCCCAAGGATGAAAGACCCATCACTGTGGTAAAATCTGTGTTTTTCACATGGCAATCCTAGTGGGCTGGGTCTTTCGTGCATTAAGATTAACTTTGCTTGGCATTCAAGGATGGTCTAGTTTGTAGAAAAAGGAAAAGAAACATAAGAGAGATAGTCTGAATTAAATCTAAGGTAAGAATGAAAGAATGTGCAGAATGTTTTATCTAGAAACTTGGCAAAATGAGCAGTCTCCTAGAAATGCTCCTAGCAATGGATTCTCAGAAATTTAGAGTCTCCTGACTAAAAGCAAATGAAGTAGAAAGGACTGCCATATACTCTATAAATCCTCCCCGAACACCCAAGCATGTACAAGCACGTGTGCATGCTGACATACACACCCCCTTTGGACATCCAAGTTGGGCAAATAAATGCAAGGGCAATTTCGTTAACTCTCTTTAGTTCAGAGAAAGAGTTGGTAGCTGGAAAGGCTGCCGGGCAGCTTCAGCTCCAGGCAGAGAACAGACTGGGATCTGTGGCCACCAGCAGCCTATGTCTGAGCTCCTGCTCTGCTACTCACAGGTCCTATAATCTCAAGTGTGCTGGCTAGGTCCTCAGAGTCTCGGGCTCCTTCTTTAAGAAATGGGGATAAAGATGAGCATCTCAGTTCAACTGAATGTCTTCCAAGTGTCAGGCACTGTGCTGGGGATATAGTGGTGAACAAGAAAAACGTAATCGCCCCACCCCGAGACAGGCAACTTTCAAGGGAGGTTGCTGTATCCTGACATATTCAGCGTGCATGTGGCTTGGTGCCTGGTCATTGAGTACACAAGGTTGCCGTACTTTTCTCCCACCCCAAACTGAGTGGTTGCATTTGACTAAAAGGACAGCCTAACTACAGGACATTTAGGAGCACTAGGACTTAAGTGTATTAGTTTATGGAGCCTCAAAAGGCTTTGATAGCAAACACGTTGAAAAGGCAATGGGCTTTGGAGCCATAAAGAGCTGGCCCCCAAATCTTTGCGTTGTCCTTCACTATCTGTACGACATCGTGAAATCTGTATCATCTCTTCGAAGCTAAATTTCCCCATTTGTAAACTAGAGTTATCGTTAGAGATGCTTACCTGAGGCCTATGTAATAGGTGATAAAGGAAATCTTATATATGAAAATGGCTTGTTTCAGGGCAAAGTGATACCCACGTGTTGGTTACTATGGAGTACTTTCATTATTATTAATGAGAAAACACCAGCTACGACAGCCTCTGCCATGTGGTGCCTTTGGGGCTGGTGTTCTGGACTGAGATACTACAGCAGTGACGTCAACACATTTCACAGGCATTAGAATGACATGCCATCACTGGAAGGGTTTGTAAATAAAGCCTTGACCTAATTAGGAGCAGATCCAAGGACTGCGACTTTCTTCTGAGTAACAGCAGCACAGACCATGGCGCAGGGAGAAAGCTTGGGAATGGCTTTTCCAAAGAGCCCATGAGCTCTGTTGGTAGTGCTTCACATCCACTGTGGCTCCCACTTGCTCTCCTTCTCAGTTGACTCGCTCCCTCTCCATTTCAAGGATTGAGGGGAAAGCATTTAAGAAACACAAGTGTATATCATTCTCAGAAACTGGTCCCCCTCACCAGTAGTCAACCAGTGCATTCCAATCGGAGGCCAATTTCTCTTGGGTCTTATATTCCAAGATGAATTCCAGGCTCGAGTGAGGACCCACTTGAAGAACATTCGTGATCTCTGCAAACTAGCATTTTAATCCTGATAGTCCTGGAGACGTGAGCCAGTCAGGAAGGTCAGCTTTGCATTTTCCTTCAAGAGGCTATGGAATTCTCATGCCAACATACTCTTGGCGAGTATCTCAGATGTTCCAGAGTTTTCAGTGAGCTTGCAGGAATCCTCCTGTACTAAAAGGATATAGTAGATCTCACCAGTTTGTTATGCCAAACTACCATAGTTTTATGAACTCATCGGTTTCATACCCCCATACTTTTGCACATGTTTTCACTTTGTGTGGAGGGCCTATTTCACCTGTGTCTGCCTATCCATTTCTGTTAAGCCTTTAAAACCTAATTCAAGAGTCCCTCTGTGAAGACAGCCCTGATTCTCACCCTCTCTCCACTCCACCAACAGACCTGGCTTCAAATCCCAGGACTTGGCCCATTTAGTGAGTTCGTAAGAACTGATTATTGTTTTCTCAAATTCTTGGAGTTGACCTGGTTTCTTCTCTAGTCTCTGATAATTACACTAAGTGCAATATGGGATGCTGGAAATCAACTATGCAGTTGTGAAACCTTTGATTTGAAGCAAGATTCTAGGTTGCTCAAAGCGAGTTATGTAAGATTTGCATTATGCAACAGGCAGGAGGACCTCACCGTGAGCAGAGATTTGGAGGCATTTCTGGTATAGCAGCACCTCTGCCTCATTTCCACGGAGGCCATCACATCTCCCAGCCTCAGCACAGTCCCTGACCCAAAGCGGGCACTCAACACAAATGTGCCATTTCTGGGGGCCAAGAAAGCAAGCTCAGAGAGGGAGGGAGGATCCTGGGACTCCTCTCTATGAGGCTTAGTGACCCACTTACAGATCCCATCTTGGCTGCCCTGGAAACATTTCCCCACTTTAAGATAGTAATCAGGACAGGGAGGCAGTCTCCTTATTGATGATGAGGCTGCCTTGATTGTGAGGTAGGCGTTTGGGTGAAAGATGCCACCAGAGCTCGAAGTAGTCATTACTACTAATCAAAGGTGGGTTTTTTGATAGTATGCAAAACATTGTGTAATATTCTTGGAAAACTATAACCATTCCATAATAATTCCTTCTACTTTTTCTATTTGGATATCCTTCTGCCAAAGATTTCTGCCAGAAGATTTCTGAACCAAGAGAGAGAGAGAGAGAGAGAGAGAGAGATTGAGAACTAAGACCCCCACACAGCAAGCCAGGCTAAGGCCATCATTGCTGCTTGGAGACGTGGAGCAGTTGTTGGGCCATGGTTTTTAATCCCTCTCAGCCCCTCCCAGTGCTTCCCTCCCCAGGAGGCCTTTCTTTACCTTCAACCAGAGATGGCCTCTCTTCCTCCACACCTTGTCTTCCTGAAGACGCTCCATAGCTGTTTATATGTCTTAATATTCTTAGTAAATGAAGGGATCCTTAATTTTGGAGAATGTGGCCACATGAGTTGGTGGAAAGAACATACACTCTGGAGATAAACAGGCTTGTGTTCAAATTTTCATGTCACTGGTTAGCTGTGGGATATTAAATAAGCTACTTAACCTTTCTGACTCGGTTTCATCATCTCTGAAACAGGGATGACACAGCCTACTTTGCAAGTTAGTTGTGACAACAGAGTAAGACAATGTGAATGAAGGGCTCTGCACACAGCTTAGTGCTCTGGGATCAGACAGCCTCCCCACTAACTAGCTGGTCATTCCTGTCAAGGTATTTAACTTCTAAGCCTCAGGTTCCCCTTCTGTAATAGAGGGCCAACAGAGCCCTCCTCATAAAGTTTTGAAAGGATTAAATGAGTGAATAAATAGAAAAAGCTTAGCACAGAAAGTGACATGAAGAGAATGCTTGTTAAGCGCTGGCTATTATCAGTGCATCCATTTCGTATCCTTCCGTCCCACCTTGATCTTCTGAAGCATCTGGCACAATGCCTGGCAGAGGCGATAGATATGGCTGAACGGAAATGATGTCACGTTGCATGGCTCACCACGTGATCACTTGAGCGTTCATTTCCCCTGTTCCAGTGTTTTATAGTGTCAAGGATTTTTCTTAGTTTTTCCTTGAAATCAATTTCCATATCTAAAAGGAAGTCCTCAGCTAAAATGTCAAGATTTAGAAAGTTTAGAAAAGAAGGGAAATAAAGGTTATGATTGAACACACAGGAGAGAGACAGAAAAGTAGAGAGAGGAGGAGGAGGAGGAGGAGGAGGAGGAGGAGGAGGAGGAAGAGGAGGAGAAGGGAAGTGGCTAAAAGGTGAAGGAACAGAGACCATTCTGGAAGAGTAATAAACATTTGGCAAGATGACTGCTAGATTAATCCTGCCCAGATCACTATGCTCCTCTTACACTCATATGTCTCGGATTTTGGAGATATGGTCACTGCCCCTAGGCTGTGATGGTGGTTAGAAGATGGTTGGCAGCTGGCACATTCCTTACCAGGAGGGTTTGGCATCTAGGAATCTTCCACCAGGATGGATCCAGCCCCACAAGCATTGCTTGTAAGAAGCCCAGTGAAGTCCCTGCTAGCCCCTCAACTCGGCGGCCACAATGGCTCAGAGCACGCTTCTTCAGAAACGAAGTGTGGAATTCTTAGTCAAAATCGTTGGGGGACATGGCCCGGATCCTTCACACTCAGTCTGGCAGCAGAGTCCAATCAAAGGCAATTGCCAGGCCGCGGCCACACTGGTCTTGGCCAGCTCCCTCTGCTTCCAATGAGTCAAGCACACAGGCTGCAGACTGACTTAGAGCCCTGGGTCTTTGTTGCAATTAGAGCATGTAATTGGAAAATCCAAGATGATTCTATTCGGGAGAATTCTCTTTTCACCAAATCCCCAAACAATTCTTAGAAACCATCAAAAAATCCAGAAATCCATGCCTGCAGCTGTTTGCTTGTTTGTTTGTCATCTGAGAACAGTCTCTGGGGAGCATGGGCTAGGAAGAGAACAATGCCACTCTATAGAGCTTTTATTCCTGGATGTAAAGAGAAATCTGCACCTACCCTGGAAGGGTCTTCATGGTCAGGGACATAAAACATTCACCCAGGAGGTTTCATCATACCAGAGCTTTCTACCAAAATGTTAGGTAACTCCTTTGGCCCACCACCAGACCACATACCATTTCCTCGAGGATCCCACAGGAGATATGACCTACTCATCCACACGTGATGGCTCCAGATTTTTGGAAATCATGCTTTAGAGTAAAAAGCAGTTTCGCTTTTCCAAACCTTGCTAGTACAATAGGTCATGTTTCACTTCATTCTTTGACTTGTAAATCTCCTAAGAAAATGTGGGGCTTTGCATTCACCCCTTCCCCAAGATGTTCGGGAGATAGCATATTTGTGATTTCATTGTGTTAAGCAGAATTTCCCAACTTCCTTTCTTCCTTCCATCCCATCCCGGAGTTGGGCTTTGCTCTGCAAGCTTCTACTGAAAAAGGTACTAGTCCTATGGTCTTGCTGCCTCCCTTGACTCTGCCACAAATGTCCACCTGGTATGTCCCCCCACCCCCTTTTTAATGTTTATTTATTTTTTAAAGAGAGAGAAGAAAGAGAGACAGAGAGAGAGAGAGAGAGGGAGAGAGCATGTGTGGGGGAGGGGCAGAGAGAGAAGGGGACAGAGGATCTGAGCAGGCTCTGCCCTGGCAGCTTTGGTGCTGATGGCAGACAGCCCGATGTGGGGCACGAACTTCTGAATCGTGAGATCATGACCTGAGCCAAAGCTGGACGCTCAACCAACTAAGCCACCCCTGTGTCCCTGTTATGTTCTTATTTTGCTCATGGTTCCACTTACCAGTGCAATGCTGGAAATGAGCACTTCCCGATGCTGATTTGTTTTTTGTCCCCCTGCCCCAACTATTCTTCTGTTTTTCTTCTAAGATAACATTTCTTTTTAAAATTTAAAAAGCTGTGCTGACAGCTCCGAGCCTGGAGCCTGCTTCAGATTCTGTGTCTCCCTCTCTCTCTGCCCCTCCCCTGCTCGCACTCTGTGTGTGTGTCTCTCTCTCTCAAAAATAAATAAACATTACAAATTAATACAATTTAGATATACCATACAGGCAATAAAGCTCACAAATCTCAGGTGTACAAGCTCGGTGATTTTTCGCTTACATATACGTCTGTGTTAACAACTATTCTGATCAAGATACGGACCATTTCCAACACCCAGAAGCCTCCTGTGTGTCTCCAGCCTGCCCACCAAAGGTACTCACTATTCTGAGTTTCTTGAATATTCTATCTGTTCTTGAACTTCATCTAAATGGAATCATACAGCATGTACACTTTTGTGTCTCGTGTCCAGTGCTTTACTACTGGGGATTTACCTTCTTCCTTGGCATATGAGGGACACTGAACAAACAAGTCACTGGAATGAATATATAAAAGCTTCATGTATGAAACTGATTTTTAAAAGGACATCTGGTTTTTTTAACTTTATTTATTTTTTTATTTGGAGAGAGTGAGAGAGAGAGAGTGAGCAGGGGAGGGGCAGAGAGAAAGGGAGAGAGAGAATCCCAAGCAGGCTCCCACACTAACAGTGCAGAGTCCAACGTGGGGCTTGATCTCATGAACCAGGAGATCATGACCTGAGCTGAAATCAAGTCAGATGCTTAACTGATGAAGCTACCCAGGTGCCCCTAAAAAGACATCTGTTTTAAAGAAAATACCTTCAAGGTTGGACCAGATCTTCTCTAATAAGGAAAAGAGGGTATTAGTAAAACCATTGCTCATAGGTAACATTACAAACGAAGAATATGAGAGGTATTCCTCAGTCTTATGCCCTCCTCTTTGGCACCCACAATAATAAATTCTTTTGGCTGATAGGTTCACATCAGTCTTTCTTTTTGGATTATTATTTTCAAAGACGAGTCTGACCCCAGGGAAGGGGCACAGCTCTGGAGTCTGGCTGTGTTGGCACCACTGTGAAATGGGTCAGAGAACCTGGTCAAGACGCTTCCTAGTTGTGTCTGGGGGGTTACTCAGCATTTCGACCTCAATTTGCTAATCCACAAAAAAATGTATGGAGTGGATTAAAAGAAAGAATAAATAAAGGCTAAAAATTTGCACTGAAATTACAAAGCACTACACAAAGACTACTGCCATAAATTAGTTGTGATGGTTTGCTTTATGTGTCAGATTGGCTGGGCCATCGTGTTCAGGTATTTGGTCGAGACGTTATCCTGGATGTTTCTGTAAAAGTGAGCTTTGGAATTCATTAACATAAATCAGTGGACTTCTGAGCAAAGCAAATTACCCTCCGTAATATGGGTGGGCCTCATCCAATTAATTGAAGGCCTTAATAGAACAAACACTGACCTCCCCAGAGCAAGAATGAATTCTTTCAGTAGCTAGCGTTTGACTTTGAACTGCAACTCTTCCCTGGGTCTCCAGCCTGAAGGTCTATCCTGTAGATCTGGGACTTACCAAGTCCAGCCTCCACAATATATGCACCAGTTTTTCATCTAGTTTACTGATACTAATGTTTACTTATTTTGTTTCCACTGTTATTTCAGATGACATCTGGTTTATTATTTCTTTTCCAAATCACTGAGGGATAGATTTGAATCACATTTTTGTTTGCTTTTCATTGACGATATTTCAAGCAATAATTTTTCTTTCCACTATTGCCTTGGCCACCCTCCATGAGAAAGGAAAGGGAGATAACTTTTTTGTAGACACACTGTACTGTCCTCTGAGTTAGGTTGTTAGTGACATTCAGGAACATTACTTCTCGCCACCCCGTGGATTTTGGCATGCTTTGCTTATTGGTCACGTTTCTAGACCTGTTGGGTCCCCGCTGGACATACTCTACCCTCCATGATACCAGAGTCATGCTTAAATTTCCCTGGAAGATTCAGTGTATACTCAGGACTCTGGTTCTATTTGAACGGAGAACACTCAGTTTTGTCTGGTGCCTACAACCCCTCTCCCTTCCTACTGTAATGAACTGATCAGGTCAAAATGTGAAACTTCCTGACATCTCTGTGGTCCTCCCCTAACACAAAGTTTCAATCCAAACTTATTTCCTCCAACTGCCCCCTCACTTTTTCTTGGTCATCTCAATCTGACAGCCTCCCAGGCAAAGGCTACACCCAGTCCTGCCTTCCCACTCTATGGGGCCTGTGGAAAGGGAACTAATGGGCTTTGGAGGAGAAATTCTGTCTTCTTACCTTCTAGTGAAGGCCCCACCCCTACGTGAAGGCCAGTTGTGTCTCCGATGACCGCAAAGCAGGTCAGGGTTCTGTCAGACAAAAGGAAGTGGGGCCACTGTGGTCCGTGTCCTTTGTCATAAAAACTACCGTTCATGTTCTGGGATTGCTCACTCAGACATGAATGATTTTAGATTAGAAAAAAATTCCCGTATGATCAGAATTCAGTAGCTTTATTATTTTCATCTAACTTCTTTTGGCATTATGAGTTGAGAACATCATGGATAGAATTTCAGCTTACATTGCAGTTCATCTCAGGCCTCCACGAGCTCTCTTCCTCCTCTTCCTCCTCTCTTCTTATCCCTTTCTTCTTTTAAAGAAGGTGTAGTGGGATAGGACACAATTTCCCAGATTTTAAACGTAGTTTTTCCTGATGTCAATCAGATCTATATAAATATTTCCTTTTGTATTTGTAGCAGGTGTTTTTCAGTTCTTTGATGACTGTGTTGCTCTGATATCTGTAGATTTTGAAGCATGCTAATCTAAGCCACTCAAGCAAATATTAATCGCCTAAAATGGCATCATGTGTTGTGTGGCCTCAGATGGTGACTTATACTCTCCATGCCTCACTTTCCTCATTTGTAAAGAAAGGACAATAATATTTATCTTTCAGCGGAGTTGTGGTGAGGATTACAATTAATGTTTTTTTTTAATGTCTTATTTACTTTTTAAAATGTTTCTGGGTTTTTTTTTTTTTTTTGATGGAGAAAGAGAGACAGAGTGCGAGCGAGGGTGGGCCACTGAGAGAGGGGGAGACACAGAATCCGAAGCAGGCTCCAGGGTCTGAGCTGTCTGCACAGAGCCCGACGCAGGGCTCAAACTCACGAACGGTGAGATCGTGACCTGAGCCAAAGTTGGACGCTTAACCGACTGAGCCACCCAGGTGCCCCAATTAATGTTGTTTTTTTTAATGGCTCCTTATATCATTAGCTTTCATACTTACAGATATATATTTTTGTGTTTATCAAATACTTTATTTAAAAAATAAATAATGTTTGTAAGCACTTAGTGGTTACCAAGCCAGGTATAAATTCAAACTGTCTGGCTTTTACGCCCTCTTTACCATGTCCTATCCATGTGACCCTGGGGAAGTTACTTAACCTCTAAGCCTCAGCTTTATCAGCTGTAAAATAGAAACACTTTGACTTACTGCTTTAGTCTGTATCAGCTTTGGCCTTAGTGACCTTTGACAGCAGGTTAATTCCTTGTTGTGGGGGCTGTCTTGAGCCTTGCAGGAGGTTTAAGAGTCTAGTAGTCTCTACACCAGAAACAACAGTTCCTCCTTCCCTCGTTGTGAGAACCAAACCATCTCCGGGCATTGCCACATGTCCCCGGAGGGGAAAATCACCCCTGGTTGAGAACCACTACTCTATGGAGACATCTGGAAGGCATCCGCCTGGCACATTAGCACTGTGATTATGCCTTGGGCTCAGACCCATCTTTGCCATTTCGGAAAAGCCACTCAAACTCTCTGAGCATCATTTCTTCATTTTAAAACGGGAACATCATTCCTATTGGGTCTGCCTCACTGAGCAAAAGTTAAACAACAGCTCTGAAATACAAATGCCACGTCAGCCATCGAAGCTGCCGACAGCTGCTGTGACACACTTAGTACCATGGGCGGGAGGGTGGGGGGATGGTTTGGTAAGGAGGCTGCACGGCTGAGTTTAAATCCCTCCTAACACTCAAAGTGCCTGGCAACATTGAAGCACTCAATACATTTTAGCTTCTATTGTTATGGCTTCTGTCTTGCAGGTGAAGAAGCTGAGGCTCAGAGAGGTAAAGGAATTTGCCCAATGTTACCCAGCATGGGGCATGGAGTCAGGGTTGAACTCAGAAAACATCAGCTCGAAAGTTGGTGCCATAGCCACAACATTTGTGTGCTTCCCAACGGTCACAAGTGCCATGATTTAAATGACAGCAGCCCCTTCTGCTAGCGAAGGGAGCTGTCATTTATAAAATAGGCCTCTGTCTTATGGTTGGGCTTGTACCACAGGACAAAAGACTAAGATAATTCAGATACTCTTCTCCTGCTTTCAATTCAGAAGAGACATCTCCCTCGGAACCTCTTGAAGGAAGCTGAAAATGAAAGGGCAGAGCCAGCCCCATGCTATGAATCACTCAGTTGGAGGGCTGAGCTATGCCTTCCACATCTAAGCTCTTATTTTTAACTTTGCAAGCCTTGGTTATTCTGGCTTCCTAGGGAAAACCCCCCTGGTGCCTGCAGCCTCACTCAAAGTCCAGGCGAGCCTCGAGCGGGCAGAAGGGGAGCACGGAGCACGCTTGTCCTCTGAGCCAGCTTCTACTGGGGGAAGTTCCTCATCTCTGGGAGTGCTAAAGCCTCAGCTCAACAGCCACCATCACCCCTACCTCTTGTCCCCAGACATGCTCAGTTCATACTCACTCAGAACTTATACCTGGCATTCGAGAGGGAATCCCCCTCTGGGTCTGGTCTGGACTTGGAAATTGTGTGGAGCCAAGGGAGCTTTTTCGAGCTTCTGAGTTTTGGTTACGTAACCCTAAGAAGGGCAGCCTACCCAGGGCACAGGGTTCCGTACCGGCACACGCCGCTTCTGTCCTAAGACTCCACTCTGGACCCAGGACTCCGGGGCTCCACGCAGCGGAGAGCGTGGGCAGCATTTGACGTGCAGCCACAGCCCCCTTTCCGACAGACCCCGTCACGTGGAAAAAGAGGAAGTGTCCGTGAGCTCGTGTCAATGCCTCCAGGAAGACGCCCGGCAAAGTCCTGAATGTGTCGGGGAGTGGAGTGTGGGGAGGGGAGGCGTGAACTCTGGAGTCGGAGAAACCTGGGTTGGGAATCTCTGATCCAGCCACACACGAGCTGTCTGACCTTTACTAATCCTTAGGAAGAGTTAGCTTTGTCTTTTTTTTTTTTCCTTGTTTTTGCTGAAGCATATTGAGAAAGTTATTTACCCTCTCCAGCTGTCTGTACCATCAGGTAATGCTACCAAACTCAGATGAGGTGAGAGCGTACAAACATAGCACAGCACACGGGGGCGCTCAGTAAGTGCTGTTTCCTGTCCTTCCCCTGGCAAATCTTTGTGGAGCACCTGCTGGATGCCACCGTCCTGGGCCCAGGCTCCGGAAGGTCACCACTCTGCATGTTATAACGCCACAAGGATGGGATGTGTGGACGGTACTCACCTCAGCATTAGTCCCTCCTCCCACAAGCACGCCACACTAGGCAGGTCATCTGCCTTCTCCGAGTCCAGGTCTCCTTGCTGTGACACAGGCAGAACATTCCCAGGGTGGTGGTGACTCTGTGACATCGCATACCTAACGCAGTGCCCGGCGCGGCGAATGAGTTAATACATCTGTGCTTTGCTTCTTCCTTTCTACCATCTGCCAAGAACTTGAAACCGCTCAGAGATGGGGAACTTTTGAAACTCTTCCCATTGTTGCCTAAACCAGGACAAATACTGCTCCTCCTCCCAGCAAAGTTCATTAGTAAGATCAGGGGCTCCTCACAACAGCTGATACAGGTCACCATGTCTGTCTTCGATCTTAGAGGCGCTCAACTCTGGCCATCAGATCACCTAGGGGACCTTTAAGAAGTATCAATGCTCAAGCCTTTCCACAGAAGGCTTTAATGGACAGCCAGGAATGAAAACCACTGGCTCTCTTCCAGGGGTTCATTTTTCATTTGAAGCCATGAAAGCTCAGAGAAGTTAACTGTCCTTGAGGACAGTCAGCTACTACGGACCCTGGATTGGAGTCCAGGCCGGTTGTCCCCAGCAAAACAATCTTCCCAGTATCGTATGTTCTCTGTCACTGTCTTGGCAACTTTTAAGCATTTGATTGGTTTGTCTGATTCAAACAATGAATGGGACTTGAGGAGGGGGGTCCCTGGAGTTGGCCTCCATGGAAAAGAGAGAACAGGTCTCTCTGACTGGCTCAGAATTCCCTGGAGTATCTTCATTCCACAGATAATTCCTGAGACATCTGCCATGACCCATGCTCTGGGCCAGATCTGATGATGTAGCATGAAGGAGACATAGGGCCTGTTCTCAAGAAGCCCAGGGCTGGTTGTTAGGAGCCGAATTGTATCCCCATCCAGAATTCATATGTTGAAGTCTTAAACCCTAGTGTACTTAGAGATAGGAATTTTATTTTATTTATTTGGAGATAGGACTTTAAAAAGTAATTAAGTTAAAACGAGGTCATTAGGGTGGGCCCTGATCCAACACAACCGGTGTCCTTTCAAGAAGAGGATGTAGCTCACAGAGAGAAGGCCATGTGGACACGCACGGAGGAGAAGATGACCGTCTACAAAAGCCAGGAAGAGGCCTCAGAAGAAACCAAGCCCGCTAACACCTTGATTGTGGACTTCCAGTCTCCAGAACTGTGAGAAAATAAATTCATGTGGTTTTAAGCCACCCAGCTTATGGCGCTCTGTTATGGCAGCCCCAGCAAACTCTGTACCCTGGTTCTAAAAGGGAGACAGGCCAGTAAGGAATTGGCCGATGAAAATACCCCACAATAAACATCAGGATGGTCATGAGCTAGGGTTCATGGGAGCCCAAAGGAAGTCTCCAACCCTGGAGGGAGGGCTTGGGAGGCTGGCAGAGAAGACTCCATGGAGAGGAAAGACTTAAGCTGAGCTTTGGAGAAGCCTTGGAGAAGGAGGAATTTGCTGGGGGAAGAGGGAGAGTGGAAGTCAGGAAAGCAGACTAGGGAATGTGACGTTGCAGAAATGTGAGAGAGGATGGCCTGCTGAGCCTGTACGGTGGGTCAGGGGATGGGGAGCGTCATGCGGAGGCGACAAATGAGGCTTTGAGGTAGGCAGAGGCAGGTTATCTGAAGCCTTGTTGTGTCCAGGTAACGGGCCAAGCTTGGATGAACGGGAACCCACGAGGGGCATTACGCAGGGCAGTGCCAGCTCAGGTTTTGTAACTGGTCACTCGGAGGCTGGATTGGGATGGAAAGAGCAAAGGCAGGAGACCATCGAGAGGCTGCTTCTGCAGTCCTAGGGAGAAATGCTAGGGGTAGGAACTAGTGCACAGGTCCAGGGCGTGCAGAGGACCTGGTGAGTCCTCTGGTGGAGCTCCGGCAGAGAACCAGGCAGGTTGGAGAAATGTGTTTTTTTAAGACACTGTGGTTGATTAGGTGAGGCAGGTAGAAGGAGGAGGGGCGTCAAGGACGACTCTCGGGGCTCTGGCTGGGACATGTGGGTGGACGATGGTGTCAACGCTAGAGAAGAATCGTCTTTCCCTCCTGTGTTAGGCAGCTCAGGCCGCCATACCAAAAGTCCCTAGAATGGGAGGGTAGGCAACTGTAATTTATTTTCTCACAGCCCTGGAGGTGGCAAGTCCAAGGTCAAGGAGGCAGTATGGTTGGTTTCTGATGAGGGCTTCCTTTCTGGTCTGCAGATGGCTGCCTTCTCACTGTATGCCCACATCACCTTTCCTCAATGTGTGCTTACAGAAAGACAGAGAACAAGCTCTCATCGCACCCTAATTACTCAAGATCTCATCTCACCCTAATTACTTCCCAAAGGCCGTATCTCCATCACTTTGGAGTTAGGACTTCAACATATGAATTTTGGGGGATACAGTCAATTCATAAAACCTCCCCACTAGAAAGAGAGAAATAATAGTGCCACATATCCCAGTGAGCTCCCTGTTGCACCTCTTTGATGATTTCAGGACGAGGTCTGCAAGCACATTTGTGTCCCTTCGTTCATTTATCCTTCCATCCATAAGGGGAGGTGGTAGAAAAGGAGCCTCCACAGGCAAGTTGTGGGTAAGCTAAGAGTTATTAGTGAAGACTTTTTTCTGACACAAGCATGGAAAGCCAGATTCCTGAGGACTCAATATTTGACCTAGAAATGGGATGTTGGCTGGATCGGATGGCCGCCTGCTCTCATGGATCTCGCTGTTTCATAGATCAAGGGGCAACTCATCTGGGAGGCTGGGCTCAGGTCACGAATATCTTGCTTCTGGACAGGAAGATCCCTAGGGATGACCCCATCACTCTCCTCTTTAGGACAGGCGTTCATCTAATTCACCAGGCAGGGGATGGTTTGCTTGCCTGACGCCTAAGCTCCTGGTCTAAGTGAGCCCAGCTCAGTTTCTCAGGCTGCCAGAAATTGTAATCCAAGTGAACCAAAAGCATTTAACCTGTCTGACATAGCATTTGCTAAGTCCAAAGACATGCAGGCTGAAGGTCATCGAACAGGAAGACATTTTTTCTGAAAAATGAAAGCATAGGGCAAAGGCTTTCACCTCAGACTCTGCTCTCCCTTCCTGCCATCCCCTGGGACCTGTGCTTGCCCAGGGTTATCTATGGAGTCACCAGGTCCATATGGAGTCACTGCTGGTCAGAGCAGTGAAAGGGAGAGAAGCCAGGGATTACTACAGTTCAGGTCCTCGCTTGCTCCGTCTCACTCAATTCCCTCCTAACTCTTTCTTTACGAAGTGGCTGTGGGAGCCCATCTTACAGTGGAGGAAACTGAGGCTCTGAGAGGTGCAGGACTTTGCCTAAAGGCAACAGGCTACACTTGTATTTGAGCCTGAAATCTGTTCGGCTGCTAACTCTGTGCTCCTTTCACCATCCCGTATCACCCATTGGCACACACATAGCACTTTCTATGTTTCCTATTCTCCTGTAAGTCATGGCTATTAAGATCTAGACTTTTCCTCTCCAGTAGAAATGAACAGTTTGGGGGCAATGACCTTCTTGCTCAACTCTTCATTCCCCACCAGATTCAGCAAGGGACCCTATAAATAGTAGGCACCCGAAAATAGTTTTCTTTTATTGATTTAAACATCTAGATGCACATATACCCCATGGTTGGTTCTGTCCAAAGGCCAAAACCCAGAAACTCTGGGTGGCATTTTCCCGTACCCTGAGCTGATTGACTGTCACCATCCCAGCTGTATATCTTGCCCCTCCTCTTGGGTAACAGGAGCATCTTTCAAGCAGTGAATTCTTCTACCCAACAAAGCTCTAATCAGAGGTACAAAGGGATGCTATGTTATCTGGGGCAGGTTATATAGGACAGTGGTGCTTTGGACTCTACAAATTCCCAAATCTATGTTGCAAGGTCTGTTTTCAATCTTCAGGCATTGTAGGCATCTCCTGGGGCTATAAGAAGAATGCTCTCATTTCAGGACACAGTATAGCCAAGAGCCAACTTGGCAAGGGCCAGAGGGATATAAATTCAGAGTGACAACCTAAGGAACATGGTTTTAATAGAAACATACTTCTATTTCTTCTCCAATCACATGTCGACTGTCTGTTTGCATGGGGAGACCTGAGCTAAAATGAGGATTGTCAGAATTGGTAATTGAGGGGCTCTGCTTTTCCCCTAATGCTCCCCTGTCCTCCAGATGACAACTATGAGAGATCACTTGGGTGGCTGGGGACTTAGTGAAGTCAGAATTACAGAGCAGCCAGGGCAAATGTAGGTATGATTTCCTTTATGCCATGGGGTACAATTCTGACAAAGTTTATTTGAGAAAATGCTAAGGAATCCCTGGACTATAGTGGTCATGTGCTAGGTGGCAATGTTTCAAAGGTGAATAGGATACCTTTTTAAGGAGCTCGTGGTCCAATGGAGGACATGTAATTTACAGACATGTAAAGAATTACCTTCATTAGCATTGTGAACGTCTCACAAGTGACATCTTTGGGCATAAGCTGGGGAGTAGAGAAAAGACAACAGAGAATGCCTGGAAAGGCTGAACGGGAGTCTTCAGGATGAACAAGGGAGAAAAAGCATTGTGGGAAGATGGAAGAATTAAAAAAGAATGGAGTGTTTGGGGGTAACTAATGTAATAGAGCTTGGCTGGAACCAACGTTGTGTTTTCAGGCATGGTGGGGAAGTAGGAGATGTCCCTGGAGAACTGGATGGAGGCTAGATTACTCATGGCCTCATGCACCACACCAAGAAGCTTGGACTTTCCCCCTTGGCAACAGCATGGGAATAACATGGTCAGAGGCACACAGTGGAACAATCCCTGTGGCTGCAGCGTGAGGGCTGAAGGAGACCAGGATCCAGGAGAGAAAAGGAGCAAAAACAGGGCTGATGTGGTGGTACAGGAAGGGGGTGATGGTGATCGGAACCAGGACAGGACAGTGGGACTGGAGAGACAGGAAGGACCAGGGAGATAGATAACCAAGAGGCATCCTTCAGAGACTGTTAATAAATCCTCTGTAGCCTACCAAAAACTTTCCAGGGCACCAGGACCTCAACATGGACATCCTTCTTACTGCAAGATGACTTCATACAAGGAAATGCAGAGGTTCAGAAAGGAATACATTCTCATGTACATACAGGGTTTACTGTTTATAGTGCTCCTTCGTGTGTACTATCTTATTCATCATTACAGGAGTCCTGAGAGGCATACATTATTAGTAATGTATTTAAAATTATGTTCTGATTTTTCTGATCATAAAAAAATTACAGAGTGGTGCCTGAGTGCCTCAGTCAGTTCAGCGTCTGACTCTTGATTTCAGCTCAGGTCACAATCTCATGGTTGGTGAGTTTGAGCCCTGCGTCAGGCTCTGTGCTGACAGTGAGGAGTCTGCTTGGGATTCTCTCTCTCTCTCACTCTCTCTCTGCTCCTCCCCTGCTCGCTGTTCCTCTTTCAAAATAAATAAACATTTTTTTAAAATTATGGAAGCAATAATGGTGGAATGCTTAAAATAGTTTTACAAAAAAGGAGGAGGAAATTAGAATTGCCCTAGTCCCCCAGATTAATAATGAGTTCATTTGTTGGTAACCAGTTGCTTATAACACAACATTCAGTGAAAACATACAAAATGACATTTCAATCACAATTTTATAACAATAACAACAAAAGAGATTTTTCTAGTTTTTATTGTGGTTATAAAATTGGGATTGGAATATAAATAAGTTTTATTCTTTTTTCTTAGCATTAGATTGCAACCCTTTTTAATGTTAGTAAATCAAATTTGCAAGTCTAATTTTGCATTGCTGCATATCCAAACACAAGGGTGTGCTGTAATTTATTAACACAATTATCTGCTAATAGATGTTGAGGGACATGTAGGTTATTAACATACATGGAAATTTTTGCTTTCATAAATAAGCTTTGCTAAACACCATTTAACATACATTTTCCTGCCGTTTATGTCTCAATTATTTTCTTACAGTCAATTCCTAGAAGTGTAATCTCTGGGTAAAAGGATATGTGAATTTCAAAGACTTGATGCTTAATTGTTGACTTCAATCCACCACACCCACCCACAGTCAATGAGCCAGCTTCTATTATCTACCTTCATCAGCACTGATCATTATCTTTTATTTATGTATTTATGTATGTATGTATGTATTTATTTATTTATTTTGATGTTTATTTATTTTTGAGAGAGACAGAGACAGAACGTGAGTGAGTTGGGGCAGAGAGAGAGGGAGGCACAGAATCTGAAGCAGGCTCCAGGCTCCCAGCTGTCAGCACAGAGCTGGACGCGGGCCTCAGACTCACAAGCTGCGAGATCATGACCTGAGCTGACGTTGGACGCTCAACCGACTGAGCCACCCAGGCGCCCCTGATCATTATCTTTTAAAAAGCTTTGTTAATCTGATACACATAAAACCATATCTCATCATCGGGTTACCTGGAGTGTCCTTATTAGTGTGGTTCAACGCTTTTTCTCGTTTTACAGATGAGGGGATTGAGGGTTCGTGACTTGCCCCTACCAGGGATCCAGTAAGCAGCCCAGAGTGGATGTAAGCCAGCCCACACGGACTCCCTGAGCAGTTGACTCCCCGCTGTGTGATACTGCTCCTTTGGTGTAGGAAGAGTCGCCTTGACTTCTCTGTGTTGACTGGGTTTCCTTTCATTGAGGTCATACCCTCAGGAGCTCCTGGCCTGCATGTCAAGGCAAGAACACACCCTTCCTTCCGAGGGGCAGTGGCTCCCGCAACCTGTCAGGGGACTCAGCAGTGGGGACAGTTCACACTGTGCTCTGGGTGGAGGCCATGGGTATGGTATGTGCTTAGATGGCTGGTTCCTATGGAACTCCTGGAGAGAAAATGACATGAGGAACGGAACCCCATGTCCCTCGGAGAAAACCGGGCTGTCGGCCCTCTGCCAAAACCCTTCCTTGCTGCCTCGGTGCAGGCTCTGCGGTCTGGCACATAAGGCCCTGAGAGCTGGCCTGGCCTGCCTCCACCACAGGGTCCACGTGGGCTGTCAGGCCAGCACTGTTGGTTTCCACTGTGCGTTTGCCTAGAGTCTTCCTGTTTCTTGTCCTTCCGGCCTCTGTTCCAATGTCTCCTTCTTCAAGAAGCTGTCTGCCTTGTCTGTGCTATCACAGCCTTCTGAGCTCACTCACCTTAAATTCCGCTCCTGGGGGATGCCTGGTTGGCTGAGTTGCTTCAGTGTCTGACTCCTGATCTCTGTTCAGCTCATGATCTCATGGTTTGTGAGTTCAAACCCTGCGTGGGGCTCTGTGCTGACAGTGCGGAGCCTGCTTGGGATTCTGTCTCTCCCTCTCTATGCCTCTCTTTCTCTCTCAAAATAGGTGAACTTAAAAAAAATTTTTTTTTAATTTTTTTTTAACCTTTATTTATTTTTGAGACAGAGAGAGAGAGAGACAGCATGAACAGGAGAGGGTCAGAGAAGGAGGGAGACACAGCATCCAAAACAGGCTCCAGGCTCCGAGCTGTCAGCACAGAGCCCAACGCGGGGCTTGAACCCATGGACCGTGAGATCATGACCTGAGCCGAAGTCGGCCGCTTAACTGACTGAGCCACCCAGGCGCCCCCCCAAAAAATTTTTTTAAATAATAAATAAAGTCCTCCCCAGGAGGTAGGACTGGTTATGCGTCTGCTTTTCTTCTCAAGGGGAGGGAACACGTCCGACTCATCCCTGAGCCAAGCACCCACACAGCCTTGGCCAGGGGGTCATATGTTCTAGAGGTGCATGGACTGCATGGGTGTTGGAAGTGCCACAGGGAACATACAGGATTCCACCAGAGACTGGCTGCAGATTCTTTCATTCACTTGCTGTGTGTTCACCGAGGGCCACGGTAGGCCAGACACGATCGGGCACAGCGACATGGCACACAGACACTCCCTGTTCTGGCACCTAGGCTGTCGTGTTTCCAGCAGCTGTGAGTGTTGGCAGACCCTCAGCTGTGTCCCTCTCTGGGAACGTCCTAGGCTGGAGAGAAGTGCCTGGCCCCAGGTTTCACTCCCTCCCTGAGGCAGCCTTCATCCAAGACAGGTCGATGGGAGGGTCTTGTCTCAGACAAGACAACTCTGAAGGGCCTTCCCCAGCTCACAGTTTCCACAGGACCAGCTGAGTCCTTTGTTGCTAGTGCATTGCAATTCGGCTTCTCCATCGGCCCAGGCCTGCTCCCCCCACAATCCCAGAGGGCTTGATCCCAAAGACGCTCCCCAGTAAAGTCCTTGCATGGCCATCTCCATCTCAGAGTCTACTTGCTGGGGGTCCCAACCTGTGACAGTGGTAACAAAACAGACATGCTACCTGTTCTCACAGAGCTTCGAAGCTGGCTTTGTCATCAGATCTGCCTTCGTTTCTCCCCAAGGATAAACCAAGAACATCCAGCCCCATTATAGGTGTGCTCACGGTGACACTTGCCATTGGCCCGAGAGCAAAAACCCTTGCCGCCACACCTCTCCCTGCAGTCATAATTAATGCAAGAACAGGGCTGACTTTGCAGCTTACGATCATTCATATTTGTTCCATAATAGAGTGTCCTCTGTGTCCCAGGTCCCTGCACTGGTGCCAGGGACAAAGATACATAAGGTGTAGCTCTTGACTTTTAAGACCATCTGCTGGATGGGAAGATGGACAAGTAACCAGACAGTTGGGGACATACAAGGGATAAGGGCCCCAGTGAAGTCGGCAGATGCTGTGGGAGCTCAGAGGATGTGGTGATGGCCTACCTAGGGTAGGGTAGGGTTCCCAGAGGGTGCCAAGGAAGGGTTCCCAGAAAAACAGAAGGAGGGGAGCAGGGTGAGGGTGGTGTTGATGAGATAAAGAAGGAGAAATAAATTTCAGATTGAAGAAATGTGTCATAAAAGCACAACTAGGTAGGGGTGGGTGAACAAGCACGTTCGTGCCCGTTATTCATTGAGCTCCACCACATCTGAATGAGGCTGTCTGTAGGGATCCTTATCCCTACTTTATAGACAGAGAAACTGAGGCCTGGAAGGATAACAAGCTTACACGCAGCCGCTGGACTTGAACCTCAGTCTTCCGACACCAAATCAATGGCTCTGTTTATTACCCCGCCCAGCAAACACTGGGTCTTTTTTGCAGTGGCCAGCATTGTGCCCAAAGAGGATTAAAAGGCATATAATATCAAGGCTCAACTCCTGATGTGCTTGCATATAGCATCAAAAAAAACCCAAACCACGATAAGGTCACGGGACATATTCTGGAATAAAGGTTCATGCAAATGCCCTGGGATCATGGCAGAGGTAGGCCCCAGAGAACAGTGCTTAGCCCTGTTTAATATTTGGTACCAGTGATTTGGACAAAGACATATAAAGTCCGCTTATCACATCTGTGGCTGACACGCAGCTGGGAGGGATAGAAAAAAATGATTGATGACAAAATCAAACTTCTAAATGATCTCAGTTGGCTGGAACGATGAGCCAAATCCAGTGAGATGAAGTGCAGCAGGGGTCCATGTGAGGGCCAGCATTTCCCTTCGAACAATCAATTGTGAGAGAACAGAAGGGAGCCCGGCCCAGCCCCCGGCCATAAGGGAGAGATCTAGGGACTTCCCCAGGTCTCAAATCGAACTTACACCAAGTATTTAAATTAAAAGTGTAACAAGCTAGCACACCCTTAGTCTGTGTGAAGATTATGGTCAGAGCTGTGGCTCACATTTAATGGGACATTTCCCGAATCACTTTGGAGGTGGCCTGATTGGGGAACAGCATCTTCAGATGGAGAAGGAAGCTACTTTTGTATTTCTTCATCTGAGCAATTCTCAATTCTCCCTGTGCACCTGCCATACAGCCGGTCCTGGACAACATGGAATGTTGGTCTAGGATACATTGGGATCTGGCAGAAGGACTTGCACTTACATTCTGCCATTCATCTGTTGTGTGACTCTGGGAAAGTCATAGAAGCTTGTTAGGCTTCGATGTCCTTATAGAATGGGCACATTCATCTCAATTTCATAGGGTCTTGTGAGTAATGAATGAGGTCATGTATGTAGAACGCTAGACACAGGGCTTAGCCTGAAGGTGGTATTAAATAGCACATACTATTTACTATCCAGATAGATCCAGAGACATCTACAATAGGCAATAGGACCCCAGGTCCCTTAGACTTAGGTTTAGGGTGAGGCCTTTAGTCTTCAGATAAGTTTCAGGAAAAGATGATTTTTCTTTCGGTAATTATGCCTTTCTGCTCTGGGTGTGTGTGTGTGCGTGCGTGCGTGCATGCGTGTGTGTGTGTGTGTGTGTGTGTGTGTGTGTTCAAGTGCAATAAAGTTCAAGATTGTGGAAGGATCCAGCTTTGGAATCCCTGGGGCATTTAACACATTTAACACATGAGAGAAGCAGTCATTCACTTACCAGAATGGCGCTCCACGGCGGGCACAGTGCCTCAGGCATGAGAACATATCTGAATGAGGGTAAAAGTCAGAGCTATATTGGCAGTCAGGGAGATGTGGGCCTGATTTCCATAATTCTGACTGGAGCATCCTCAATCCACTTTGATTCAAGTTGATCTCTGGGCCCTGGACCCCAGCTTCCTCATCTGAAAAGTAAGAGGATTGGACTAGATTAGTGGTTTCAGATATGCACGTCTGGAAAAGTGCTGTCTGTGTCGAAGTCAAGTCCATGGCACTCCACTCAGATACATTCCAATGGCTCCACGTTAGGCTACAGATAAAGTGCTCCTAACTGTGGGTAGCCAGGCAGAAAACAAAAACAAAAACGAAAACAGCCTGGCAGGTCCTTCCCTGCCAGCCTCAGCAGTCAGACTCCTGGGCCACCGTCATGAGTTTTGTTCCCTGCTCTGGGGGAAGAAAAGAGAAGTTGCGGAAAATATGGTAAGCGGAGTTGCTCACACATTTCTCTGAGTGTGCTCAGGATATTACAAATTGAATGAAGTAGCGAGAATGTATGCTTTCCATCAATAAACCTCTTGGCGATTTTATTTTTGATGACAGTATTAATAATGAAGTGACAAAAAGGGCTGGGGAGACTCAAGCTCACTTTGTATTGCAGTGTAGCCCATATATACTTACCTTGATTGACAACTTGTGTCAAGAAAAATATTATCTGCAGCATAGATAATTAAATGCAACTTTACATTGTATTTTTATTTTAAAGTTTTAAAAAATGTCCTTTAAAAATGAAAGTGTTAGATGGCCAACTGTCCTTTCCTGGAAAAGATGGTTTTTCTTTCCAAGATTATGCCTTTCTCTTTTGAGGGGGTAGGGTGTTAAAACTATCATCCTTTTATGAAATGATGTCACAACTGATGGGAGATGTTTTATTTTTATTTTAAATTAGTTTTAATTGAATTACTTGGAAGAATAAAAGGTTAATAACCTCATGATGATTTCCCTCTTAAAAAAAAAATATTTCCCTGTCCCTGAAATACCAAAAAAAAAAAAAGCCTGAAAACAATTTTAGAAAGAATTTATGCATTATATTCCTAAAGAAAGGGGGTATATTTAAAACTATTAAATAAAATACATGATTGTGATGGTTAATTTTGTGTCAACTTGCCTGGGCCACAGGGTGCCCAGATATTTGGTTGAACACTATTCTAGGTGTTTGGGGGATGAAATTAACATTTAAATCAGTAGACTGAATAAAGCAAATTGCCTGCCTTCCATGATAGGGGTGGGCCTCATTCAATCAATTGAAGGCCCACCTGCATAGAAAAAAGAATGTTGGCCATCCCCAGAGTAAGGAGAATTTTTCCCACCTGACTACTTTCAAACTTGGATATTGGCTTTTTTGCTGACTTTGGACTTGAACTAAAGCATTAGCTCTTCCTGGGTCTTGAGACTACCTGCCTTCAGACTAGAACGAACCATCAGCTTTCCTGGTTTTCAGGACTTTGGACTGAGACTAGAACTAAACCATCAGCCACCCCTGGTTTTCCAGCTTGCTGACTCACCCTGCTTGATCCTGGGACTTGTCAATCTCCATAATCATTACATGAGCCAATTCCATATATACACACAATAATATATACATTTATACATTTATAATATATGCATTTACACACACACACACACACACACACACACACACGCGATTTATCCCTAACTCCCAAACCCAGTGTATTTAGAATCAACCAGGCTTCATTTCTTTTAATATAAGGCTTAAAAACATCACCAGAGGTCCCTAAATAGCTCATGTTAAATAAAAATAGCAACTGTTCTCTGAATCTACTTCCTTGGGATCTTTTGCCTCCTTCATTTAACCTCTCTGTTCTTTCTAACTAGAATGACCTCTTTCCCATTCCATCTTTCTATGTCAAAATCTTAAATGTTCTGGAAGGCCAATTTCGAATATCATTGCCAAAGGAAGCCTCTGTCCAGTCCGGCCTCCCCTAACTGCATGTGATCTGTAAGTCCATAGAGACATGAGCATCACTTCCTAGCATCACAGTCTGCTTTACTGTGTGCTTATCTGCATATTTCCCTTTCTTCCCTTCCCATTGATCAGACAGATGCACGAGAGCAAGAGCTAATGTCTTTCTCTTATTAGCACAGCTAATAAATATACGATGAGTTGAACGGAATTAAAGAGTTCTCCCTAGTTCATCCAACCCACATAGAATGCCTAGGCTATAAATTTGAACAGGAAATTTCAACACATCAAATGTCATCTCCTACTTGCCATTTCCCTACTTTGGACTCAGCACAAGCCTGAAATGGCCCTGTAGGAATTAGTTGTCTTTGTCTGGAGTCCTGAAAAGACCTGAGGTGTGAGTAGGAAGAAAAAAAAATAAAAGTTTTCAAATCTGAAAAACAGTAAGAAGTGTTGGGATGGGTTTTTCTGAGGTTTATGAGGAAGACGTGTTCACCACCACTTTATTTACTCAGGAAGCTCCTTCTTTCTGTAAGACAACCCTCAGTGGACATTCAGAACCTAGGGGCTACTCAAGGCGGTGGCCCTGGCAACCCACTAATTATAGACAGATATGCATACAGCTTAGCTTGGCATTCAAGGCTCTTTGTAGTCTCACCCTAACCCACAGTTACAATCTTTATTCCTCTTCCCCTTCGGCTTACCAACTTCAGCTCAGTGCAGCCGAACCAACATCTACCATATCCTGCACTGTGTCAGGAGAACAGAAAGGCTTTGGGGATAACAGGATGGAGAAGGTCCAGGCCATATCTTCAAGAAATCAACATTAGGTGTTTCTCAAGAAGGAATGATGTTAACCAAACGGGAAAGGGGGAAAGCAGATGCTGTTAGGACTCAGTCACAGTGCAGAACACAGTGACTCCAGACAGAACTGGACCTGATTATCCTAAGTCCTATAGACGCCAAGTGTCATGCTTTTAAAAATAGATTTATATTTACTTTCTAGGGATTATAATAACTTCTTAAAAATTATGTCTTTTTGTTTTATAGTAACCTTGGTCAAATTATTTCATATTTTCAAGCCACATTTATTCAACTTCACGATGAATGTTAATAAACATAGTAGCTTCTCAAAAAGTGTTTTATCAATAGTGGGTAAGAGTGCTCCAAAATTACCAAACATTATTTCATTTCCACCACACATGGGGTAAAGCAGTGTTTGATAGGCCGTATTCCTACCGAGGGAAAAGGAGGCATGCATAAGAACCAAGACCTCCTCCAAGTCACATTCATGAATTGCTTGGTGACCCCACATGGATCACTTTGTCTTTCTATCTGTCCCTCATGCCTGATTTAGAAGACAAGCGATATTGTCTCTGCCTTATATCTACCTCCTCCAAAGACAGAGAAGATGATTTAGAGTCCAGGAGAAAGTGAGTACCTTTGGGAAAATGGAAGGCAAGATTTTTTTGTCATTCTCTATCTCTCATTCCTTTTGTTATTGTTATTCTTTGCCAAGGCCAGTTTTTCATGATGTGTTTTTGTTTTTTAAGGCTGGTAAGACCTCCAGCTTGGGAAACGAAAGTACGTAACTGTTAGGATGACCTGCTTTAGATTTCAAACTTGGAGAAGCTTGACAAATACGTTGAGGACAAAAGATGTGTGTCTACCTTAGAAGTAAGGACAGCACTGGCAGACAGCTGTCGTGGAAAAGACCCTGGGGTCAGGACACCTGGGTTTGAATTCCTGTGCTGCTTTTCATTAGCTATTTGACAGTGTGCAGATTAATTCACCACTCTGGTTCTTACTTTTTGTACCTAAAATAATATTTTGTCTATCTATCTATCTATCTATCTATCATCTATCTATCATCTATCTATCTATCTATCTATCTATCTATCTATCTATCTATCTTATAAGGTTTCACATCCACATCAGCTCTCAGTGTACCTGCTCTTGTAGTTCATGCTCTTGGAAGATGACATTATGTTGAAGGCTTTACTAAAGCTCTATACATCTTTGAGGCCCCGTGGAGAAACATCTCTATCTTTTCTGCCATCACTCACTCCCATGGTGATCTAGTGTTTCATGGTCTCAAATACCGTCTACATGTTTGTGATTCTCATCTACCTGGATACTCTGCACCTCCCCCTGAATGTCTAACAAGCCTCTCAAACTTAACCTGCTTCATCTGGAATTATCCCCATCTCTGCACGTGGCCGCTTCTTCCAGTTGTTTACCCTCAGAACCTTGGAATCTCTCTTGACTCTTCTCTCTGAAATCCACATTCAAGCTATCAGCAAATCCCGGGGGCTCTCTTTATTTTCATAATACATTCCAGAACCCCACCACTTCTAATCACCTCTCCTGTTATCATTCTGGTCCAAGACACCATTTGCCTTCACCAGGATTCTTGCAACAGTCCCCTGACTAGTCTCTGCTTCTGTACTTGCAAAAATAGAAACTCTTCTCAACGTGACAGCCAGTGCCATCCTACCTAAGAACAACTAACTAACTAACGTCCAATCTTGTCACTCTTCTGTCCAAAACCTTGCCAAGATGCTCCACTTGTACAGAGTCAAGCCAAAGTTTTACCATAGCCCCCCATGCCTCTCTGACTTCTGGCTCCTTCCAGTCCAGCTACACTAGTCTCTTTGCTGCCCTGAGTACTCTAGGCTCTCTCCTGCTCAGTGTCTGCACTCCAGTGGTTTTTTCTGCTTTCAGTACTAGCCTCCCAAATAGTTCCATGTCTCACTCTCTCACTTCCTTCAGCTTTTGTTCAAATGTCACCTTCTCAGCAAAGCCTTCCCTGACTACCCCGTTTAAAACTGCACCCCAGTACTGGCCCTCCTGAACCCCTTCCCTATGTTTTTTTTTGTATCCATAACACTTTTGACCTCCCAACATTCTATGTTTTACTTACAGCTAGAGTGAAAACTCTATGAGAACAGGTCGTTTTGTTTTTTAGTCACTGATTTATTCCTCTGAACCATGCCTGGCCCCTCATAGGTACTTAATAAATATTTGTTGAATGACTGAACAGTGTATTCTATCCTGTAAATAAAGGTAAGGAGCATCAGTTCATGTACTCTTTTTTAAGAAAAAAATTTTAAGTTTATTTTTGAGAGAGAGCAAGCATGAGTGGGGGAGGGGCAGAGAGAGAGGGAGAGAGAGAAAAATCCCAAGCGGTCTCCGTGCTGTCAGCACAGGGCCCGACGTGGGGCTGGAACTCACAAACCGTGAGATCGTGACCTGAGCCGAAACCAAGAGTCTGACACTTAACTGACTGAGCCACCCAGGTGTTCCAGTTCATGTACTCTTAAAAACAACCACTGGGTACATTATCTTCCATTTACAGACTAATGAATGGAAGCTCTGAAGAGATAAAACAGCTTGCTTATGTTTATACAAAGAGTGTGTGCATGGACAGATTAAATCAGGTCTCACAACTTTCAATCCATGCTCTTTCTATTATGTTATAAAGCAGAAAAGATTTGAAAAGCATCCTAAAATTTATGCTTAATTTTTTTTTTTTTAATTTCTGGCCTTACCTCCTTGTGTATAGTTCCTTCAGGCTCCAGCATCTATCAGGATGTTTAGGTAAGAAAGGATTCTGTGCCCCAGCACACATCCTACAGAGATCTGTATGTGTGCTGAGCCTTGGCTCTGTTCCCAGACAGAGTCTTCTCTGTCCCTTCTCAACTGGACCATCAGAGCGTAGAAAACCAGGCTGGGGAGGGCTGGGCTTTCATGCAAACGTTGACAAGTCCCTTGGCTTCATGTCCCAGTGCCCGACACCTCATCCCCCTGTCAGGCAGGCTCCTGTCTCTAGGCTTCTGAAACAACGTTTTCCTTCCTTCACACAGCTTTTGTCTTCCTGCTCTTAGCTTGATGTTGTGTCTGGCCACACAGGCCATGTTGGCTATTTTTACTGACAGCAGCCACCAGCACATATGGTTCCCATTACCGCAAACTGTTACCTTCATTGAAACCAGTTTGCAAATGAGTGGACTGCAGACAACGGGGAGGTCAAGTCCACGTGGCCACTCACAGGGCCCCCAGGATTGGCCTGGACAGGTACGTTGGTCTTCATGAATGTCCTTTAAAACCAAATTGGGTTGGACAAAATGCTGATTAATTACACAGATAGTTTTTTTTCCTTCTCCTTTTCCTCCATGCTCAATTCAGGAGGTTTTCGACAGGGTCAAGTTTCAAAGACAGGCCGCTTTTTATAGAGAGACAAATGCGAGTTTTGTTTCTTTCCATCTTGGGAACTCGCTCCAGGATGATATCTAGATGGGACATGATGCACGTTAACCCCTTGGGGAGTGACAACGACATGCAGCTGTCAGCGCCGAGGACACGAGCAGATGGCGGGATGTGGTGGATCCTGAGCACCTCCTGCCTCCAGAAAGATGGTTAGAGACACCCAGAGCTTCAGACAGCACCTCCTCCGGTGTGTAAAACACCCTCTCACTCACAAAACGTTCTCGAACGCATGATCTCACGGAGTCTTACAGCCTTGCTTCGAGATTGGGTTTTTCATTTCTATCTTAGAGGTGAAGCTTTGAGGAGCTAGATGGCTTTCCAAGGCTCTCTGGCTAGTAAGAAACTTCAGCCTGGAGCTCATGCCCCAACACCACAGTTGCCTGAGTGGCCTGAAACAAAACCAGGCAAAGCTTGTTCAAAGACATAAAGCTAGTAGCTTACAGCAGGGCCTGATGGGGCTTGTTTCATCGAAACTGGAAGTTGGCATTGAGACCCAGGCTCACTATGCCACTATAAAGCTGCTGCCACTCTAGCTGGATGACATCAAATGGATGTAAACAAAGGGCTTCTTCCCACAGGTGTTGTATGTCATCTTATGAAGGGCCAGGAGTTACGGTAATGCCCTATGCACAAGCCCTCCAGAGCGGTGGGGAGGTGAAAAGGAGAGCTCTGGAGAAGAGACTGAGTCTGGAGGCAGGGGCCAGTCATTATAAGACCCCTTCGACGCTGATAAGCTGTGATTTGAGACCTTCCTACCAGGCCTTCCAAGGTCTTCCGGGCTCCACTCCCCCTTGCCGACCAGGTTCCAGATCCGCTGTGTCCTTTTAGCTTCTCAGACACACACAGCTTTTTCCCAGTTCCAGGTCTTTGAACATGTTATTCTCTTCACCTGGAACACTCATCCCCTGTTCTTTGCAAGTCCGTTTCCCACATAAATATCCCCATCTCAGAAAGTCCTTCCTTGGCCACTCCACTGGGTTGAATAGTGACCCTTCCCCCTACCCCCAAATATGTGCATATCCCAATACCTAGAAACTGTGAAGCTGACCCTATTTGGAAAAAGGGTCTTTGCAGATTTGATTAAATTCAGGATCTTGGGATGACATCATCCTGTATTTAGGGTGGGCCCTAACTCCGATGACAGGTGTCCTTAGTCCTTATAAGAAGAGGAGAGAATGTGGAGACACACAGAGAGAAGGTGATATGAAGACGAAGGCAGGGACTGGAGTAATGCAGGTCCAAGCCAAGAAATGCTGAGAGCCACCAGAAGCTGGATGAAGCAAGGGACGATTACCCTCTGGAGACTCGAGAGTGCAGTCCTGCTGACGCTTCTGTTCTTTTGAAGCCATCAAGTATGTGCTAATTTGCTACAGCAGCCCTACCCATGGAGTAAGTAAGTTCTGACTTTTCTGGCTTCATGTCACTCCCCAGGTCCCTCCACATTTCACGTCTGCCACGCTCCTCTCCCCACCGTCCCCTCCCTCCTCAGTTCCTTTACACATGCAGCTCGCTCTGCCCAGATGCCGCCAGCCCCTTCTCCACTCGGCAAACCCTAACTAGTTCTTTGAGACTGTGACACAGCCTTCCAATGGAAGCATAGCCTAGTTTCCGTCCCCGTGGCCTATTGGTCCCGTGTCTGCTGTAGCATGTAAAGGAGGGCGTGCGATGCCTGAGCACTTGGCTGGCTTCCCAATAGGCTCCAAGCTCTTTGGGAGGCCAGGGCCAGGCCTCATTCCTGTCTGCAACCCAGCACCCGACACAAGGCCTAGGACTGAGAGTGCACTCCACACAAGGGCGTTAAATAATGACTTTTTGCAGAAAATGGCTATTATAATCCACTTTTTAAAATAGACTTTATTTTTTCGAGAACAGCCTAAATTTACAGA
Organism: Panthera uncia; assembly: GCF_023721935.1. Classification (NCBI taxonomy): domain Eukaryota; kingdom Metazoa; phylum Chordata; class Mammalia; order Carnivora; family Felidae; genus Panthera; species Panthera uncia. The sequence continues at coordinate 67,074,023 of NC_064807.1, forward strand.
AAAATTAAAAAGATTGTACAGTTTCCGTACATTCTGCACCCCCGTTATTAACATCTCACATTGGTATGGTACATTTGCTTCAATTAATGAACCAAAATTGATGTCTTGATATTAACTATAGTCCATGTTTTGTTCAGATTTCCTTAGCTTTTACCTCATTTGTAGTTTTTGTTGTTCCAGGATCCCATCTAGGGCACCGCATTACATTTAGCAGTTGTGTCTCCTTAGGCTCTTCTTGGCCGTAACAGTTTCAGACTTGGCTTTTGATGACCTTGACAGTTTTGAGGAGTACTGCTCAGGTATCTTATAGAATATACTCTTATTGTAATTAAATGTTTTTCTCATGATTAGACTGGGGTGATGTGTTAGTAAGAGGAAAGTCTTACACACGTACAGTGCCACATCACATCATCACAAAATATCAAGGGTACATACTATCAACATGATTTATTACCATTGATACTGACCTTGATTACATCACTGAGGTAGTATCTGAAAGGTTTCTCCATTGTAAAGTTATTTTTTTCCCCCTTTTCCATACTCTGCACCCTGGAAGGAAATCACTACCAGCAGTTGCAATTTGTTTTTTAACCTGTAATTATGCTTTGATTTACTAAGTGGTGCTCTAAATAAGGTCCACCATTGATTAATTGTCACAGCACTCTAAATGGGAAACTGAGGGTCAGAGGAGTTACATTATATTCCCAAGGTCGTACAGCTAGTAGGAATGGAGACAAATTCAGTTAGATCAGACTCCAAATGCCTTTTCTATACTGCTTCCCTAGAGTACTAATCAACTAAATCCTTAGCATGACCTTCCAAGTGTCCTGGGTCTTGCTTTGCAGAGAGTGAAATGGAAACCTGGATTGGGAGCAATAATTTACCATCTATGCTGTCTTTGGAAGCAGTTTAACATGCAGATCCATTCCGTGTACCAACATAAACCTCTTTATTGCCGCTCCTTCCCCCCACCCAGTACCATGAACAAGAGTCATAAACTCATGTCAGCTCTGCCTGGAACGGTGCAAGGATGTCAGACAATGGCTCTGGAAATCTAGCTCAGGTATGTAACACATTCAAAGCTGAGAGAAGTGGAGGGCAGAAAGTGCTTTAGGATTGTTGTCAAGGGTATAGAGAAGATAGGCAGTATTACATCCCAGAAAATCAGTAGTTAAGGGAGTTGGAGGCCCAGAGAGTGGTAGTGACTACCATAGGCTGGATCCATAGGGAGATATTGGCAGAGCTGGTACCAGAAACAGTGTCTTCAGTGTGGCTCAGGACTCTTTTTATTTGAGAAAAGTGGCCTCCAAGAAGCAAAGTCATGGTCGATCATTGTTCACACTCAGCAGGTTCCATTGGTAAGAACAGGGTCTAAGAAATGGGCTTTCCATGACCAGTGAGCTACTGTGTTCAGAGCACTTTGGCACCATTTGGGGAGCCAAACTATCCCTTATGAGCCTCCTTTGGGACATATAACTATCCCTTATGAGCCTCCTCTGTCCTCTGTGAGTAACTCCTTAGCCTCTAGGTTAACCAGGACTAAAAGTGTAGGACCCAGAATAGAGTATATAAAAAGATTGGAAACACTAAAGAAAAAGGGGGAGACTCAATGATCCAAGATCTGTTATCTTCCCTTCTAACAGGGAAAACATCTTACTTCTCCCTGAGGCCATTTCCAGAGCTTGGATGAGGACCAGTGACAGGATTGCAGGTCCACTGGTCTATACGACCATGAGCAGAAATCAGGTGACACAGATTGGATCCTTTTGTTTTTATAGGGTTTATGGGCTAACAAAATCAAGGGCTACAATTATAAGTCAGGGGCATCCAGAAATGTTCAGAAAAAATTCCTTTTAAGATATTTGTATAATAATAACCTTCATAGTACCAAACACGTGTAGAGAAATTTCTCTCTTATATCATCTCCTGTGTGTCTTCCAATGAATTTGACATGATTGTCTTCATTTCACAGAGGAATAAATTAAACCTTAAAGAAGTTAAGTCTCTTACTTAAGACTATGGAGGTAAAACTAGACTCTAGATTTCAATCCTGATTTTTTGACAATTTGATAGTGATCATCTCGGTCTCTTATTTCTGCTTGTAACACACAACTATTGATTCTAAATATCCCACGATTCAGTCTAAGCCCAGATATTCTAATCAGTAACAACTGAAGAGGCAGTTTCAGCAGATGGATGACATGTTCTATTTCTACAAATTGAATACTAAAAGTAGGAGCAGGAAGCTGAGGGGCTTGGGGGTGGGGGGTGGATTCGAAAGAGATCTTGTTGCTCCAGGGAAGGCTGAAGATGCCAGATGCACTAGGGAACTGGCTGAGGAGGAGGCAGAGATGAATATAGTATAAGTAAAGCTACCAAAAGAGCTGCAGTGAGTTTTAAGATGGGGAATGGAGCGGGCAGGGGTTTGATTCATTTCCACTAACCTATGAGTGCCCTGCAGCTAACCTGACACATGTGGATGTCAGACTAGTGCTAGTTGAAAGAAAGAGAGAGAGAGAAAGAAGAGGAAAGGAAAGGAAGGGAAGGGAAGGGAAGGGAAGGGAAGGGAAGGGAAGGGAAAGGAGGGAGGAAGGAGGAAGTAAAGAAAGAAAGGCAACTGAAGAGATAGGATGAAGCAGTCCCTAGTTTACCATCTTGGGACTTTCCTTTCTGGGACATATTTCAAACAAAGTTTTCTTCAAGTGTAAATATAAAGGCCAATCAATGCAGAAGGAATGTCCAGCAACAATGATAGACAGACACAAAGGGTAACTAGCTCAGTGGGCTAAGAGTGGGTGGGGAACTTCTTTAGATAATGGATCAAATGGATATAGCAAAAAGACAATGACATTGTGACAATAAAGTTTTGGAGACAATGACTGGACAACTGAACATGTCAGTTCAGAGTGTCTTGAAGAGAAAACTCATAAGACTATAGGGATAGATAGAGATAACACACAAAAATGCAAATAATTGTGTAAAAGTCTAAGTTCCAAGTAATAATCTAACTTCAAAGTGAGAAACCTAAGAACAGGGAGGATTGTACAAGGGGTTTACAGGAAGAGGCATTTTACTCCCCCTCCCGGGAGGTTGTGGTGCAGGCGTTGAGTCAAGGAGCACTTGGAAAAGGCTCCCTGTTCACTAAAGGGAAGATGTGGAATACAAGGAAAATGAGGGTGGTTTCCAGATGACAAGCAAATTCCACCAGCCAGTAAATGAAGCCATTCACACTCCCTTTTTCAAGATTCCTTTTTGTTTAAAAACAAACTAAAGTAGCTCTCCTAATATACTGTTTCTGGTTACAGACGTGACAACAGACTCTGCTCACCTTCCCCACTTAGGTCCTTTCTCCCGTGCCTGGGACTCAGGGATGAGGAGGCTGTGGAGGGAAGAGAGCTGAGGTTCTTTGAAGAATACTGAGGGAGAAAAAACTGGTAAAGAAAACTAACTTTCCATGTGCTGGGCACCGTACGTCAGATTTTCACATGGATCATTTCATTTGATCCTTACCACTACTCTGTGACACGGGTGCATATATTTTGGGCGTAGAGTCGAAGAAACTAATGAAGTAATTTATCCAAGCTCACGTAACTCATTACTGATGGAGTGAGGATTCGACTCCAGGTTCTACGTTCGTAATTGCTGTGGTGATCTCAACCCTCTAGTCTTCACTGAATATCAGTGCAATAATGACTGATGTCAGTGAAGCACGTGTCGCTTTGGAAATAAAAATCACTCAAACAAGAGATACCTAAAAACAACTGGAGAATACAATGCCTAGCACATTGCCGTACATACAGTAGATTTAAATCAATTACTTCCCTCCCTTTGCTCCATCCCATACACAATGCCCTAATATTAGCACTTCCATTGACAAATGGAGGGGTAGATTTAATGGATGTTGTTTCCTAAGGTTCCCTTAGCGTAGATAGAGGCCAGCGTTCCAGTGTCCATTACACAGACAAACCAGGAGAGCTCTCTGAGACAGGGGTACTGGCCTGGTGTATGTGACCTCAGACCCACGGTGGGGCCCAAGTACAGGCCATCTGCATGCTTCCTTCTTGTTCTGTGTCAGTCTTCCATAGATATATGATTTAGTAAACGGACTAGGAATTTTGCCTCTAAGATGAGTTGCTCTACTACACAGTTCTCATATACACAAGATTACGTACGAGTAAGATTTGAGCACTTATGGGACTCTAGACTTCAGTGTGCAGAATGTATCTATGATAAACCACATGAAAAAGGAACTGGTAGTAAAAATGGATAAGGGAGGTAAGCAGCTGGGAGAGCAGAAGTCAAGGTGTTTGCTATTGCTTTACATATAGTAGGTGATGCAAAAAGATATTAGGGACCACAAGGAAAAGAAGAGAATTATAAATGTTCACCATCCTACTTTCTTTCCCTTTTACTCGGCCCATTAAAGGCGATTCTTTCCCTATTCAGCTTCTTCTCTTTTCCCAGTTTATACCATGCCCGGAAGTGTTCAGCTGCAGGAAACTGATATTGAAACACAGTGGCTTAAATACTCAGAGGGTGATTTTCTCACATATGTTAAGTCTGGCTTTTGGAATTGGTTCAATGTTTCATCAATGTCAAGACCAGGGTTCATGCAGTTCCTCTGGCCTTTAATTCATTCTCAGCACCTCATAGTCAAAAAATGGCTGCAATAGCTCCAGATATCACAATTTTTTCAAGAGAGGGGGAAGGGAAGAGGGACAGCATATACCCCTTTTATCAGAAACTTTAATATTTCTACACAAGCTAAAAGAAATATGAACAGAGATTGACCTATAGTATGATCCACTGTGGCACCATGTATGAAATGAAGTAACTAGAAACAAATTTAATGCCCAAAGAGAAAGGGACTGCTTAGACATGTTATAACATCTTTACAATAAAAAATTAGGCGGACAATAAAATATTTTTAAAGAGTCCTTAGAGATATTCGAAAATGCTCATTTAAATTTTTAAGTGAAAAAAAGCAGGACATGAAGTATATGGTTTCAATTACGTATTTAAAAATAGGTATATAGAAAGAAGATCGAAAAGGACTATTGTAGGGGCACCTGAGTGGCTCAGTTGGTTAAGCATTTGACTTCGGCTAAGGTGGTGATCTCATAGCTTGTGAGTTCAAATTCCACATCAGGCTCTGGGGTGACAGCTCAGAGCCTGGAGCCTGCTTTGGATGCTGTGTCTCCCTCTCTCTCTCTGCCCCACCCCCACTTGCACTTTCTCTCTCTCTCTCTCTCTCTCTCTCTCTCTCTCAAAAGTAAATAATAAAACATTAAAAAAAAAGAAAAAGAAAAGGACTATTCTGGGATCATCAGAATTGTTCCTTTTCTTTATTTCTGTATTCTTTGCCTCTTCCACATCTTCTCCAACAAACATATTTAATAACCAGGAATTATTTAATTAAAAAAGAGCTCACCCCTACCAGATCTCCACTTTGTTCACTCCTTGATTCCCATTCCTCTCCTGCTAATAAAGGCTCACTCCCGCATCTAATTCTCAACCCTTGACCAATACAGAGAGCTTTGGATTGTCAGCTACTAGGGCAAATCCGATATTCACTCTCCAGGCTGATTTTTGTAGGACTACCATATGTCCCAACTTTTACCTGCTGCACAGGTGTAATTATTAATATACAATTCAACATTTTCCTTTCAGAAATCTCCAGTAAGGATGATAAATTGTATGTTCTCCTTGGATTTTAGGGATGAATAGGGTCTCAAAGCGAGGCTGGGGATACAAATTGACCCATCAAGGCCTTCCAATTTGCTAAGTTTACAATACCCACTAGGTGCCAATGGGACATTGAACAAAGCACAGAGCCTTGGAGGGATGGAGATACAGATTCAAATTTGAGCTCCATCTGACAAGCTGCATAGCCTTTGGGTCTCCAAACTTGGGTGTCCTTTCCTACAAACCAACCATTGTAATGCCCATCTCACTGAGCCATGACCTGGAGTGAGTGAGAGAGTCCACATTAAATGCCAGGGGTCTGGCCTCCTGCCTGGCAGGCAGAAGCCAGCTCTCACCCTCTCTCCTGTCTTAACCAACTTAAGTCAGTAACCTCAAATGAATCCCAAGGATCCCCTAGGCTCTCCTTGGTGCAGACACAATGAGGAGGTGTCCTAGAATCAATGTCAGGGTGATTCAGAGAAGCAGAGTGGTGAATGGCATACTCATATCTGATTTATAGTCATGAACATGCAAGAAAGAATGTGGGGGGATTAGCGACAGGAATTAAAAGGCTTTAAAAAACATGGGTGTCACTTCCATCAGTCAACAGTTCCCCATGCATGTGGGCTATCTGCTAGGGGGTTCTGATATGCTCTTGATGTCTTCTTGAGACTGTCCTTTTGGGAAAGGCCCAGGGGAAATTCAGAGGGGTCACTGAGAAGCCCTGTGTAAAGGGATGTCCCATCACAAACCTGTGAAGAGCAAAGAGCCTGCGTTGACTCTTCCTGGGTTCAGCTTTTGGACCTAAAACCCTGGCATCCATTTCCCTGGGAAAGAATTAAACCATTTTTGAGCAACAATCCAAAGAGAAGAACAGCATTGTACCCGACTTCTTCCCCTTGGTTGCAGTAAGTCAAGAGTCTTAGAATCCAGATTTTGTTGAGAAGAGAATAAAAAAGACTTTAAAATCCCCGAAGCTTCCTTATTTATCAAGGGCCACTTCTACTGCATTACCCTGAGCAACTTGGAAGATAGGGTGGGATAGGTTCCTGAGAACACAAAGAGGAAGAAGAAATGATTCCACTGGAGGGTTCGTGGAGAAGTCAGAACAAGGTCTCCAAGTCAGTGTTCTTACTACCTGCTCCTTTTGAGGGAGTCAACACTGGGGAGAGGGATAAAATATTCCAGTATGAGAGAGTCAGAACATCGCCTTATTTCCTTGATAATGATGGGAACAGCACTGACGGTAACATTAATAGCAAACAGATGGGCTTGCCTATGGGCACGTCACGAGGGCCAGGTGGTGGTCTAAGTCCACTCCATACAGGAGCCATTGAACTCTCACTTCTAGTACTAGTACTAGCCCCATTTTGGAGATGAGGGAATGAAAATACAGATTTTTAAATATATTCTCCCAGGCCATTGGCTAGAAAGTGACCAAGCTTCGTTCCAAGCACAGAAAGAATGATCCAGAGTCTATGCTCTAAATCACAAAACACCACTGCTTCTTGGTCATGACATGAAATTATACTTCTTTGGAGGCTTATTATGAGCCACAGCCTGTATTAGGTGTATGACAAATATTATCTCATTTAACACTCAAAACCCCTATGACATAGGTGCCATTGTCATCCCACTTTACATGTGAAACAGAGGCAAAGAGAAGCTTCAAAACTTTCACAAAATCATAGAGCCAGCACGTGCCACAGAAGGATTTAAACCCAGACTGTCTGGATCTGAGTCCCTGCTGATGTGGCTGAGCCTCGGGGTTCTGCAGTGCCAGAGAGAATGGACATTGGGAAGACACTGGGCCCTAATGAACCAGCGAAGGGCACTCAAGCCCATCAGCCCCCAGGAGGCAGCAGCCTTTGAAAAGACTTGGTCTTCTGGTTCAAAGATAGCACTTATCTACATTTCTCTGTTCTTCTCCATCACCATCAGGGCTCATCCAGACTAATGAAGGCAGAGCTAATATGCCCCTCCTCCTCCTCCTCCATCATCATCAAAACTCAGCTGGAGTAACAGAAGGAGAGCACTCATGCCCCATCCCCTCCTCTTCTGCGTCCTTACCAAGGTTCAGAAGGGTTAACAGAAAGGCCTCCCAAATGACTTATCTGTGATCTCTTCCCACACAGCTGGACCCTCACATGTCACTTGAAACATAAATATGACCCTCGTCCTTCTCAGGTTACAAACCTTCGATAGTTCCTATTGTCTACAGCAGTGCTGTCCAATGGAACTTTTTGAGATGACAGAGATGGCCTGTATCTGCCCTGCCCAATGTAATAGCCACTAGACATGTGACTATTGAGCACCTGAAATATTACCTGTGCCGTCAAGGAATTGAATTTTTAATTGTATTTGATTTAAACTTATTTAAAGAGCCTCATGTGGCTAGTAAGTACCACATTGGACAATCTAGGTCTAGAGGATGAAACCCTACATCCTTAGATTGATAATGGGGCCACTTCTGACCTGGGCATTGCCTTCTCACTCAGCCTAGAGTGTTCTGATCCCCCATCCTTCACCTGCAGCTGCTTGTAGTGTCGTGATTCAGCGGAGCTAGTTTGGGCCTCCATGCTTTCGCACAGCACTGGGACTAGGGCAAGAAAAGCCAGGCACTCACTCTCAATGTCGTGAAATGCAGAGTTGGGAAAGTCCTTCAGTGCTTTCCCTTCTCCATCAGTCCCCACTTGATCTTCAACCCCCCTCTCAAGCGCCTCCCCCACCAGAGAGCCTTTCCCAGCATCCCCAGCCAGAGCTGGGTCCCTTCCCATCCAGGTCACCAAAGCTTACACAAAACTTGGCCATTTTTCTTCTGACCAAGCCCCCTGTTTTCCTATCTGCCTGTCTTCTGGATGGTCAGTTCTTGAACACCTGGGACCACGGGTCATTCACTCCTACGTCATTGCATCCTAGACAGAAAAGGGCTCATTCGGCAAATGTAAACTGAATGATCACAATGGATTTTTGTGTCAATAGAGGTATTCCATTGATTGGGCCTGACCCACAGTGACAGCTGCCCCCCCCAAGTTCTCAGATGTGTTAGAATTGGGGGTTAAGCCAAGACGTGATGTCAGCAAATGGAAGGGAGGGGACGAGAGGTTACCTTCTTGCATTCTCTTCTAAGTCTAGCTAGACTTCTCCCCTGAAAACCACCCCATTCCCCCCATGCCTGGCCCCTCCACAACCCATCTAGCTACCTTTTCTCCCCTCCCTGCCACAACATGTCCTTGCTCTGTTGGCCTCTGCCAGACTTTGGACTCTGTCCCACTCCCTCTTACCTCCAGTGGAATTGGATGCCATTCGTCTTGGCAACAACCTGGAGGCTATACTTGTCCTTCTACCAGCACTAATTAGTTACTGAACAAACAGCAAGAGAGCCTCAGGATAGGCCCATATGCAGGACTTTCAGACTGGGTGGAAAATGTCAAGATGTAATGCAACTTCTGCTCTGAATCATGTCTGGAGAATGAAATGTGAGAGAGAGCCAAGTCCTGAAACACATGAGAAAAATAGGAGAATGGAGCACAGTCCTCCCAGAGTGTCAGCGCCTTCGGAACATGATTGGGAGGGGGAACAATTCATGTGGCCGGGCAGAGCCAGGACGCTGCTTTGCTAAGCCTCCCCTTGCCCTGGGTCGCGCTGCATGAATGCGCGGTGTTGACTGAAGTTTTGTGTCTGTGGATGGTTCAAAAGAAGTAAAAGGGTTGAAGATGCTTTTAAAATGTGGAACACCTGATATGGGATGGGAAGTTACAGCCAGGTAGGTTTTGCTTGGGGTCAGGGCTCATCTCAAACACACTCACTTATGATCAGAGGAACCACAGCCCACAGAGGGGAGGTGACTTTTCTGAGTGCACACAGCATGTTAATAGCAAGGGATTCTGGGCCTTGAACCCACTTTCCTTGGTTCCTGGCAAGTGCCTTTTCTGCTGAAGCTCACAGAGGGATGTGGGTTCAGGGAAACACAAGCTGACTTTCTTTTTAAAGTGTCTCCCCTTCCATTCTCACAAAGGAGGATGTGGTACACGACTGTGTGAGCCCTGCGGGAGCAGTCTCCGGTATCACAAGCTCCTTGTCCCCAGAAGAGAGGAGAGCTGAGCCCCGTTGGCTCTCAGCTCTGATGTGGCCACACCGTCTGGGCGGGGTGGTCCGGACAAACTCAGAAGCTAGGGGTAAACGACGTTGGGTCAAGTCCTGGTTCTTCCACTTGTTCGCTCCTTCCTGGGAACATCATTTCACTTTCTGGGCTTCCGCTTTTCATCTGGGGAGTGGGGTGGGAAACCTGATCTCATAGACAATTTCTGAGATAAATGAGATGATGGTTACTAAGGTACCTAATTCAACAGCTCTATTTGGCAAACTGAGAAGCCACCCTGTGCCTCCTCTGGGGATTCGGGGGTGGCAGCCAGATGCCCAGGAGGTGGCGGGCATCCATCATGGCCCACGGGTAGAGGCAGGGCAGGGGTGGGGGTGGGGATGCGGGTGAATGTGGCCCCACTGGCTGCAGACTCTCAAACCTGAGGAGTTGTTCCCACCCCCTGTGTACCCTGCTGCAGCTCCACTCTCCTGCTGGCTCTGCAGCACCCCCTCCCCATCTCCCCAAGCATCTGGAGCAGCTGACTCAAGCACCAGTGAGATCATGTTTTTATTTGCTCTGTTTGTTTTTTGTTTATAAAGCTGGGCTCCTGGGAGAAGCCCGATCCAAAGGCAGGTCTGAGAAGTGAAGGTCAGCCCTGAGGCTGACCACAGGACCACAGGGCCCGGGCCCAGCTGGGGAAAACACCAGGCCACCACACCTAATGGGCCTGTCCCAACTTGCACTGTGACAGCACTTCTCCTCTGCGCCCAGCCTGGGGCAGGAGGCTGGGGAGGTAGAGGCAAAGCCAGCAAGGACCCTGTCCTGGAGACCCTCAGGGGCTCACAAGAAAAGTGTAGAGACTATTGCATAATGCAATATGATCAAGCTGTGATGACAACAAAAGCTCATCAGCTCATTTGAGGATTAAATTAGTTGTAGCAAGTCCTTGAAAAAAGTTAACAATTATTCTTACAAAAACTTTAGTGCTTTAGAGTTCTGCCTTGGGGGTGGGACCGTGTGTGGTGGAGATTCTGTGAGGCATGTTGATTGAGACCAGGGAGCCTTCTTCTTCTAGGCTGGTGTATAGCCTCGTCACATAAAAAAAATACTTAGTTCTACCTGCTGTGTGCTGGGATCTATGCTAGGTTCTGCTTTGAGGAGATGCCAGAGATGTGTAAGACTCGATCCCTGCCCTCCAAAAGCTCTTAGGTCTGGTGAGAAAGAGGACACATGAATAAACACACGACCGTGTGAACCCTGCAGGAGCACTCTCCAGCATCACAAGCTCCTGAACCTCCCAGAGCTTGTTGCCCCAGCTGAACCCATATCCTTGGTATCATAATTATGCTTATCCTACAAGGCTTTTGTGAGGATGAAATAAAACAGGGGCGCCTGGGTGGCTCAGTCGGTTAAGCGTCCAACTTCCAGCTTCAGCTCAGGTCATGACCTCACAGTGCATGAGTTCGAGCTCCGCCTTGTGATCTGTGCTGACAGCTCAGAGCCTGGAGCTCGCTTCGGATTCTGTGTCTCCCTCTCTCTCTGCCCCTCCCTGCTTGCACCCTGTATCTTTCTCTCTAAACAAACAAACAAACAAACAAACAAACAAACAAAGAAAACAGTTGATGCAAAGTAGTTATTAGAGCTCCTGGCCCATTGTAAGAGCTCAGTAAGTGGGTGGATATGTGATGGGCACGGGGGTGCACTTGGAAGCATCACAGGGATGGGGATATTTGGGTTGGGGCATGAGAGATGATTAAGAGTCCAAAAGACAGAAAAACCAATAGGAAAAAGACACAGAAGGTATGAGATGACATTCTTGGAAGGGAGTGGAATGTTAGTGGAATGTTTAGAGATAGTTGGAAAGTTAAGGAGTCACTTCATGGGTTTCAAGGACCTTGAATGCCAACGGAAGTAGTAAAGCTTTTGTCTTGTTGGCCTGTGGTTTTCAGTTCTCCATCCCTCTTCCTCCTCCTCCCACCCTCCCTTCTTTCCTGCCTCCTTCTTCCCTCTCTTCCTTTCCTCCTTCCTTCTTGCCTGCCTGTTGCCTCCTTCTTTCCAGCTCTCTCTCCTTTTTCCTTTTGGCATGGAATCCTTTGTTTAAAAGCAATCTTACACAGAAGCCCAATATAAAGAACAGAATGTGGTGGAATTACTCTGTTTGAAAAATGGCTAGGGAGCTGTCATAGCGTGGGTCACCCTCTAAGAAAGCAGAGCTTGGGCAGGTAGTTGTTTTTTGGACATAATCTCAGGGAAAATTAGTAAGGGGGCTGGAAAGCAGGGGTACGAGGAAGAAAACAAGGCAATACAAGTGTGCTGTATATAGCTGACCATCACTATGGGCAGTGGGGACTGGAATCTGCCCTCTGAAGAACATATAGGAAGTATATGCTTCCTATATGCTTCCTAGCATAGATCCCAGTACACAGCAGGTAGAGCATAACTGTCTGAGGATGAAAATGGGGTCACAGGAATCCAACTGCTTCCCTTCCCCATTGGTTAAGGGGGATGTTAACCCCCTTTTCAGATTTGCCCAAGCATTAAGTGCTGAGCAGGAACCCATGGATGTCCTACTTCACGACATTAGAGAAACCCTAGGGTGGCAAGCGAGAGAGGTGGCGGTATAGGTGGGGGACCCCACCAGCAATGGCTGCAGTGAAAGGTGGGTGGGAAGGTCATGAGTTGGGACACAAGCAATGTGAATGCAGGATCTGTCCCACAGCACAGGTGTGCAGAGAGGAGAGTTAGGAGAGGTGACAGAGCAGGTGAACACCAGTGAGGAAGGAAACCAAATCACTCGGAGTGGAAGGGACGGGGTGGGGGGGCACTGTTTTGGAGAGTGCTTGGAGGCAGAATCCACAGTGCTTGGTCTGGACATGCAAGATGAGGGAGAGATGGTGACTGGGAGATAGCCAGGCTTCCAGCTGGGGCTGCTAGATAAATGGCGATGCTCCCCACCCAAATAAGGAAACGAAAAGGGGGAGGAGGTTTCTTCATTTGTTTGAAATGGGACAGGGGTTTCCCCTTTGCCAGATGAAGAGACAATGAGTCCTCAGCTTTCCTATGAGCCTCTACCTGCATGAATCAGAACACAATGCCAAAATCCAGCTAATGGGGCTGGGGCAGGGGTGTTTGCCCAGGGCTTGGTATTGATTTCTTTTCTTCACCACTTTCTCTTGCATCTACAGAGCTTCCACCTTCTTGTAGACTTAGAGCTTCCCTGCCTTGTAGACTTATAGACATTTGAAGCTGGAGAGACCTTGGTTTTTTATGCATGGTGAAGCTGGCCACGATGAAGAGATATACCTGTGTATCAAAATGCCAACTGTAACCCAGACCCAATTCCTGTTCCTGTGCCTCTCCTCTGTACCTCCCCTGGACCCCGTTTTTGTATGCTGTCAGCTTTCTCATCTTAGAATGAGCCAAGGGACAGTCTGAGGCTTCGGGTCAGCATCGCTCACTGAAACAAGCACACAAACGAAAAGCTTTGCCTGTGTACACCCTTTAGCATGGCCAGCGCCATTTCCCACTTATTACCTTTCTCAAGCCCCAGTTCTCTCCTTGTTTCATCCAGGAAGAAAATAAAGCAGTTTCCCCCAAAGTCTCATGGGCAGAGGTGAGACCTAGGCCTGAAACCAGGTCTCTTCCTGGATTCCCTCAGTTCTAACATGGGGTCAAAATCATGTGCATATAGGAAGCACACTAGTGCATAGCGGGTACCCTTACATGCTGTTTTCCTCTTCCTTCTCAGGTGATCTCTTACATCAAACCATGCTGTTCTCCTACCTCCTCTGGCCAGTGCATTCTGGAGGATTTTCTGGATCATTTTGTCCCTTTATAAAAGGACAAAAATGGGATAGAGACTCCCTGCTTCTCTAATTGCTCCCTGCCTTGGTCTCACAGCCCCTAGGATAAAGTCCGGATCCCTCACCCTGACGTGGAGGTATTCCATGTGTACTCCAGCCCCCCTGAATTTTGCCTTCACTTTTGAAACAATCCTGACCACTCTGGGCACAGTGCCCTGCCCTCTCAGTTATAGTTCTATGGTGAGAGCACTCAGTACCCAGGAAGTCACTGCCTCTTTGGGGAGTTGTACCCATCACTAGCCCGTGCCTCTTGACAGTTAGACAAGCCTTATGCATATCATGTTCCTCTGTTGATTAGTACAGAGCGTGGCACGGGCTAGGTAATCAGTAAATATTCATTGAATTAGTGCAGCAATAGATAAATATAAAAATCAGTGAAGCAACAAATGGGGATAATGATAGCCGCCCTTAACGAGCTTGCAGATCTATCGTGGTAAAGATACAAGATGAGTGAGAGCAGAACAAAGTATGAGGTGCCAGACAAATATGGACCATTATTCCCATGGGTTTAGAAAACAGGCCCTGAAGAGTTAGCTTGTGTGCTCACATGGGCTGTGTGCATTGCTGTTTGGGCAGCAGGGATTGAACAGAACCTTGTAAAGTAACTGTGTTTATTGTTATGGAAGGAACCATGTTGTAGTTTCCTAATAGAGGTTGGCATAGAAAAGCATTCAGAACATATTCAGATCAACAGGGAAGTTTCACGCCAAAGGGCAGTCTGCCATCCTCACTTAGTACGTCACCTGGAAATTCCAAAGGGCTCAAGATGATCTTAATTTCTTAACTTCACTCAATTTCTCCGGGTCCCAACTTTTCAACGATAAGTGGAGACATAATAGCAACTGCCTCCCAGAGTGGTTGTGCTAGGGTTATGCAGATTAGACAATGCATGGCTGGAAGGCACCTGTCCTGGTGCCTGCCCCCTAGGAAATGCTAAGTAATCGGCAGTGATGCTGGTGATAATGATGTTGACGAGGCTGAGGCTGGAGATCTATCACTCTCAGAACCCAGTGCAGCACCTGGCTTGTAGATCAAGCTAAGTAATATTTGTTGAAGAACAAATAAAGCCAGATCCTCCAGGAGAAGTGAATCAGGCAAGAGGGACAAACATGTGGAGTGAGTTACTCAGGAAAGCAATTGAAGCCAAGACTCTAAATGAGTTCATGAGAAATCAGGTTTGTTTCTTTATAAGAGATGGATGAAAAATATGCTAAAAAAACAGGAAACCGGGATCCTGATGAACCAGAAAGAAGGGCAGTAATTGAAAAAAGCCAGATGGTTTCTTCTTTTTCTTAGCGTTAGGTCCATCCCACAACAAATAGGGAACTGCTTCATATGAATGATATTATGATCATTTAACTGGGCTGGGCTGCAAGGCATGCTGGGATCTCAGTGATCTTTTGGGATCCTTTGAGATCTTTCGGCTGGGTAACTAACCAAGAGGTGAGATAAGGTCAATCCTTGATGAAGTATGGCACAGATGAATGCAGGGGATTGTAAGTACCCATCTGAGTATCTAGTGCTTTGGGTATAACTTGTCATGCTCTTTGCACTGTGACTACCCTGCTCCAGAGACAACTGATGAGACCAAGATTCACTCTCTGGCTAGAGTCTAGATATCAGGTAATGAGCAGCAGCCTTGAGAATCTGGCTTGACCACCTACCCTCCAGGAATAATCCATATTATATGCTGATAAAGGGACATGATTAGGTTCTCTCCAGCAAAATTATGAATATGACACATAGAGAAAAATCAGTGAAAAAGAGTAGAAATAGCAGAGTAACCTATGAGTAGAGGCAGAAACGTAAAGAAAGAGACAGAGAGGAAGCCCTGGAAGAGGAGTACCAGAACAGGGAGTCCAATGACTGCTTCTAAAGACAAAAATTCCAGGCTGCTATTGTTTCTTATGCCACAGGGCATTGTGAGAGTCATTCTTCTTGAAGCCTGGCAGAGCAACTGCCAGTTTCTGGGACTTCCTTACTTCCCTGAGTATCTTTCCACAAAACCTCTGTACCTGAGGCAACCTGGATTTTTGTTATTTGCAACCTAAAAGAGACACCTGTCTACGTGTTCTGTTTCAGGCTTGGGGAACACCTACACTGAGTTCTATAGAGAAGGTCTGCAGATGAGAGCCCTGGGCCAGGTATCTTCATCCCCCCAATCTGCCTTCATGATTCACTCTGGGTTCGCCTGGCTTAGGAAATATCCCCATCCATTGACAGAGTCCTGGGGTGGTGGGGAGGTCCCAGGACTCAGAAAGAGGTCAATATGAAAGACATAGGCTCTTAGGACCCCAGCTGATAGGTCTAAGATGTCAGAGCAGAAATTTGTCCAAGCAGGAGATGGGATTCATGTCAGGAGTGAGAGGGATGACTGCAATATCAGTGGGTATCCCTTGTCCTAGATGGGGGTGTGCTCTAAGCAGCCCATGGGCACAGAGATGCCCAATGGCTACAGTCAGGCTCACCAGACATGAGACACTGTTGGCAGTGACCAGTGGCAGATCATTGCTCTTGGAGAGGGGTGTCAGCACTTGTTGTTGTACCATGCTCAATTATGAATACTACTGCTAAGTTGACTAAGGCAGGATAGGGATAAAGCTGAAGCTTCATGGGTTGTTGGAGAGTTGGCCTGGGAGGGCAGGAGCTAACAGCTGCACTTGGGTTTATCCATTTGGTGCAGACTCTGGCTAGATATATTCTCTGCTCTTCTCTAAGCTGCGGTACTGGTAAAGACCTGTCCCATTCTTCTCTCTATTTCCAGCATCCAGCATGGTGCATGGTACATGGGAGGTACTCAATAAATCACTGCTGAATTTATGAATAAATCATTTAGGGCTGGGATTGCTGTCCTAAGAAAAGCATAAATCTAAAATTCCAAATATTATAATACTCTCCAGTGTGAGACCTTCTCGGGTAATCGTAGGCAGGATTCATTAATACACTTCGTGCTTGAAGTAGAAGTAGCTGTGACATGGGAAAAAACCAATTTTTTATCTGGAGACGCTGGTTCAAATCCTGCCTTTGGCAGTTACTAGCTAGGGGGCCTAACAGAGGGCTACCCAACACCTCTGTGTCTGTTTTCTCATCTGTAGAATGAGGAGAGGATGCCTATTCATGAGGTAACTGAGGATTTGGTGGGATGACATGTGAGAAAATAGCCCACAGCATAGCTTGATAAATAAATGTTTGTTGGATGGCAAATGCCATTCTGGTGACTAAAGTTCACCATGGCTCAGTTCTGCTTTTTGCCTTGACTCATCTCCCTGTTGTCTGCCAGGAACCATGCTGTGCTCAGCCTGTTTTTTTCTTAAACTAAGAGGGACATTCATAGGGCTGGCTGGCATCTGGTAGAAAGCCACTCTTGATCATCTACTGCCCATGCTTGCAGTGATAGACAGACTCTAAAAGGGGAGTCTTGGACAATGAACATGTGAATCTGTCACTGAAGCCACTTCTTGAGGACAGTATGGACACAATCAGAGGGAAGGATTCAGCAGCGTCAGCTGGCTGGCACCCCATGGCAGCAGGGGATTCTTATTTTAGAAATGCCTCTGAGCTTATGGAGGTATCCTGTGGGTTAGAGAAGCCATGAGTTCAGTTTGCTAAATACATAATTAAATAAGGCAGAATGTCAAGAGACAGGCAGAGATGAATGTTATGTATTTATGGAGTGATATGTTGGGAAAAGGCCATGATAACTATCTTATAATCTTTCTTGACAAATCTTTCCTGCTTTGTAGACAAAGCAGCAGATTTCAACTGCAGAGAGCATGAGGATTCACATGGGGGACCAGAGGAAGATTGCAGGTTGGGATGCATCTCTGAAGAATGGGATACAACACCACATTCATTGACTGGACAATCTGAGCCAGGCTCTTTCTATATCTTATCTCTCATCCACACTGTGGTCCTACACAGTAGAGGTTATTATCTCTACTTTAGTGAAATGGAAACTGATGCCCACAGTTGTGAAGTGGTTCATCTGAACTCATGACGCTAATGAATGTCAGAGATGGGACTTGAACATCCAAAGGGTATTGTTCTATTGAATCACACTGCCCAGGGATCATTCTGGTTTATAAATTACATTTGAATGTAAATGTTATGTACTTATTCCATCAAAAGGTGGAGAAGCAGGACTTCAAGGTGAACCTTTTATTTAAAGAGGGTGTTAAGAATACGCTAACCAATTTTCTGTTGTACCTTACTACTCTGTGTATTTGGAATGTCATCACCACAACACAGTTGTCCAATCCGTGGTGCAACTGAGAGTTCTTGATCTCTTTGAAGCATAAAATTCTGTTGACCGCATCTCTCCTCTTGGTTGGCTCCACCAGCCATGGATTAAGTAATAACTGTCTAGTTGTTCTACCTGCTCCAGGGTGTCTCAGCTCTAGTCCATCTTCCAACATGGAAGCCAAGGTGATCCTCCCAAAGTCTGACTCGGTTCATGTCTCAGCTTTGCGCTCAGATCTAGAAGGGCTGTCTCTTGCTAATCACATCTTGTCCAGTTTTGAGGTCTGGCATGTGAGATACTCTCAATCTCCAACCTTTCTGATTCAGCCCATCAAAACTACTGGTTACTGATCCCTATACTCTGTCTGCTCTTCCTCATCCCTATTCTTTAGCTTATTCCATCCCTAGATATTTTTCCTAGGGATAAGTATGAAAATCATACCAATCATTCAAGCTTGAAGATAAATACTGCCTCTTTCCCTAATTCCACATCCCTTCCCCTTTGCACTGAATATGCTTGGAAAATGACGTATGTTCAAGAAATTCCTAAGCATTCATAAGAATATTAATAAAACCCCTATTATGCACCAGGCACTGTGCTAGGCAATGGAGAACTGTTGGCCTGAATTGCAGGAAACGGAACAGTTATTATCCGCATAGACATGTTAATGTTTAGAGTCTATTCTTGGGTTGTATTAGCTAACATTTGTAGTGAACATTGTGATTCAAAAAGCATCTTCACACTCATACACTCATTTGATCTTCAGCATAATCTGGCAAAGATATACAGGTCACAGAGTGTTACGTTTAGGTCAGGGTTCAGAGACATTGGAATGACTAGTTTCAGGTCATTACACCCAGGAAGTAAGGAATTAACTTTTCTATCTCTTAAATCTCTTAAAGTTGAATTGTTTGTGTTTTTGAATCTCAATTTCTACAAAGCTTGAGATACATGTTTTTATTTTCCTTTTTTAAAATCAATTTTCATTTTTTCAACTAGATAATGTATGAATATAGTTTTTAAAAAAAAATGAATACTACTAAATGTCTTATAACAAAGAATGGTAGTCACTTTTCTCTCTGTCCCTATCTACCGGTTCTGATGCCATATTCAGACATTTCAACTAGTTTGACTGGTTTTAAGTATATGTTTCTAAGTAAAATTTGTATGCTGTTTTTTAACCTAACATTTTGAGACTTCTGTTGAGCTCAACATGATTTTCTGCCATTATCCTGATATGGTAATTGAATAATTAGTTTTCATACACCATCATCCTGACGGGTGTAAAGCAGTATTTCGTCGTGGTTTTGATTCACATGTTCTGTAACGGCTAATGAGGTTAGGGACATTTGCATGTGCTTATTGGCTACATGTAGAGTTTATTCAGAGAAATGTCTATTCACTGAGAAATGTCATTATTTCACTGGTTGTCCTTTTATTATTGAGTTGTAAGAATTATTCATATATTCTGGATACAAGTCCCTTGTCAGATACATGAATTGTGAATATGTTCCCCTTATCTGTGGGTTATTTTATCACTTTCTTGATAGTGTTCTTTGAAGTACAAAAGTTTTAAATTTTGATCGTTCAAATTATTTTTATTTTCTTCTGTTACTTACATTTTGGCATCATATATAAGACTTTGCCTAACCCATGGTAATTAAAATTTATTATCATAATGTCTTCCAAGAGTTATATAGTTATAGCTCTTAAATTTAGGTATATATAAATGCTGAGTTATATTTTGTATATGGTGCTATTGAATTTATTTTCAATTGTTTCTTTCATTTGATTTATAAAATGAATTTTTTCCTATTAATATTTCAATTGCCTATAGCAGTTATATAGAAAACATATTGATTTTTATATAGTTATTTGCAAGCAGTAACCTTTCTAAACTCTATTAATAAAGTGTTTAGTTTTTTTTTTCTTTTGGGGTTAAGAAACAGAAAATAATAACTGGGTTTTAAATATCCTTTTTTCTTTTTTTTAAGTTTTTATTTATTTATTTTGAGGGGGGAGGGGCAGTGAGAGAGAGAGAGAGAGAGAGAGAGAGAGAGGGAGAGGAGAGAATCCCAAGCAGGCTCCACACTGACAGCAATGACAGGGATTCAGTCTCACAAACCATGAGATCATGACCTCAGCCAAAATCAAGAGTGGGACACTTAACTGACTGAGCCATGCAGGTGCCCCTGAAATATCTTTTTTAATACATATATCTCTTTCTATGTTATTTCACAGACTCAAACTTCCACAACAGTGTTAAATCATAACAGACGAGATAGTAAATGTCTGTTTTTTTCTTGAATTTAATGATAATGCACCTGCTGTTTCATTATTAACTTTTAAATTTTTTATTTTATTTTCTTTTTTAACGTTTTTTTTTTATTTATTTTTGAGACAGAGAGAGCATGAACGGGGTAGGGGCAGAGAGAGAGGGAGACACAGAATCGGAAGCAGGCTCCAGGCTCTGAGCCATCAGCCCAGAGCTCGACGCGGGGCTCAACCTCACGGATCGCGAGATCGTGACCTGAGCTGAAGTCGGACGCTTAACCGACTGAGCCACCCAGGCACCCCTCATTATTAACTTTTAAATTGACTTTTCACATTCTTTACCATGTAAGAACTATCCTTCTATTCCTTCTGTACTATTTCTAGTTTAATCAGGACAGTATGGTAAATGTCATCAAGATGACCACATTTTTTCTCCTTTATGACCATGTTTTTTTCTCCTTTAATCTGTTGTAATAATGTAATGTGGTTATCGACATATTTTAATGTCAAGCAGGGGAGGAGCAGAGAGATGAGAGAATCTGAAGCAGACTTTTGGCTCCAAGCTGTCAGCACAAAGCCTGATGCAAGGCTGGAACTCAGGAGCAGTGAGATCATGACCTGAGCTAAAGTCAGATGCTTAACCAACTGAGCCACCCAGGTGCCCCCAACATATTTTTTTTTCAGTATCAAACCATCCTTGCATTTCTGGACTGAATCTTGCTTGGTCAGATGTGTTATTTTTTTGAGATACTGCTGGTTTGAATCTACTCACATTTTATTTATTATACTTGCACAAATGATATTGTTCAACATGAATCAATGCCAATTTCCCTTTCTTGAGCCAAGCCAAACAACATTAAGAAAGTAAGGGGGGAGGTTACCAAGAAAAGGCCTAGATGAGATTTCAAGATCTCATTTCTATTCACTTTTGGACAACCTAGTCATTGCCCATCTGACAAAGTGCTTGTTATATATCACAGTTTCTCACTCCAAGGTTCTGCCCCTATTTTAATAAAGCACAGAAAGAAAAGGGCCGAAACATCCCAGGACAGTCTCAGTAACATAAAAGTGCAATTGCTCAATAGTTATGCTACCATTTATTAAGATTTTTCAACATGTCATCCTGTACTTGATACTGTATATATTATTTCTTCCTCTCTTTATTCTCCCCCACCCTTCTTCTTCTTCTTCTTCTTTCCTCTCCTTCTCCCTTTCCCCTTCACCTTCTTATTCTTATTTTTGGCAGGAAAACACATTGTCACATCAATTTGTGTCTTCTATTTGACAGGAGATTGGAAACCTGTCTGAAGTACACATTCCCTCACCTTGGCAAATTTATTAAAAGCTTTTGTGTTGCGTCTCTGCAGAGAGAGGGCTTCTAAAAGATACCCTCATATCTATTCACACCCTCAAGGCTTTGTTTGAGATACTTATTGAGGGAAGTTAATATTTGGGGTGGAGAAGGAGGCAGAACTAGAACTAGCCCCACAAGGTGAACAAAGGTTATCATCTCCGAGCTGGGGGGATGGGGGAGATGCTGTGGCATCACATGTGGCATCCTGAGAAGTGCCAGAGTCTCTGATGGGGCGGTGCATGGATGCCACAGAATTGACCACTGAGAGTTAACACCTTGGGATCCTCGCAAAACAGCCCAGTGCTCATGCTTAGCATGATGGCAGAGAGTCTCCTGTTTGAAAATGGATACATTTTCATTTTTACATCTCAGTGAAGAGCTATAGAGTTGAGAACAGAGGACATTCTGCCATTTTTCAGGTCCCATGAAAGACCCCTCAATCTTTATACATTGCCTAGAAAGAAGCTAAGAGATCCCCCCAATTCCAGCTTACCAGAGTAGTGGCTTGCTTCTTTCAACTCAGTGTTGGGGAGAAAATTCCTGTCTTCTATCTATAGATCTATAGATCTATTCTATCTTCTAGATATATTCTATATCTAGAATATCTATCTAGATATTCTATCTAGATGTCTATATAGATATCTAGAAGATATCTATATCTTCTATACTCTCATTCAAACCTCAGGAAGTATTTTGGGTTTAAAAAAAAATCATTATTCCCATTTGCAGGTAAAGAAACTAATACCCAGAGAGGTTAAGTCACTTGTCTAAGGTCCTGATATCATTTTAAGTTGTCCGGAGTTCAGAAACCATGGCTCAATAATTACACTAGTTTGCCTTACTTTAAAAAAAAAAGATATTTCTTACTGAAGGGACTACTTTGTGCCAGCAAAATGCTAAATGCCATATCTATGTACCTAGAGTACATACCCATAAATGGATATATAAATATCTACATTGATTAATTAATGTATATAATCTCCAATCCCTACAAGAAGGTCTTCCTATTATATTAATCATCTCATCTTATCATAAGGCAAAAGGTGGAGAATCATGCTGGTAGTGTCCAGCTCCAGTCCTGATGCTGACTCTGCACTCTAGTTTCTTCATTTATGAACGTGAGAATAGCAAAACTTGCCTTTCCATGATTATTATGGGCACTGAGTGAGGTATTGGAAATAGCAGATCTTGTTAACTGTAAAAAGACGTGCACACGTGGACCTCGCCTTCTATCGAGATTGCAGCCTGTGTTGCTCATCTTGACTGAGAGCCTCTCTCAGCAGTTACCAGGATACTGAGACATACATTACAATGCAGAGGGGACCAAGACACCAGGAGTTGGACACCGGCCTTGGAAACTGATTGTTTACATTTGTTTGCAGTCTCCCTGAAGCAGAGGTTAGGTCATAGTTCTTTGGGCCTGGCAAAGTCAGCTGGAAACTGCTCGTGGTCCGGCACCCCTTCTGATCGCTTCTTTCCAGTCCTTCCCTGCATTCAAGGAAGACAGCAAGATGCGCTCTCATCACCACACCGAGGAATCTCCTCTTGGCGGCCTTTCCAAACAGCAGAGGTGCTGAAGATCCGATGTATGCAGTCCATCCACAGGGCCCAGAAGGTGATCTTCCAGTAGAAATCAAGCCGTCACGACGAAGGTCTAAAGAGACTTGCTCCGCAGGTGTCTGCACTCAGGATGACATCAAGGCACACGTCTGTGCTCTGAGGTTGCTGCTTAGTGTTGGCTACAGTGAGTCTCTCAGGACAAGCGGTCAATCCTGGGTAGTGAGGGAGGGGTCTAAAGTGTCTGTGAAAGAGTTACTACAGTCAGCCTCATTGGGGTGAGAGTTCTGAGGCACCCCAAAAAGGCAGCCGTACTATGTCAAAGGCAAAGGGGGGTTCCAGGAGAAAAGCAGTAGAACACCACTGGGAAAGAAGGCATCTGGGAGACAACAATAACCACCCTGAGGATACAGACCCATGATTCGCTCTGCTCATGCTGCCCTCCAAGGGACCTGACAATGCCCGGGGCGTACTTGATATGCTATCAATATTGGTCGGTCACTGAGTGAATGAGTATGTTGGCAGTGAGTGGAGTTGACCCCACTTAATGTAAGTCTTTTTATAAATTAACAATTTCTACTTGTGTAGGAATAAATTCCTCATGAACCCACAATTTCTTTCTCATCAAGAATTATAATGTGAGGTATGAAAGGAGAAACAGTCCTAGGCGCAGAATCAAAAGTTCTGGGCCTGAATCTTGACTCTTCCTCTGACCAGCTGGGGGGCCATGGAGAAGTCACGGAAAGATTTTAAACTTCAATTTCCTTATCAGAGAGTTGAACGTAATAATTCCTACCTCATGAGGCCCCCACCGCCCCCCCCCCCCTTTTTAAATAATTCGGTGACAAAATGTGTGTCATCTGCCAGTACCGTCTCTGGGAAGTGGCACTTAAGGGTAAAAGCCCGTGCTCTGGTATCAGCATGTGCTTGGCCGCTTATCAGCTGAGTGTCCTTGGGCTGGCTATTTCACTTTTCTGTCTCCTCTTCTTCATCTTTAAAAAGAGGACAGTGATATCGCTCCATGGGGTTGAAGGGATAATTAATGCAAAGTAGTTAACATGCTGCCTAGACTATGACAAACATATTATTATTATTAATATTATTATTATTACTACCTCTATTGGAAAAAGAAGCAATTTTCATTTGCAGATCAGCTTTTGATACGATAAAGATGCTTATTGTTTCTAAGGATTTTTCTTGAAAAAAATATATACTTTCAGGGGCGCCTGGGTGGCTCAGTTGGTTAAGCGTCCTACTTTGGCTCAGGTCATGATCTCATGGTTCCTGAGTTCAAGGCCTGCTCTGTGCTGACTGCTCTGTGCTGACGGCTCAGAGCCTGGAGCCCGCCTCAGATTCTGTGTGTCCCTTGCTCTCTGCCCCTCCCGTACTTGTGCTCTCTCTCCTTCTCTCTCTCTCTCTCTCTCTCTCAAAAATAAACATTAATATATATACACTTTCAGGGGCACCCAGGTAGCTCAGTCAGTTAAGCAACGACTTTTGATTTCAGCTCAGGTCATGATCCCAGTGTTGTGGGATCAAGCCCTGCCTGGAGCTCCATGCTGAGCATGGAGCCTTCTTGGGATTCTCTCCTTCCCGCTCTCTCTCTGTCCCTGTACCTGCTCATTTTCCCTCCCTCCCTCCCTCCCTTCCTCTCTCTCTCTCAAAAATAAAATTAAAATAAAAAAATATATCAAATATAATAAAAAATAAAAAAAAAATTTTTAAATATGTACTTTAAGAACATAGCCACCTCATACTTCTGAGTTTCAATGCAGCGTGTCATTTTTTTGCATTTTTATTCTTTTGGAATAGAACCATGAAAACATGCAAGGACTTTACAAAGTGGACAACATCCTCTGCCTTTCCCCAGATCTTCAGGATATAATCCAAGTTTGTGATGCAATTAAGAAAGAAGTGTAAACCAGGGGACACCTATCACACTGAGACAGCACGTGGCTGTTTTCCAGCGTGATCTCACAGAGAATCCCTAGGTCATACCTGGTTTCTGCGCCCCAAGTCTCATCTCTCAAACGGGGATCCCTGATTCACAGTGTTAGGGAGTGGCTCAGAATATACCTTCTGTATGGAAAAGCTCTTTAACCGGTAGAAGACTGATGTAAGTGCTATGATGCTGTCCTCGGGGCAAACCCCTCCTGCTCCCTCCTTCTGGGTCCCTGCTGGTTGAAACACCCCCTAAGGACCCTCCTCTTTCCTACTCACTGAATCTTCCACAGCCCTCAGAAAACATGATTTCTCTTTCTACCGTGGTCTCTGCCCAGGGGGAAATGGTAGCATTTTCATGACAGCTTCCTAATAGCTGACATCTCCCTTCTTTCTAATGCAAAGGGGCTGCTCACAGAAATTCTGAAGGTCAGAATCTTCAGTCACACAGTCCTGCTGCTTTGCAATCTTAATGACTTACAAATGGCATTCCCATAGGGAAGACTGTTCTTGCAAGAGCTGGCTGGAACCCCAGAGCCACCTCCCTTCCCTACCTTTTTTTCATTTTCCTCTCGCTTCCTGTGAGGCCCTGGGTGTTTGAATCAATCTTCAGGTTAAGGGGTTCGGGAGAGGAGCACGGCCCAGAGGACCCAGAACTAGAGCAGGTTCCTGTCTGGGCCACACAGAGCTCAAGACCCAGAGGCTTCGGCAAGCCAGGCTCCGTACCCTACTGTTTTACCGGATGCTATGCTATAGCTAGCTTGATTCTCACAACATTGTAAGGTAGGAATAATCTGCCAAGTTTTCCAGATTAGAGAACGGAGAGACAGAGAGGTTGAGCAACCTATCTGAAATCACACAGCTGGTAAGCGGCAGAGCTGGAATTCAAATGCGAATCTGCCAGACACTCGACCTCAGGTTTTTTGCCCCCATGACAAACTACCTCCTGACGGTAAGACAAGGTAAGTCTGTGGGCTGAATCCCAGGAGTATTTTGCCTTGGTTGCAAAGACTTTTTCCAAATGCAAGTAGAGTATTAATGAATGATTTCCCAAGGAGATTTGCATACAGGGAGGGCTGGAATACCAGTGAGGGCACTCATGAATATCAGCAATTGCATCAGCTGGGCAGTGTTCCTCCTGAACCTTCTGGTCTCAAAGACCCAGAGGTTATTTCTGATTACATCAGCAGCTGCACAGATCCAGTTTAGGAATCTTGAAACCACATATGTGACTCACATGTCGTTGTTATAACAGTAGGAAACACATTAACTCAGCTTTAAAGAGCGTTCAATGAAAATTTGGGCTTCCAGAAACCAGTTTCTCGGTTTGCGAAGCACACAATCTGAGCCTGTCTCCTGATGACAGTGTCGTAGTGTTAGCCTGTACATTATGTGACCTGACAGCTTAACAAGACTATATTTGCTTTTGGAGACTCTGTGTTCCAGCACATTCCACTGAACTTATAGCAGGTGACTAATGAGTATTTCACCACCATGACATTTTGAGTTTCAAGCCATAGGGATGGTCATTCGATTGAATAATATATTAAAAATGTTTCTAAAAACTTGTATTACAAAATCATTCTGTGGAAACCATAAACAAAGGTTCTTTCAGTCTCGTTCAAGACCAACGATACTGCTGGTCTGTTACAGACATTTCTGAATGAAGGAAGGTGTCACTTCTGTTTTCCAAGTAAATGCTGTTGATTCTTTTCATAGACTTTGTGTGCTTAAAATCAGAGTTTTCCCATAGTCGGATCACCAGTGTGGGGTCTCAGAAATACTTGACATTCTGAAGTGTTCGCGTGGGAGTTAAAGACCCGAAGCATATTCTAGAGAACAGGAACTGAGGCAGGACAGAAATGATTAGATACAGCCCAACACGAGTTCACTGTCAAGTTCTGCTCCTGTCCCGGCTGTGTGATCTTAGAAGGGTCACTGGACTTCTTTGTACCTCAGTTTCCTTGTATCTAAAATGAGGAAACTAATTTTACTTCACGGGGAGCCCTGTGAGGATGGATGGAAAGTGCCTGGTATATAGGAAGTGCTCAGGTATGTGGTTTTATTCATTTCTTTGTCTCTGTGGGAGGAGGGGACAACCGGATAAATAGTGAAACTGCGTCTCAAGTCAAGACATAGGGGCTGCTACAGAGCCTATGGGATGGGAGGGAATTTGGTAGAGCCAGAGTTACAGGAGGGGAAGGAGGGAGGAACCGGCAGCACACCCGTACTGAATGACTGCCACCATGCGCCAGGGATTAGAGTGGGTGTCAGACGAAACAGGATAAGTTCTGTTAAAAGACATGAGAGTCTAACTTGTGCAGACTGGTTTGACTTAAGAGCTTTGCTCTTTGGGGTTTTCTGTCTCCTGCTTTTTTAGGTGATGTAGAGAGAAGGGCAAAGGAACATATGCTTTTATTTACTTGAGAAGGGGAAAAAAAGGGAGAGAGAGAAAACAGAAACTAATGTTGGGCCATTAAAACTCTGGTAAAAACTGAAATCGTGGTGCGTTGAGATTTCCTTGTCATGTTAATAGGTTCTTGGGTATAAAATGATGGAGTACCAGGGGTCTAGTAGTTATTATTGGAAAATTAAATAAAAATATATCCACAAAGATAAAGACCTGATGTGATAGTTCTCTAGATTTTGGTTTGTTTACGGTAAAGAAAGTAAAAGCAGCTTGATTTGAGTTTGTATTTGGCTTTGTAAGGAGTTTTATGTGGGTGATTTTGCATATACACATGCACTGCCTTCCAAGAAATGTCAGCATCTGCACAACTGGGAGACAAGCTTTGGTTTGCTCATAAAAGTCTTTATCGTCTTTTGGGAAGTGATTCAACTGGACTTGATGGGCAGCTGGATAGAAATTCTAGTGAAAAAGGGGACAAGACCAAGCTCATATGCACACAGAGGCTCAGCAAACATGGCTTTGCAACAGCCTCTATAAAGCGGCTTCAAAAGATTTATTTGAGCAGTGTCCATCAAAATGTGAATGCATGCCAAAGAACCCGTGTGGACCTAGACTGCATTATATCTACTCAGTGGGGTGTATGATGAGGCAGAACTTTTTCAGTCCCACCCTACCCTGAGAACTCCATTAAAAGTTTGTTGAGCATTTTCTCACCGTAGAGATACCACATTAGACATACATAAAGCCTAGGGCCAATCAAACTCACTGGTGGTGACATGAATGAATGAGTGGACATGTTGATGCTCTGTCCAGATCCCCTCAGATTCCTTTTACGTTTCTACGCACTTTCTCTGGCTTCTGGTGCCTTTGTTTCTAACAGATGGCACCCTTGGGATACTGGAGCCATTCTGCCCAACAGCACAGAGAACTGGATATACTCAGGATTTTACAATGTGCTGGGTGGCCCTCTGCCAATGATGAATTGTAGTGAAGAATTTGAACACTTAGCTCCATTGCCTTGAATCTGAATGAACTCAGGTGTCATTTCTACTTCAGAGCCTCCTGTGAGATCAGGCTGACATTGGACTTTCCCTGGAATCGTACCCTTGTTTGCCTTCTTCCCCTTCACTCACTCCGTTTTCTTTAGGTTCTTCTGGGGACATTTCCCTGATAAATCACTTACATTTGAATTGTGCATCTGCATCTAGGCAAACTGACTTAAGGCAATTTATTAATCCAAATGCTTCATGTTGAAATGATGTGTCTGTATGTGTCCGAGTGTGCAATTTTAACTCTTTTAAGTTCTTCTCCTGGCATAAAAGGGGTCTGGCTGGTAGGGGGATGTTATGGCTCCCCCATGAAGGAAAAAGTTTATTCTTGCCATCCATATGTTGGGAGTGAGACAGGGATCCCTAGAATGGGATTACGGACTGTGGGTGCTGAGAATAATCTCTACTAGGAGCTATGAAGAAGGTGGTACTTTGACTCACAGTGAATCAGGAGAGAGAGAGAGAGAGAGAGAGAGAGAGAGAGATTTTGAAAGAGAGAGAGCAAGAGCGTGTGCGAGCACGCCAGCAGGGTGGAGTAGCACAGGTGATGTAAAGTGTCCTGAGACCCCGACAGCAGTTACTGTTTCAAGCAGTGATGGATGGAAGAATTCACACGTGTCTACCTTCACAAACGTGTGGAGCATACAGTTTTCCTTGGGAATTCTGAGGAAATAACGGGGACCATGAGATCCTGATATTTTCCGAGAGACAGCTACCAGCTCAAAAGGCATTCAGGCCATATCATCACAGGTTTCTAATAATACAAATGGTCCAAAGGAATATCATGCATATGTCTATAGACTCAGCTGCCTCTGGGAGTCAGGGGCTCACTATCAGTGGAAACCCCCAAAACAGAGATGGAAAGAGCAGCCGATAGGCACATTATAGCTGGGATTCCAGTGTCAACGGGGTGACAGGGGGAATCAATGAGGTGGTCCAGTCCCCTCCCTCACTTTTTTAACTCCCCGATTGATGACTGAATCTTTGAAAGAAGAATGCCTATTTGGGCCCAGATCTTATTCATACATGATTCATTTTCTTTTAATATGAATGCTCACTCTGGGCTCTGAGCTGAGGTATCTGGTGCCTCCTCATAGTGTAGTGACTGGGACCCGTTCTTTCTTTTGGAAATTGCCAAAAAGCTAAGAACTCAGGGAGAGGTGGAAGGTAGGGAAGACATCGCTCCTCACTTGGCTAGTACTGTCAAAGTTGAAGAAAGGATAACTCTTTCTTTAATTTTTTACAAATGTTTGTTTTGGGGGAGGGGGGGGGGGCAAAGAGAGAAGGGGACATAGAAACCCAAGCAGGCTCCAGGCTCTGAGCTGGAGCCCAACATAGGGCTCGAACCCACAAACTATAAGATCATGACCTAAGCCAAAGTCGGAGGCTTAACCAACTGAGCCACCTAGGCACCCCAAGAAAAGGATACTCTTGACGGAGGTGATAAATGGTCCAGGAGAGAGCAAGCAAATAGTTTCATGGAAAATGCCCAGCTCTAAACTGCGGTAACTTTTCACAAAACAGGGTGGTTACAGGAAGGAGAAAAAGACGGGTCCATGCCCTTGACCTTCCCTCGTAGACAATGCGGTCTGGAGAAGAGAGGGTTACACTGTGTGCAGAGGACTCACTGCTTTCCCTCTCCATTCACCCAAAATCCCACTGGGATATTCTAATCTCCTTGGAACATGCTGCATTATCTGTACTCTCAGCACAGCTCACGTTTCAAATGGCAGGCTGCGGAGCGATCTGATTGTTTTATAGGCACAGCCAAGAGGGGAGCTCCGATTCCTGTCTCTTGGCCAGGTGCCCTCTTTGAGGGAGAAGACCTGTGGTGTATAGAGACCAGCCAAGTGCTTAAAGATTTCAGGAACTTCAAAGGCAGGGGAGGGGCCAGAAACAATAAAATGGAAAATGATAAACATTCAGCTTCAAGACGAGCCGAGTTAAAATCCCTGAGAAATTACTCTGAGCAGAGTGAGGGACTGATTCTCAGAGGCCCGTGGCAACATTCCACAGCATTACACAACGTTCCAAGAAGCAATTATTAGCTTTGTTTTAGCAGTGATTAGCACAGTTAATGACTCGTAGAGGCGGAAAGACAATGCAAGTGGGAAGGTGAGCCCAGAAAGGGGTTTCTGCTCCAGTCCCACACTCTCCAAATAAGGGGAGCTCATCTCACCTTTCAGGGGTCTATGACACCTTCACCCATTTCGAAATTTCAGTTCTGAAACTATTGCATAAGGAGAAACCATATAAATATAGTATATATTTTAGGTCAAAAGCCATTGCTGTAGAATGGCTGGATGAGATATGCATTATTAAAGGACTCAGCACTTCCTGTGAGCAAAGCTATGCCTCAGGACTCTATGTCATTAGATCCGGGGAGAGTCAAAGTGATCAGCTGAATGTTTAGGTCCAAAACACTGGAAGAACTCAGCCTGACTGTCCTGAGGGACTTCGAATAGTTCAAGCAGCAGCAAAAAAAAAAAAAAGTCGATAGATGTAATTCAATTAAGCAACTGTATGTGAACATTTATTATGTGCCTGCCATTTATCAAAGAACACGGGGTACACCAGTGACCAGAACATAGAGCCCTTCTCTCATGCCGCTTACATTCTAGGGAAGGAGACAGACAATAAATGAACATCACAGTCATGAACAGTGTGCTCTAAGTTGATAGCGCTGTGGGAGAGAAGAAATGGTGAGCACGGGTAGGAGTATCGGCAGGGCTCAGACGTAGGCTGCAAAATTAAGCAGGTGGTCAATGTGGAGTCATTAAGATGGTGAGATCGGAGTAAAGACAAGAAGGAGGTGATGAAGTTAGCCTACAGGCTTCCGCAGGAGGAGCATTCCAGAAAAGGAGAAGAGTTCCTTCAAAGAGCCAGGCCAGGAATTGTGGTCTGTGTGTGCTGGAATGGAGGGGAAGCCTACGGCGCTACCATGGAATGAGTGATGTGGAGAGAGGAGGGAGACTCAGAGAGGTGAGGGAGCAAGGGAGGTCCTGCCACGTCTTTGAGACCATTATGAAGATACCGTTAAGGTACAATGTTGCAAACACTAAGTCTGAATGCCTAGGGGACTTGAATAGCTCAGACAGAAAATTAGAGACAAAAAATCCTACAGTCTGACCCTGCCTTCAAGAAGTCGAGTAGGAGAGATAGAGAAGTAAAAATATAATAGTAACAATCCATGAGATAAGCAGATAATGCAGTCAATAAAGCCTATGATGTAGGGATACAGAGCAAGGTCCATGACCCTGTTTGGAAGAGGCAGGGAGGATTTCTTAGAGGAGAAGATTGGTTGAAGAAGGGGAAGACACGCTGACAGGTTAAAGTCAAGGCTAAGTTTGTCAGGCCTTACTTTATAGATGTGCCCATGGGGACACTGAGATTTAGGTGGCTTGCCCGGAGGTGGCCAGCTAAAGTCGGCCTTCAGTCCAGGCTGCTTTGTACCAAGGTAGCTGCCTCGCCCATGCATGGAGCCAGTGGGAGTTCTGTCTGAACTGATTCTTTTCCAGCTTCCTGCTGAGGTCCCAGGATGCAGAGCTTTTGCTTGGCTTGTTGTTGGTGACGTTACCAGCTGCATTCCATAACGGTGTCTCTCTCTTCTCCTTCAATAAAGGCTAGACAGGGGATATTGTTAAGATGATCCTGTGCAAGTGAATCTTCCATGCTGGTAAATCTTAGAGCAGAACAAGGAAGAACTAATCAAACAGAAAATATGTGGGTAATTTAGTTAAGGATTCACTAGAAACTTACAGTCTTCAAAGGTCAGCAACCAGAGCATTGAAATGTATTCTTCTTGGTGGAGTAGACAGTTAGCAAAAGTAGATGTTAAGAAGACCTGGGTTCATGTGCACGTCCAATCACTGGCTAGCTGTGTGACCATGGGACTGTTCTCCTTCTCTGTGACATGGGATCATAATACTTGCCTTCCCCACCTCCCAGGACTATTCTGAGGATCATGGATATGAAAGCTTGTGGTAAACTGTAACATGCTATACTCACGTTGCATGTGTTCATTTCTAGAGGTGACACTTTTACAAATTTTATTGGCCTATTTGGATGATATGACACGCTTCTGCAATCTTTTGAATCCACAGCACCTTTGTACTAGGAATTTAAAATCTCACAAAGATTCTCTTCTAAACCCTTCCTATCACAGATGGACAAATGGGCACCCATTTAAATTGCACAGCAAATTTGAGGCAAAGGCAGGCCTGGGTCCCCTGACTCATCCTTCTGTGTTCTTTCAGATAGGCTACAGAATGTAGCTGGTAGAGCATGTGAATGAATGTTCTTCCTGCTTCTGGCTGAGTCAGAGAGACAGGAAGTACCATTTCCTCCTGGGGCTCTTCCACTGGAAGCACCTTGCATTTCCTTCCCTGACAAGCACTTTCACTGGTTTTAAAAGCATGCCTTTTTAAACTAAAAGACTATTTATCACACATCTGTTGAGCACTAGACTGATGTAAATACTTGTGTGAAAAGTGTTCTCTCTCTCTCTTTTTTAATTGTTTAATGTTTATGTATTTTTGAGAGAGAGACAGACAGAGCATGAGTGGGGAAGGGGCAGAGGGAGAAGGAGACACAGAATCTGAAGCAGGTTCCAGGCTCTGAGCTGTCAGCACAGAACCCAACGCAGGGCTCGAACTCATGAACCATGAGATCATGAGCTGAGCCGAAGTTGGATGCTTGACTGACTGAGCCACCCAGGCACCCCGGAAAGCATTCTCTTTAATCCCAGTAACCCAGTGAGTTATTTGTAACCAATCCCAGTTTGTAGAAGAAGAAACTGAGGCTCTGAGCTGGTGTGACTTTTCCAAGGCCACATGGTTAAGATGCAACAAAGCTAGAGCTGGAGACCGCCTTTGGAGGCACAGTGCCCAATATCTTTCCACTTTACCAAGACTGTAGATGCTACTTTCTCTTTTCTGTGGCAGAAGTGAGGAGTCTGGATTAGAAAGAACCTACGAAAAGGAAGCAACTGAAAACGTGAAATTGTCTTCATGGACAGACCTCATTACTCATTAGTAGAACTAACATCACAAATTAGACTTTGGGGATGACCTGAGGGTTTTTTTTTTTTCTTTATGAAGATGCAAAAACAGAGCTAACAATATATTCCGCGTACACAGTGACTTATCCAAAGCAGTTGCATAAACACAACGTAGATGAATCATAGGTAGAATTTACGAGTGAGTCCAACATGTAGCAATGTGGGAGGCCTATTAGAGACTGTGTCTATGTCATAACAGAAGCACTGAAATCACAACTGCTTAAGTCACAGACACATGGCAGACGGGATAAATTCATTGCTATTGTAAATACATCCACCTATAAAGAAAAGAGTGAAAATCACCCCAATTTCGCTATCTAGAAGCAATCACTTGTGACATTGCAATGTATTTTTTTCCTTTCTGTCCCTGAATGTTGCTTTTCAAAAACACTAGCTGGAATTAGACTGTATGTGAATTTGTGTTTATGCTTTTTTTACTTGGTGTTATTAGTATTATTTACTGTGAATTTACTGTGATAGAAAACATGCTTCAAAAGTAATGTTTAGTGGATAAATCATACTCTGTTACTAGAATGGAAGAAAAAAATATTGAAGAAATACTTTGGAGAGGTGAAAAATGAGGATAAAAACCAAATGTGGGAAAAGAAAAGGTTAGATGAGTTCCAGGTTTTTGAAGCAAAAGATAATAAGGTCTTTATGAGAGAAGACAGAAGAAGGGACTCTCTCATTTCAGTGACAGACTGGGCTGCCTAATTCTAGTTAACATTCATGTGGCAACATTTTGACTGACTTTGTTAAACTGGCTGGGTGTCACAGTGCAGGGCAGGTAAAAGTTTTCTGTCGAGGGCCAGATAGTGAATAGTTTAGGTTTTGAGGGTCATATGTTCTCTCTTGCAACTACTCAACTCTGCCCTTGTAGCAGGAAAGCAGCCATAGATGATACATAAACAAACGAGCATGACTGCATACCAATAAAACTTTATTTACAAAAGGAGCGGAAGGGATTCAGACCTCCATAGGGACTTTATTTTATTTTACTTTGGGGGAAAATGGGTGATGGGCATTGAGGAGGGCACTTGTTGAGATGACCACTGGGTGTCGTATGTAAGGGATGAACCACGGGAACCTACCCCCAAGACCAACAGCACACTGTATACACTGTATGTTAGCCAATTTGACAATAAACTGTGTTTCAAAAAAAGCAGTTTTTGTCTGGGCTGGGCTCTGTGCTAGACTCTGAATAGATACAGAGAAAGATAAACTTTTTGTCTTTGCCTTCAAGGAATGGGGAGCGATAAGAAAAGGGATCATTACAATGCGGTATACTAAGAGAAATAAACAAGGTGCATAGGAAATGCGGTGAGATCAAAGGGAGGAAGCCAAGTGGCCTTCTCTGAGCAGTAAGGAAGCCTCATCGACAGCATGATGTGCCTCCTGGATTCCAAAAGCAGAGTGGGAACGCGCCTATGTGTGCCCATTCACTTGCCTGTGTTTTAGGTGTGGGGGTGTCCCTATGAAAATGCCCAAGTCCTGGCCCTGGCCCAGACCAGTAAAATTTCCCAAGAAACTGGTGGGCACTTTCCAGAGAAAACTTTACTAAACCATCGCCCTGGCTTATTTTCCACCCTTGTTTGATCAACCTACAAAAAAGTAAACACCAGTGCCTCTTTGAAATCCTTCTGTGTTGTGTTTGTTTGGTGTGCATACATGTTCTACAAGGTACTAAAGATTAAATCATGGGGAGTTGTTTCAGGATACAAATTCCACCCCCAGGTATGGAGCAACTATGGCCTCCATTCAATCCCATAATGAGTGCCTACTATGTGCAAAAGGTGGTTTTCCAGGGCTCCTGTCCAAGGTAATTATCAGCTCTCAATTTCCAGCACTCCATCCACCAGCAGCTGAAGGACAATTGTCAAGGAGACAGTGGGTCCCACCATGCTTGGAGAGGGAGCACAAGGAATGAGGAAGTAGAAGGAAAGGGCAGTTGTGTTGGGGTTGGGTGATGACTGTTTCTCTTTTACCAGGAATTCAGCTGCGGTGAGTGTTAATGCTTCTATTTCTAGTCTTGTTAAGAATAACCAATCTCTCCAGAGATTCTTGAAACAACAGTGCTATCTAAATAGCCAGTGTTTTTCACATACTTGCACATGAATTCCCGCCACCCCCCCCCCAGCTCTGCCTAAACAAGCTGCTAAGAAAAACTTAGCACAACCCCAACAGATAATCTGTGAGGGCACCAATGAGGGAAAGACACGAAGTTGGAGAATGAGTCGGTGTGCTGGAAATCCTTCTTCTTAGGGGTTAGGAAAATTTTAAAATTTATGTATAACTAAAACAATTAAAATATAAAAAGACATTTAATTAAGTGTTCAGGTCTTCTGCTTTGAAAATTAATAGGGAACATAATGTTTAAAAAAAAAAAACAAGTGAATATTAGATATGTACTGAGAAGTTAAGAGAGACCTATGGAGAGGTAGAGAAGACAACCACGATCCAGAGAGGAGTTGAAAGGAAAGCAGGGAGTGGAATCCGTAATAAAAGAGCTAAATTTTCTGTAGATGGTGAAGGGAAGAGGGTTAAGCTTGAGCAGACAGAATCAACTCGTAGTAAAGAAAGAAAAAGAGGTAGAAGGAAGAGCAAACGATGGGAAAAGAGTTACAGACATATAAAATGTTACAGCAAATTCCCATCTGGAATCTCCATGGGTAGAATGAAGGCCCAATGTTTTCAGCTCTTTACCTTCTCATCCTGAATACTCCAGAGGCTCTAATCTTGACAGAATTGCCACAGCAGCCCATCCAGGGTTTATTCTGAGTCACTGTGGCATTTCTCAGAACAATATCATTTCAGATGCTGATGTGGACGTGGCTCTCTCAAGTGGACTGGTGATGAGCTTGTACCCGAGGTTACTGGCTATCAGCTTAACATCCTTCATGTGACTCATACAAAAAAAAAAAAAAAAAAGGAGCAAGATGCTAAGTCCTAGAATTTATGTTGAGCTGAAGAGTGGGCATTTTAAAGCATTTTTCTGCACAGATAAAAGCCTCTCTTTGAATCGAGAAAAACTACATTGGAGCGATGAGGATACTTACATCTAAGTCCCCACATATTTATTGAGCAACTGTAGCGTGCCAAGCACTGCATTTGTCTTCTCACACACATGTTATCTCATCTAATCTCCAAAACAATCCTATGAAGTAGTCATCATTACCTTCATTTTCTTGGAAAGGACACTGACGCTGAGCAAGCTTGTATGTGATTTGTCCAAGGGTCTGAAGCTACTAAGTAGCGGGGCTGGGTTGCTGCCCAACGCTGAAGTCCAAGAGCTGTCCACCATCTCAACATCACTAGCCTCTCGGGCCTGCCACCAGTCCACTGAGAGAGAGAGCTTGGCTCAAGGGCCCACTAGACAAGGGATTCTCCAGGGATTCTCGGATATTCTTAGTAGTATCTGAAAACATGTTTGGTGTCACAACTGGTTGGAGGATGCTAGTGACATCTAGTTCATGGAGGCCAGGGATGCTACTCTACATCATTGCACAGGACAGCCTCCACAACCAAGAACTATCTGGCCCCAGATGTCAATAGTGCCAACGCTGAGAACCCTGAATAAGACAGAGGCCATGGCCAGCACTACTCTCCTCTTTAGAAGACTGTCTGTTGCAAGAACACTCAGACTGCACAA
Source organism: Panthera uncia (assembly GCF_023721935.1). NCBI lineage: Eukaryota > Metazoa > Chordata > Mammalia > Carnivora > Felidae > Panthera > Panthera uncia. The sequence continues at coordinate 67,111,188 of NC_064807.1, forward strand.
ATTATAGCACTTGCAGCACTTGGAGGCCTCTCATGGGAGAAACAAGTGGGAAAGTGGCCTTTTGTTCTTTGTTTGTTGCATAAATAGAAGACTTTTGGCCCTGCAATCCCCAATACATTCCTTGTAATATAGTGTATTAGGAACAAAAGAGAAGATGCTGACCAAAATAGTTCTGAAGCTTTCCTTCGACTACAACCTCCCTATGCCTATTAATCTTCTGCTGAAAATCTCTGCCACAGTGACTTGACTGTTCTCCCTCTCTCCCTGTCTGGCTTCCCTGGAATCAACTCCCCACCCATCATCTTTCTAAAATCCAGGCAAGGTCATGCCATGGCTAATGCCTTCCAGGGCTCCTTCCGAGGCCCAGAATCAAGATAGTCCATCCTGGCTAACCCAACATTTGGGGATTCTATGATGCTGACCCAATCTGATTCTCTCAACGTTATTCCATTATCTTTCCTTTCCAACTGTTCTTTATTAAAAAGTTTTTTTAACACTTATTTATTTTTGAGAGACAGAGAAAGAGCATGAGCAGGAGAGGGGGGAAAGAAACAGGGAGATACAGAATCTGAAGCAGGCTCCAGGCTCTGGGCTGTCAGCACAGAGCCCGACGCGGGGATCAAACCCATGATCCATGAGATCATGACCTGAGCTGAAGTCAGACGCCTAACTGACGGAGCCATCCAGGTGCCCCTCAAACATTCTTTATATTCTGATCAAGTTACAACACTTACTCTTATGGGTTGGCGATGGATGAGTCATAACCTGTATTTTCTTGTCTCTGTCATTTGGCTAAAGCAATTCTTTTTTCTTGGAATGCACTCTGATTTGTCATTCATGACCAATCCTACCTCAAGACCAGCTCAAATGCCACCTCCTCATCAAATTGTTCTCTGATTTCCCAAACTACAAATAAATTCTTTTACCTCTGAAATCCCATCACCTTTTCTCAGTACCTCCAAATTTGAATGTGTGTTCAGGTATGTGGATTACATGTGAAATATATAATATGTAATATATGTATAATATTATACAATATATCACATATGTTATAGTAATTAAGATAGTTTTTGGTACTGATGCAAGAACATCTATTTAACTCAATGGAAGATAAAAGAGAACCAAAAAATAACTCGAGTGTAGAATCTAGTAAGAATTTAGTATATAGTAAGAGGGACATTTTAAATCAGCAACTGACTATTTATTAAATGTGTACAGCACTTTCTACTGGTTCAAAACTAAATTCAGATGGATTGGCAGCCCAAGTATTTAAAAACTGCTATAATAATATTTAGGAAAATATATTCTTGGGATAGGTAAGCCTTAAAGTACAAAAAAAAAAAACCCAAAAAACAAAAAGGAAAAGGGGAAAAATGACAAATGTGACTTAATTTAAAATAAAAAAAATTTTCATTTGAAAAAGAACCTGAATAAGATTAAAAGATAGGAGACACACTGGTAAAAAAAAAAATATTTGTTGCTCAGGACACAAAGGGTTAGTATGAGTTATATATAAAGAGCTTCAATAGTTCGATGAATAAAAAATGTTCCAATCAAAATAACAGGTAAATGACATAAGAAGGTAGTTAGTTCACAGACTAGAAAAGACAAATGGCTACTGAACACAAGAAAAGATAGTGATCCTCACTAGTAATTAACAAAACAGAAAACCATCTACAACATCCTCTTTTAGTCCATATGGTTTGCAAAACATGAAAAAGGCTAATCACATCAAGTTATGGTAAGGGTGTGGAGAAGTAGCAAACTCATATACCATGGATATGAATATAATTAATAATTCTTATTTTCAATAAACAGTAATTTATTAAGATTTACTACAATGTAAAATGTGGAGACTCTGGTCTAGCAATATCATCCTAGGAGCGAATCATTCAGAAGTTTATATGCATATACATAACTAGATAAAGTATAACTTTTGTAATTTTGTAAATGATAAAATCAATACTTAAAAAGACAATTACAACAGCTATCATCTGTCAATCACCTAGTTCAAAGTATCATGACAATTTTCTTAAACCCATTATACCATGCAATTTATAAGCAGCCTGCTAAAGGTAGGCATTATGTCATATTGTGGATCAAGAAACTGAGTTTCAGAGAGTTAAAGCATTTTCTCCCTGGAAACATGAAGAGTAAGCCTTGGAGCCAGGTTGGAACAAGATCTATCTAATGGCAAAGCCAACAGCCACGATGAAAGAAAGAATGAGAGTATTTGGGGAGAAGGGTGCCCTGGCAGCAGTATTGGGAGAGGTGGGCTGAAGTACATGAACCAGTCAAGGGTGGGAGAGCCAGGGAGAAATATAGGTACAAACCTTAGAAAGCACCAAAAAGCCACAAGTGTAGGGGTATATGTGGGCAGCAGTGTGAGTCCTGCCCAGTGAGAGGCATTGTACCTGTAGTGGCCACGTGGTGGGGAGAGATGGGTCAGGTAGTTTGAAAGGCATCAAGTCAAGGCTCAGAGATTGTCCTATGGAAGAAACTAACTTGTTCCAGGATGGGGAGGGGAGTTGAAATGGGTAGAAGCTTTTGGAAGGCAGATTTCAATTCTATAAAAAGAACAGATAGATGAAGAATAGATTGCTAGATGGACAGATGGATGGATAGACGATAGATAGATAGATAGATAGATAGATAGATAGATAGATAGGATACATAGATACATAGATAGATACATAGATACATAGATAGATAGGTATTTTTAACATCCAGAGGATATGGAGAAAAAATGAAAAGGCTGGGCTGACTGGGTAAGGAAGGCAATCCCTGTTACTGGAGAAATCCTATCTTGGTCAGAGATGCTGTATGAAAACTGAAGCATGACCTTGCAGAATACCTCCAGGTGTCCGAAGTCTATATAAATAGAACAGTGGGATATACTTTCTCATGAAAATGAGCTGGTGTAAAAAGCTGCTTTGCTTTTTCCTGCCTAGCAGTCCTCTGTCCACTTCCCTTTTTTGTTTGGGGAACTACTTTTACTCCACTGGCTGCAGTCCTGGTAAGTCTATCAAGATGTCCCCACGTCTCCTAAAGTCCATGAGGCCAATCCTTCATTTTCCCTGGAATTTGAATCTTAAGCAGAGTCACCAAAGGACTGAATAAAGAGGTTAAGAGTCACCCAAAAGACAGTGACTTGACCAGGCTATCTAGTATGTAGCCTGTTCCCTGGAGTCTCTCAAAGTCACCCAATTGCAGTTCTCTGAGAAATTCTCTCATTCCAATAAATCTCGTGTTTGACTTAGGGTGGCCTCAGTTGGTTTCCATAGCATCTTACCAAAGAATTTAATACAAGAGGATTTATAAGTTACCAGTGCCTGGAATTGGTCATTCATTCATCCAGAATCTGAGAGATATTAGGTTCTGTTCTTGGCAGTGGGGATATAGCACCCAAGGATCCTAGACTGATGAGAAAAACCACCTCAAGAAGCTGAAGGAGTCCACCAATGAGGTCCATAACCCATCCTGGGAGGTATGAGGAAATATCTCCTGGATGAGTTGACACTTGAATTAAGTCAAGGAATAAACCTGCTCCGTCTCTGCTTCTTTTTCCACCCTGCTGCCATTTCTATATTAGCAAGCATGTTTCCATCAGCTACTCAGTGCCACTGAACTTGTGTCCCTAAAAGCCCTGGTGAGAATAAAGGAGTTAAATAGATTTTCACAGGAAAGTTTGGGAAGCTACTCATTTGAAAAGTTTCTTTGGGTTTGAGTTTCAAAAAAAAATAACCAGAAAATGAACTCCTGGAGTCCAGCCCAATTCTGATTTAGTGAGTCAAGGGTCACTACTCTTTTATTACAAAGATAACTGAATCCTAAGCTATAAAGCACACTGGTAAAAGTTACAGATATGACCCAAATGTGCCCACAAGGAGTAGCTTTGTGTCAACGACATGGAGAGGGGTGTGGTACCTCCCTGACTTCAAGATTGTCCATCCTGCATGTTTTATACATTGTATATTTGTGTCTCATTAATGATGACTTGATGAAATTCCATGACACAGTGGGAGATATAAGTGCGAATTTGTGTTTATACAAACAGTCATTGAAGGTAAGCAGGGTTCAGGGCAGGCCTTTGGAATGATAATGTTAAACTATAATATAAGTCATTTGAGCAAACATCTATTAAACACCTTCTTTGGGTGCCTGGATGACTGTCGGTTATGTGTCTGACTGGCTCAGGTCATGATCTCACGATTCGTGGGTTTGAGCCCCACACTGAGCTCTCTGCCCTCAGCTGGAGGCCACTTCAGATCCTCTGTCTCCCTTTCGCAGCCCCTCTCCTGCTCATGTGTGCAGGTGTGTGTGCACTCTCTCTCTCAAAAATAACTTAAAAAAAAACACCACACCTTCTTTATGTCATGCTCTATTGCCACCATCAGAGGATTCAAAAATGAGAAGGGCATTCTGCCTTTGAGAAACTCTCTGTCTAGTGGGGAAGACAGATTCAAAAAGAGCTAACAATGCGATTGAAATGAGCTCAGGACTATAAGATAAAAGCAGTTTATTTCACCGAGGCTACCAAGAAGGCTTTACAGAGGAAGTAACATTTGAGGAAAGGCAAAGATCCTTGAAAGTGAATGAGCTCAGAGGACTTGCCTGTCACTGTGTGAGATGCAGAGAGGGAGTCAGGGGGCTTTACGTGCACCTGTGATGGTTTTCCCTGTCCTATTCTTTATTATGAGATTGTCACTGTTATGCTCAGCACTGTGTGAGTGCTTTGCTTCAATGCTTCATTCCTTTCTTACATAAGAGCACATCTTCACTTAACAGTGTCTATAAATTGGTGGGCTGAAAATGTTGAGTTTTTAGGGGCACCTGGGTGGCTCAGTCGGTTGGGCTTCCGACTTGGGCTCAGGTCATGATCTCACGGTCCGTGAGTGTGCTGACAGCTCAAAGCCTGGAGCCTGCTTGGGATTCGGTGTCTCCCTCTCTCTGCCCCTCCCCCACTCATGCTCCATTTCTCTCAAAAATAAATAAAAATTTAAAAAAAATTATTTACAAAAAAATGTTTAGTCTTTAAATAAACATCCTCCATATACACTGCCACATGGGTTTTCAGAATATTGTTCTTCAGGCCCAGTTACAGTTTTATATTAAGCAGATCACTTAGGTGATCACTGAAAGGTAGTCATTAGAACACAGAGGAAACAATGTTTGCAAAACATCGTTCATTTGAGGGCCACTGTTTTGAAATTTCCTGTTACAGTCAGTGACTGAAGATTTTATTTTGCCTTATCTATGAGAAAAATTATGAAGAAGCAAATAATGATAACATGCACAATTATTAGATTGTTCTTCCATCTGATTGAGGGAAGAAGCTTTTTGAATGGCCAAAGGAACTATTTCCAAATAATTAGACAAAAAAAAATTTATTCCCTTTCACTTCTTATCCACTCCTGAAGCTGGTACACGAAAGACTTTTTATAACATGTATTCTAGTTCCTGCAGCTAGACTTGCATAGTCATTTAAGCACGCACAGACCCACATCATGCCTCATTATGGCACATCACACACTACCTTGGGCTGTGGATGCTCAAATGCATCTGAACTTTTCTATTCTCCTATGATTTCTAATAGAGAAGAACTTAGATCTGGTTTGGCTGTGCTAGAGCTTTAAGTTATTCTATAATTTAACAATTTTTCATACATAGAGCTCTCTGAAACAGACCCATTATTTCTGTAATTACTGTAAATTTTTACTCTTTCAGTTATTTATTATTATTATTATTATTATTATTATTATTATTATTATTTTACTACCCCCGTCATCCAATTGCTCCAAATTAATGGGTCTTTAGCCAGAAGAGGTTCCGACTGCAAAGTGTCTCCTGCTATAAATACCTCAGGAGTATTTATCTGCCTAAAAAAACCCGACGTGGTTTATAATTTAGATTTGAAGATTCTCCACTTTGCCAATAAACAGCTGTATGAAAGCCTTTGGATGAGGTATTTGACCTCTCTGAGGTTCAGTCTTCTTAACGGCTAAGTGGCAACCTATTTGCCTTCTTTGCAGGGCTGTAGTAAAGACGAAGACAAGGATGGATATGAAAAGTCTGACAGAGGAAACTTATGAGTTACTGTCACGAAATAGTAAACCAGATCGTATGCTTCAAGTTTGGGTAGTATTTCCATGGGCAGAGACGCACTAGGTCTTAAGACTGAAGGTCCTTCGATTCAACAAGCATTACCAAGGCTCCTATCAGGCATTGGGAACAAAACAGTGTGAACAAAACCCAGTCTCTGCTCTTAAAATTCTGTGGGCTCAGCAATTATCTAAGCCAATTACTGCAAAATATTGTGGTAAAGCCTACAAAAGCAGCATATTTTCAAAGTACTAGGAGCACAAACAAAGCCCTTGTTCTGCCTGAGAAATTGGAACATGCTCAGAGAGGTGATGTTTGAGATGAGGCCTGAAAATGTGAGGATTTAATAGGGGTTGGAGGCAGAATAATGCTCTCCCCCCGCCAAAAGATGTTCATGTCCTAATCCCTAACCTCACATAGAAGAAAAGGGAATTTGCACTGTGACTAAGATTAAGGACCCCAGGTGGGGAGATTGGCCTGGATTGCCCGGGTGAACCCTGTCTGGTCACGGGAGTCCTTAAAAATGGGGAACCTCCTTTTCCTCGATACTGTCCGGGGGAGATGCGATGAAAGAAGTATGGTCAGAGGGATGCGGTGTGAGGACTCAAAGCCACTGCTGCTGCCTCTGAAGATGGAGGAAGGGGCTGCAAGCCAAGGAATGCAGATGGCCTAGGAAAAAGGTAAGGAAGGATTGTGCCCTAGAGCCCCCAGAAAGGAACGCGGCCCTATGTTGGACTTCTGACCTCCAGAGCTATAACGTAATACATTTGTGTTTTTTCCACCCACTAAGCTTGTGGGAATTTGTTACAACAATAGAAAACTTACAAAATGGGGAAGGTTTACCAAAATGGAAGCCTGATCAACTGCCCAGAGGCACACAAGAGAACGGTAACTTCCAACAACTCCAAGTAGTCCACACGGCTTGAATGCAAACTGTATGTAGGGGGAAAAGACAGGAGAGGGGCTGGGAAGAATCAGACCCTTGGTGATAACAGCAGCAGTAACAAATAGCAGCAACAACATAGTTATGGGAACGTTGGTTGGGCACCTGATGCGTGCCACACACACTTCCAATGTTACGTGTATTAACTCTAAAACTCAAAACCATCCTATAACACAGTGACTATCATTATCTGTCCGAAACCGAGTCATCGAGAAGGCTAACGTCTCACTCAAGCCAACACAATACCGCAGGGCCAAGCTAGGATTCAAACGCGGGTTCCAGCTGCCTCCCTAAACACAGCACCCTAAGGGGCAGGACAGAGGCCCGGAGGGGTTTAGGCAGGCAATAGACCATTAGAACTGAGGCTTGGGGAGTGCAGGGGAGAGAAATCAGACCTTCATTTCCATATTATTTGTGCGTACTCTCTGTGTGTTTATTGTAGATCCTTGAGAGTCAGCAACCCATGAGCAGAGAGGAAACTAGCAAAAGCTACGGGAGAAAAAGGGAGTTGAGGAAAATGAAACAGGGCCAGAGAGATATTTCTCAAGGATAGACAAATCTGCTGCAGATATTTCCAGTGAAATTTGCTGTTTATTTCACAACTCCCAGGACCTCTGTCCTTCCTGCTTTTTGACAAGAATCAGGAACTACTTCCTTTGTCCACACTTCCTGTCACTCAGGCAGTTGGAGTGTGTGTGTGTGTGTGTGTGTGTGTGTGTGCACGCGCCTGCACACTTAATTCTTAAAGACAAAAATATCTGCAGATATATATTGTAACACCGTTAGATTATTTTAAAAGGAGCAGTATTGGGGCACCTGGGTGGCTCAGTCAGTTGGGCGTCTGGCTCTTGATTTCTGCTCAGGTCACGATCTTGCGGTTTGTGGGTTCGAGCCCCGCTTTGGGGCTTGCACTGACAACACGGATCCTCCTTGGGATTCTGTCCCCCTCTTGCTCTGCCCCTCCCTGGCTCTCTCTCTCTCTCTCTCACTTTCTCTCAAAATAAATAAACACTAAAAATATTTTTTAAAGAAGCAGTATCATTTTCTTATCTAGTGGGCCCCATTAGATGTCCTATTTGGACATCCATCATGCCACATGTGCAGACGAAATACCACAGGTCAAGGGTCTTCCACTTGCTTCTGACCCTTGTCTGCTCAGTGGTACTTTCAATGAGTAAGTGAATAAATGAATGAATGAATCCTTCTGGAAGCAGACTTTATGCTAGCTCCAGATGAACTAGGAACTCCTCTGAACACTGTAACAAAACCAAACCAAATAAATAGGATCCATCTTAGAATCATCTGGAGATTTTAAGGTATTTCAGTGCCCACGCCCCATTCCAGACCCATGAAAACAGAGCCGTTAGGGGTGGGGCTTGAGTATGGTTACTTTTTATTTTTTTAACATTTATTTATTTTTGAGAGACAGGGAGAGACAGAGCACGAGCAGAGGAGGGGCAGAAAGGGAGGGAGACACAGAATCCGAAGCAGGCTCCAAGGCTCTGAGCTCTCAGCACAGAGCCCAACATAGGGCTCGAACCCACGAATGGTGAGATCATGATCTCCATCAAAGCCAGATGCTTAACCAACTAAGCCACCCAGGGGCCCTGAGTGTGGACACTTTTTAAATGTCCTACTCCCCAGGTGATTCCAATATTCTCTATGATCAGGAAACCACCTCTCTAAGCCTGTGAGAAGTCTTTTACCTTCACGAAGAAACACTATGCCTTTCGAATCAGCAACACAGGTTAGATTTCTTTCTCTCTCCTTCAAGTAACTTGAGGAAGTTGTTCAGTCTTCCTGAGCTTCAGACCTTCATCTCTAAATTGTCATTTAATACTTCTCTTACAGAGTTTGCAGAAGAATTAAATGCCATCAAATACGGGAAGCCACTGGCACAGCTTGACACACAGTAGGTGCTTAGTACGTTGGAATTCTCATCTGCTTTCCTCACATTTCCTCCCAGATATCCAGGTAGGACATCTGTGGGGAAACAAACAGCGATGGCCCTGATCATCTCAGTGCCTCCCTCCAGCCAGAAGACCTGTGCACCAACTCTGTTATTCACCACATCTCCAAGGGAGGTTCCCAGCACTGGCCCACACCTTTCCCGGGCAGCTGGTGCCCAGACTTGGACACACTGTCCCTCGTCTTGTAAGGGTACACTCCCTCTGACCCTGTAACAGAGGGGAACAGTGGAGGTTGGGTCCAATCACCTGGGGCCAATGATCTAATTACTCTGTTGGAATGCAATTCCACGGTATGTTTAACTGTGTCCCTGTCCAGATCACCTCTGCGCTGGGCATTCGTGCAGCTTGCTGAGCCTTCTGCCCGTGAGTTCCAGCCTGTACCAAGTGATGCTACCGGGCATTTGCCAGAACCCTTTACTCAATACCATCTTCTCCAAGAGCTTGCCAGAGGCCACTGTTTGAAAATCTGGGCTACACAGATGAGCTCTGAGGCACACCTGTTCAACAGCTCTCACTACTCCAGTCTCCTGTGGACATCACGCCTCTGGTTTTCTGCCACATGCCCTATCTGTAAAAACTGCTGGAGACGCTCTATTTCTACTCCCAATTCCCTGGTGTGGGTTTCTCTCCATACTGAGCAATTCTCCGACACCAGCTGGGTGTCCTAAACTTCAACTCAATTCTGACACCGTCTCCCTGGCAATGTCATCCCATGCTTCAGGCAATGCATTGTGCATTTTGTTTATATACAGGCATGTTGAGGGACTTTTACTCTCAACGCAAATGAGACAGGAAACATCACTCAGCAGACAGGTGTCATCATTGCTCTTGGAAAATGAAAAGTGCCAAACTGCATTGATGCAACTGGAAGGCAAGTGAAGCAAGGTCCTAGACCCATTTGTTGACAAAAGTTCCCGAAAACTGATGGACACAGTCATTCTTTATTTGCATGACAGGAAGAATACCTTTTCTGCAGTAACTCCTTCCCTGGCTGGACTCTGGGACTCAAATCCCCTCCCATTTAGAGCTGACCAGTGGCTTTCCTGGGATATATCTGTGTCTGGCATGGTAGAGCAGATCAGGGCTTTCTTCCCTAAGCCCCAGCTTTGCATGCCCAAAACCACAGACTTCTTTTCGGTAAGACCAATGAGCAGGAATTCCTAGGGCCCTGAGAAGTACTTCTTTTTCCAGTTCTAACTACTGGTGGATTTGGGCTGGCTCTCTGGGTCATGCATTAGCCAAAAGAGAGAGACAGAGACAGAGACAGAGACAATCCATCCCTTTGGGGAGTCCTGAACACCCGCCCGATTAGCTGTTTGCTGACAGTAGATCCTGCAGAGGAAACATTCAGATCTGAGAGATGCCCAGCTTCCCCATGTCCCCATGCCACAGCCCACCTAGAAAGCCAGGTCTGACAGGTGAGGGAATCAATGACACTCCAGCTGCCTCTGAGGCAATCCTCGAGGAGAGATTTGCCAGGTGGACACTGATAAAGAAGAAAGATGACTGAGTGCCTGACTCCACAGTCATCAATAAACGCTGACAGTTGGTGCAGAAAAACCAAGTTGCCAGAGAAAGAGGAGCTGCGGGGGGAGGTCTGCAGCTAACTGTGCAGGCACAGGCCAGTCACTTGCGTGTTCACCTGGTGTCACTGACGTCACGCGTCCTCAGAAGGAGGGCATGGCGTCCCCACGCCTCCAATACTGACCGGGAAGTCAAAACTAAGCAAAATAAAACTTGCTTCATATTTTTAGCTCCCAAAGCCACCGAAGGCTGGAACATTGAAATGACTCCAGTTTATACCCCTTGGCAAAAAGTGTGCTGCATATTTTAGAAAATCCCTTATTGTTTGCAGAAATTGTGAAAGAACACCCAATTTGTGGCTATTTCTAAATGTGCTCCATTGCCATAGTTAGAGGCATCCTCCGGAGTAAGCTGCCCGATGCCAATCAGGAGTAGACCTGAAGCATTTTTCTTAATTTTAGCAATAACTGATACAAAAGCTCAAACCACACTCTCAATATTTTATCATCAGTTGGTAAAGCATCCACAAGACAAGGCATTCTTGTTATCTCTTCTCCCACTCACGGTTGTCGGTTGCCCGCCTCTTGGCCTGTGGGGAAACGTATGACAGGAGGAAAGTGAGGGTCCTCGCTGAATGTGCTTCCCAGGCTGCGGTGTGCTTCGAACAAGGTGACAGATTCACACTGGAGGCCATAAGCTCCAGTGTCCTACCCATGCTGTTCGTTAGCAGTAGGAGTGCTTTTTCTATCATGCCAAAACTGGAATGTCTTTCCTGAGCTCCCCAGCCTGGGTGAACCTATTCTAGAATGTTCTGTGTGCCCCTCCATCAGAGCACTGTTCTCACTGCATTATCATTGTCTGCCCCCACCCCCACCCCGAAGGAAAACAACATAACTTACAGATCCTTTGAGCCACAGTGCCAGGAAAGGGTGGGTGTTTTAAGTGCTTTAGATAAAGACAGACTGGAGGAATGAGCAAAGGAAACATACAAATGTGAAGAGACCCTCCTGTTTCCTAGTCCAGGGGGGCAAGCGGGCAGACTGTTGTTCTCATCAGACTTTGTCAGTGGAGATTCAGCTGTCCTTCCCTGCGGAAGGCCCTCCCATATCAACATCACTGTGGAAAAGGGACTTGCTCGTTCCTGCAGATTCCCTCACACGCACAGCACAGGGGAGGATTACTCTCTCGGGGTATCCCTTACTGCTTTAGTCAATCCGGGTGCTCTGTTTGAAATCCAGCACGTGAGAAGGTCTGGGTAAAGTTGCTGAGATGGAAGAAAACCTTGGTATTGACTTAAGATGGTGGTGTGCCAGAGCCAGCTCATACTGGAGGGAGAGTGAGACAGAGAGAGACACAGACAGAGAGAATTGCTAAATTCCCAGGAATTTCACTAACCAGTTGATATCATGCTGATATCTTGACATTGGCAATGGTTGGCAGTACTCACCCCCTGAAAATTGGTCACTGCTGCAACTGAGACCTCTTCTTTCCTTCCAGGGTGCTTGTTGTTAAATATTTACCAACACACCCCTAACTTAAGGTTGCATTCAAGTGTGGAATTCACGATTTTGTTGGTGCTTTCTGAATTATATTCTTTTCTCCTCCTCCCAAGGTGCCTTTGGATTCCACCCCATCTGCTCTTTGTGTGTACTTCTGGAGAAATCCTTGTGTTAGGTTCACAGAAGTCAAAGCAATAGATTGTTTGTTTGTACAAAGCCTTTCTATTGTTTGAAGTGATTTCACAGCCGGTTCTTCATTTTGATCTGTACCACAACCCTGAGAAGGGCAGAGTTCATACTCTTATTTCCATTTTGCAGATGGGAAACCTGTAGTTCTGAGTGGATCTATGGGAATGATGGGGCAAGGTAAGGGACAGGACCCAGGGATTTTCCCACCACTTTGCTGCCTCCTGAAGTCACTAGACAAAGCAGCCACTATTCCTAGGACAGACTGTGGCCGGGGAGAGCCAAACTGCAGTGAGAGCAGAAACAGCTTTTATGTGGTTTGGGGCTGCATTCTGTGATTCTTTATGTAGAAGCAAATTGTCCTTTTAATTATTGTGTGGGCTGTACTGAAATAGAGGCACATTCCTTGAGCCACTGGCAGCAGCCAGAATGGCCCAGGTGTTCAGCCTGAAGATCCGCCAAGTTTCAAACTTGATGCTTATAATCGCGAGTGGTATCTGGGTTTCTACGCAGAATGTTTTGTTTTTTCAACTAGGACTTTGGAATATTATAAATGGGAAGCACAATGGAATCACCAAGCCACTCACAGTGTATTCTATTATGAGAAGGAGCTGGGGACAAGGTAGTAGGGGACAGTGAGCAGAGGGTGTTCACTGAGACATTGAGGGACCCCGTCCTGTCCACCCTGATCCATTTCAGACCTGGGAACCTCATCACTGTTTCAAAGGGTAAGCTCACTTGGTTGAATGGCTGGAACTTATTTTTTGAAAATGCCCTATTTTCTCACATAAGGTTGAGGCAAGGAAGCATGTTGGCCTATACAGAACTGGGCTCTCCAGACAATCAAAGCAAAGAAAAAGCCAGACCCCTATCACATATTCCTCTTTATCCTTCTACCTTGGGGCCGGGGTGGTCCTTGCCTACTTGCCACTGCATATGAATGACCTACCAACAAGATTTCATCTCACCCTCCTGGACGATGAAGAAGGGCCACACAATTCCCAGAGTGGGGGTTGCTGTCTCCCTTGTGCCCCTTCTCTCCTTTTTCATAATGTCACTCAAATTCCTCATTGGGGAACTTCTGCTCTTTCTTGTCATGTTGTATTTGTGGGGCTAAGAGTCAGTCTCAGTGGGATTTTTAACCAAGAGCTTCTCCCCTCTCTCGGCTAAAGGGAGACCCCGGACCCCCCTCCGTCACTCAGACTCTCTGGCCTGAGATCCGAACACAGTTCCACGAGGGGAATCGATCAGTGCTAGCTCATCCCACAGGCCGAGACGTGAGCTGCCCATCCACAGGTTCCTGAAACCTCGCCCTGGATCCTGGTTTATCTATGGACTGACTATCCTTCCTGTGAAGTCACTTAATACTTTTCCAATAAATTCTTTTTTGGTTTGGTCTTCTCAAGTTACCCAGTTGGCCTATCGTTCTAGTCTAACTGGTAGAATCCTAAGTGGATGAAAACCTTGCCTGCTGAGGCAGGGGGCTGTAGGCACAGACCACTGGCATCCCTGGGCAGGTCCGAGAGTACCTAGGAATGGCATATCCCCGTTGAGCTACAACAAACCAAAGTCAGTGACATGGGGAGTTGAGAATAAACCTGAAAATACTGTAAAACTTTGGGTTACAGATGACCAAGACCTTTTTCTGTTATCGAATGAGCACAAACTGGGAACTTGTATATCTTCCCTCAATTCGTTTCTGAGCTCACTCAGCTGGGGTATGATGGAAATGGGCCAGGTGGACAAATCCTGAAAAAATGTATGATGTCACCATGCTGCTGTTCTCATTTATTCAGTAACTCCAAACTGAGCACCTTCTCTGTGCTAGGAACTGGCCCAGAGAGACGGGTAGGATGCCCTCTTGCCCTCAGGTGACATGGTTAGAAAAGTGTCTGAGGAAAACAGCCCAGGCTGATGCCCTGGCACGGAATAATCAGGGCTATAGTGAGCCATGGAGGCATAGAGGGCTCCAGGGACCTACTGAGTAACATAGGGGGAGAAGCCCACATGACCCTGTTTCCTGACTCAGGTGACAGTATGTCCCTGAGATATTAATGGGCCACCTTTTTTCCCCTGTGGTGGGTGGTTGGAAGAGAATTGGTCTATGAAGGCTCAGAAGTCAATGCCTTTTTGTTTTGTTTCTCAGGAGAGCTGCATTTCTCCTGGCCCCCCGAGAAGAAGAGCCCCTCCACTCCGGAGTACTCAGAGACCACACAGCAGACCTCCCTGCCACCTGCTTTTCTCATAGTCCTTGGACTTCTCAAGACCACAAGAAGCACACACAGCAGGAAACTGCTTAGCAACTGCACGTAGGAAATTAGGAATCCAAAACATTACTGTGAGTTTCTTCTTCCTTACTTAGTTCTCCTATGTCGTTTTCGGTTGTTCTCGATTCAGTCATTGTTCCATCACACGACACACTAACTGGTTCTGCAGGGTCCGGGATGGGAGCTGCACGGAGGCCCTGCTTGCCTTCCTGGGGGGCTGCAGGCAGAGGTCCTAGGGCATGGCCCCAAAGGGCTGGCTGGCTGGGGGAGGGGGATGCAGGGGCTCGGGCTTGGGCAGCCCTAGAGTGAGGCTGTTCTCAGGCCCCTGGGGTTCCCTGGAGCTGACCCTGCTAGGGTTCCCCTCACTCTCATCCCTTCACCTCTGCAATCTGGCCGCCACTCAGTGCTTCTGTGCTTTCTCTCCTGGCAAGATGGGTCCCTCATCCCTCAACCTCTGTCTTTGTCCCTCTGAATATGTGTCACCATCTCTGCATCTCTCTTGCTCTTCCCTTCTCTGTGTCTAAGTTACTGCCCTCTCTGTATTCGCTCTCTGTATCTCTAGCTGTGTCTCTCTCTGCTTCTTTTTATTTCTGCTTCTTTTTATTTCTGATTCTCTCTTTGTGTATCTCTGACTTTGTCTCTTTCTGTCTCTGAGTTTCTGTCTGTCTCACACTTCTCTCTGTACCTCTTGGTTTTTCATTTTCTTTCCCCCTTTTCTCCGTTTGCTCCCCGTTCTTTCTCTGACTCCATCTCTGCCTCTGTTCTCTTTTTCTCTCTACCTCCCTTCCCGCCACTGACACTCTCTCTTTTTGAAGCTCAGCAGCTTGGCCCACGTCCCAGACAAAATGGGCTCAGTTAGTAGGATGGCTAATATTGCACATCGAGGGTTAATTTTTCTCCCTCATCATCAACTCCCCTTCCATTTCAGAATCCCTGAGTCTGGCCCAACGGGCTTCCTGGGAAAGTGTCCACGTGCCGTGGCAGAAGCCACCCAGCCACACTGCACCCCAGAGAGTGCTGAGGAGGTGAGATTGACGACTACAGTGTGCAGCGTGCAGGGATCTCTCTGGCACTGCTCCAACCAGTCAGAGCCAATTAATATGAAATCAATAGGCCAAATCGACGTTTTCAGAAGTTAGCTCAAAAAAATCCCCGAAGATTAACCAGCCTGTGGCCTTTGCTATGAAATTGTTACCACACCACTTTCTTTTCTTTTGAAAGTCCAGATGGGCAGATAAATCCAAAGTGGATCAACCACATCTGTCATTCCTCCACACAAATTACACCCCTCCCACCACTTCCCTCTTTCCTCTCCAACATGCGACAACACTCAGGGTCTGGGCTGGATTGATATTTTATGCCGTACTGTATGGTTTGAATTCCCCATTGTATTAAGAGGAACCGCATCATGACCCCTCTGAGCCAAAGAGCTGGAACATTCTGAAATCTGCCTTTTCCAAAGGCGAGAACTGCAGGGGCAGAGGGGGCCGCTTTCTTCCAGGTTCAAAACTGGCCAACAGCGAAACCCAGCCACATCGGCTTCCTTCCACACTGTTCTGAACCAGGACTCAAACCAGAGAAGCTTTGGTGGCTATTCTCCATTTACAAAGCCCCCTTTTCTATAATTGCCAGGTAATGTGGTACCATGCCCAATTGACATGAGGTTACTACTAAGGTCATTCTCTGAGAGGAGAGTGGGGAGGGGGGTTGGGAGGAGGCTACAGGGCTCCTTGGGTGAGAGTGGCTCTTATGCAGAATGGCCCGTGCTGTTTGAATTAGGGTAGTGGGGCAGGGGGAGTTGAGCCAAGCCTGAAGAGTTAAGACTGGTACCTCAGGATGCCTATCTAAATGGGTCCTTGGAAGAAGGTACACTTGAAGCAGGTGTCAGAAACTGAAAGGTTTGGGAAGACTCAAATCAAGACGGTACTGGGAGCACAGGGTTGAGAAATGCTTAAGAAACTGATGTCCACGCTGGTTGGTGGGTGGGACACACAGGGGTGTGAAAAGGTTGAGGACAGATAGACGGAATCTCCAGCCAAAGTCAGGAGGCTTTTCAAGCCCAAGCCCTCCAATTCCAGAACATGTGCTCCTCAAGTACAGCAGTGTTTGCCAGTTTCTTTAGGAACAAAGCAGCCAAGTGAATACACATGGTTTCAGGTCAGGGGCACCTATTAGAAGCTTACTTTCCCTTTAGAATTATTAAGAAAATTATAGGAATATGTTCTATTGTGTGTGAGCTAGGACTGTTAGCACGAAAACAGAGGTTTCATGTAAAAAAAAACAAAACTAAAATTGTAGAGTCCCAGAGTTGGAAAATGACTTAAAGATTGATTGATCCATCCTCCTGGTTCGACAGACGAGGAAACAGAAGCCAGGAGATGAAATGACCCACACTCTTCAACTCCAGCATTGCAAGTTGATTGTGTGGTTGTGATGCTTCTTCATGCCGTGCTCTGAGGACTCAGGGGATGGAAAGGGTGTTATTTGCATAGGTTGGCCATCTTGGGGTTTGAGGCTATACAAGATGGTTGTTTGAAAGGTTAAGAGAGCCTAGACTTACAGAAAAGTCTGGGTCTGTACGGCTGTGTCATGACAAGCAGCAGCCCTGGTATGGTTCTGAGGTTCCAACACTGGTGACCTTCAGAGCAAACCTGCTCTGAGCCCCACTTTGCTCCTGACAAGAGCATGGCTTAGGTAGCGTCCTGCTCCCTGCTCTCCTGCTCACCTCCACATTGGACCCTGAGAAGCCCTGGCTGTGTCAGCAGCTGGCTTGACCCTGCAGACCACTTCCCCGAGAGATGGTGAGACACAGAATCGGAAGTAGGCTCCAGGGTCTGAGCTGTCAGCACAGAGCCCGATGCAGGGCTCGAACTCACAACCGCGAGATCATGACCTGAGCCGAAGTCGGACGCTTAACTGACTGAGCCACCCAGGCACCCTGCCTGCTACTTGGTCTTTATCTTGATGTTGGGCTTGAACTGGACAGTCTCTGTTGGTGTCCCTGACACGTGTTCAAGGATACATTGGGAATCCACACCTTTTGCTACGTGCCAGACGTCTGACCTTAAAGTGCTGAGAGGTCTGACCTCAGTGTCCCCCCACCCCTCCTGTCACCCACCAGTTGATGCATGCACGCACACACCTGGGTGCACATTTCATAGATTAGTAAGTAGAATATCACGAAGAGAAGTGACTTGCCCAGAAGGACACTGCCTGTTGTGTGAGCATATTGGCTCAAAGGAAAGACCTCACTATGCTAAGGCTCCTGTCCATTTTCCTTTTTCACTTCTCATGAAGAGAATCCCATTGGGTTGTTGTTTCAGACCTACAATTTATGGAATCACATTCTTAGCTCCAGTCTAAATGTTCAGTGATATCAGCAGAAGAACAGCAAGGCCAGGTCTGGGTCATTTCCTATAACCACAAAGTAACTGGTATACAAATATATTTTTGAGGGTGCCTGAGTGGCTCAGTTGAGCAAACAATTCTTTTTTTTTTTTTTTTTTAATTTTTTTTAACGTTTATTTATTTTTGAGACAGAGAGAGACAGAGCATGAACGGGGGAGGGTCAGAGAGAGGGAGACACAGAATCTGAAACAGGCTCCAGGCTCTGAGCTGTCAGCACAGAGCCCGACGTGGGGCTCGAACTCACGGACCGCGAGATCATGACCTGAGCCGAAGTCGGACGCTTAACCGATTGAGCCACCCAGGCGCCCCAACAATTCTTTTTTTAAAAAAAACTTTTGTCAACGTTTATTCACTCTTAAGAGACAGGGAGACACAGAGCACGAGCTGGGGAGGTGCGGAGAGAGGGAGACACAGAATCTGAAGCAGCTCCAGGCTCTGAGCTCTCAGCATGCAGCCAGACTTGGAGCTCAAACACAGACCGTGAGATCATGGCCTGAGCCAAAGTCAGAGGCTCAACTGACTGAGCCACCCAGGCGCCCCTAAGCAACTGATTCTTGATTTTGGCTCAGGTCATGATCTCACACTTTGTGAGACTGAGGCCTGAGTTGAGCTCTGCGCTAAGTGTGGAGCCTGTTTGGGATTCTCTCTTTCTCTCTCTCTCTCTCTGCGCACCCCCCCCCCCCAAAGTAAATAAATAAACTTTAAATGGTTTAAAACATATACTTGAAAAATGTTAAATGTTAAAAAGCCAATACTCATTAAGTGTTCCCTAGCACTGGGTCCTGCAATAAGCACGTTGTATGTACTAACTCATTTAATCCCCACAAGAGACCCATGAGGTATCTATAGACGATCCCTGACTTATGGTGGTTTAATTTATGAGTTTTTGACTACACAGTGATGCAAAAGTGAGACACATTCAGTAGAAACCACACATTGAATGTTTAATTTCCCCTAGGCTGATGATATGCGGTGCGATCCTTTCTCCTGAGGCTGGGCAGTGGCAGTTAGCCATGGCTCCCAGCCAGCCACGCAATCACAACGGCAAATAACCAACACACTCACAACCATTCTGCTTATCACTTTCACTACAGGATTCAATAAATTCAAATAAATTTTAAAAAAATGTATCACCCTGTTATAAAATCGGCTTGGTGTTAGATGACTCTGCCCAAGTATCGGCGAACGTTAAGTGTTCTCAGCACATTTAGAGTAGGTGAGGATAAGCTATGACATTCAGCAGTCTAGGTGTATGCAATGCGTTTTTGACTTACGATATTTTCAACGTACAACGGGTCTAGTGGGACATAACCCCGTCGTGAGTCAAGGAAGATCCGTATGAGCATTTTCCAGCTTTATGGATGAGGAAACTAAGGGACGTGGAGATTAGGTTACTTGCCCAAGACCACACTGCTAGTAAATAACAGAGCTGGAATTCAACCCGGGAGGTCTGGCTCCAGAGCTATACTTTTAAGTGCTATGCTGGGCTGTCAAAAATATCGCGGCAGCTGAAGAAATAGTCCAAATCAAATACGACTCGATTTGTTGAGAATAGTCACTGACCTCTGCACAGCTCCCTGCACGTGGCTTTTATCTACTCTTTCAGTGAACAGTCTCTCCCCGGTGCTCTGACCCCACAGAGGATGTGGGAGACTCAGAGAGGGAAAGTGACTTATGCAGTAAATGGCAGCATCAAAATTTGAGCCTAGTCCAAATTAGGGACTCTTATTTTACTTCCATTTTATCGAAGGGAAATTGAGGCCCAATGGGGTTAAGTGAGATACATTCTCTCTCTCTGCAGGAAGCCTGGCACAGCCATTCGCATGGGGCTAAACATGTGTGAACTCCCAAGTCAAACCCTGTCTCTGGACTGAATGATTTCAGGTTACTAGACTCCTCAGACTCTTGGGGGAGCCTGGGGTCTCTGCTGCACTCACGTCGGGGAGAGGAGATTTACCCACGACTCGGGCAAACACTGCAGGAGAATGAGAAGAGAATTAGGGAGAGGAGTGAGGTACAGAGTGAGCAGGGCTGAGGCTGTCTGAGAATTTGGGGTCCAGGCTCCTGTGTGCAGGGGTGGCTATGGACCCATGATCGGGACACCTTTGGAGAGGAGCCAAAAGAACACCGACTTAGTCCTGCAGGACATAGCATTTGCTATCAGTCAGTGTGGTTCCAATCCTAGATCAGCTACTCTGGAGTCTTGTTTGCTTCATTTATAAAATAGGGTTGAAATGCTACCAATCATGCTAAATTGTTCAGTGAGTATGATGATATAGTATTTTCTTACTTTTTTTAGTTTGTTTAGAGAGAGAGCACGAGCAGGGGAGGGGCAGAGAGAGAAGGAGAGAGAGAGAATCCCAAGCGATGCAGCGCTTGATCTCATGAACCTTGAGATCATGACCTGAACTGAGATCGAGAGTCAGACACTTAACCAACCAAGTCATCCAGGTGCCCCTATAGTATTTTCTTATTGATGACACAGGGTGGATCGTCCAAATGTTTTTCCCCATCTTCTCTGTTAAACTCTATCCTCCTTGATAGTGATCTAGAGAGGCACTGAGGGGATTTTATTTCCTTATGAGGATGAAATGGAATGAAAAGCAATTTTTAATGGTTTGTGGGTGTTAGGGGTTTTCCACTGCCATGTACAGCAAAGGTGACTTAGACAACGTGTTAGTTTTCTAGGGCTGCTATACAAAACTTACCACAAACTAGTTGTCTTGAAACAACGGAAGTGTATCCTCTTACAGTTCCCGAGGCCAGAAATCCAAAATCAAGATGTTGTCGGGGTTTGGTTCCTTGTGGAGGCTCTGAGGGAGAATGCACTCTGAGCCTGTCCTCATTTCTGGTGCCGACTGGTACGCCTTGGCGTTCTTTGGCTTCAACACGCCAACCAGTCTCTGCCTCCATCTTCCCAGGGCTGACTTCTCTGTGTGTCTTTTCCTTTTCTGTCTTGTGTAAGGACACCCATCATGGGATTTAAGGCCCCCCCAACCCCAATCTCATTTTGAGATCCTTATCTTAATTGCATCTGTAAAGATCCTTATACAAACAAAAAAGGTACATTCTGAGATTCAGGGTGGAATGAACTTTTGGGAAGTGGTCACTATTCCACCCACGACAGACCAATTCAACAAGAGAAGAGGCTATAAACAGACAGGGCTGGCTGTGGATCTTATCTTTGCCACTCACCACTCATTTGCTGGGTAACTCTGGCCACATTGCTCCCCACCTCACCTTTAATGGGACCTTGTGGGAAAGAGAGCTTTGTAAAGTGTTGCCTGAGACTGAACAGTTTTATGACTGGACAGTGCAGGAATAGGAACCCAAGGCAAAAAGTAACCCCTGGCGGTGTGGGGTTTTGCTGGCATCCGGTAAGAAGCAGCTGGAATTATTTCCCCAATGTCTCTACACAGTTGGACAGCCCTTTACTAAGTTGGCCATCTTGACCTCCTCTTGAGTCGGTTGCTCTAACTTTCTGGAACTCGCATCTCTGAGGCTTAGGCCGGAAGATGATGCCCGAGCTCCTTGCCTGCTTGTCTGCAGTCCCTCAGACAAGCATGCAGACATCATATAACTGCATTGACAAACAGCCCTGTGACCTGAAACCCATTTTTGTGACTGTCGGCAGGCTCTCAGTATAGACCAGAACTGCTGAAATGCATGTGCTCCAGATGTTTATCTCCTAATTACAAGTCTCTGATGTGCCACTTACAGTAATGTACTTGTCCATGCTGATATTTTCTCTACCTCCAGAGGATCTGCCAAGGCAGATTTGATACAAGGAGAGACAGAGTGTCTCTAGCGTGTTTTAATTAGGCAATTGCACCCCAGTCATGGCCAGCACCAGGTGCCAGACATATTGCAAAGTAGTTCAGACCAACAACCATCCACTGAACTGAAATGAATGAGGCAGAATTAACTTTTGAGGGGTCCTCAGCCTCTACGGACATGACAGGCATGGGCCACTAATTAGCATGGAAGGTGATGAGGGCTCCAAACCAGTCCTGGGGAGTGGGGAGCAGGCTGTGGGCTAAGGACTCCGTCAGAGGCATGGGTGAGGATGACATTTTAGCTGGGCTTTTCAAATGGGACACAGAGGAAATGATCAGGTAGACACAGAGGAGGACAGCATTCTTGGCAGAGAACACAATTTGAACAAAGACATGGAAGTGTAAAAGGCACAGATATTTGACACGTGGCTGGTGCTTGAGCTGTGTGGAGAGAAGAAGAAGGCATGAGGCCAGAGAGGGAGGCTGGGGGCAGATCACACAGTGCCTTGAAAGTCAGGCCAAGGAGTTGTTCCTATAAACACCAAAGGAGGCATGGCCAGGTTTAGTTGGGAGAGAACACAGAACAGTACTGTAGGTAAGTCACCGGCTGCCGCCCAGGAGACTGATGAGGGGAGGCCAAGGGAAGGACAGAAGGAGAGAAGCTGCCACAATACTCTAAGTTCAAGATGGTGGCGGCCTGAATGGAACAGTGCCTGGGGAATGAGCAGGTAGAGCTGAGGAAAGGGAACTGTCCGTGGGAGGGTGAGGCAGGTGGGAGTAAAGGATGAGGCTGACACTTCTGGTTGGGATGAGGGCTTCAGGAGGAGGTGCGAGTCTGGGGAAGTAGAAAAGGTGCAGGGGAGATGAGGTAGGTCACGTTTGGAGCCACCGGTCGTAAGAATGTAAGCTCCCTCCAGGCTGGGTGGGCCATTTCAGGTGCCTAAGGAGGAGAATCTCAGTTTGCATGTTCCAGAAAGCCTGGTCTGACCATCGACTGGAAGGACTGCAGCTGGTATGCCAACCCACAGCTCCAGCTTTGCCCTCACCAGCCCTCACCAGCCCTCTCCACATCTTCCTAAGTGTCGGGGGGAGTTGTTCTCCAGCCCTGGACTCCATCCTCAGATCTCAGCCTCCACTCCTCCCCCTCACCACAGGTCGTTTGCACAAACCCCTTTGAGAGTCCGCCTCCACCTCTGTCCCTTCAGCCTTCTCTCCTGACTCTGCCTCTCCCTCTTGTTCTACTTCCACGTCCGGGGACGCCCTGAGCCTTCCACTATGTGGGGCCCATGGTTGGGGTTTGGTGGATGGTGGAGAGGCCCTGGGCAGGAAAAGGATAGCCCTCTCTTTCACGTCTTGCCCCGACCTTTCTCACCACCCCCTTCCCTGTTTTTCCCTTTGCACCTTTCGGAGGAAGACCTTGTGGTTAGTCGGGGCTACAGGCTGAGGCTTGCGGAGAAACAGTGAAGATCCTTGATGGGCCTGGGTGATTTAAGGTGTTGAAATGCTGGCGTCACTCTAAGAGGCAACTCTACAGTGAACCAATTGCCTGGTAGACTCAGCACCTTATCAAGTCTTCCCTATCTGCAGTCACTCAATTTCATTTTCTCTATTTCTCCTGTCTTCCTCCTTCCCTCTTTCTTGTAAACAGAGCACATCCTCTGTTCCAGCATGGGGCCAGTCCCTGGGGACATGGCGGTGGGTGTGGCTTTAGAGGAGTGCCCACCAGGAGCACTGAGCCTAGTGGCGGAAAAGAAAGCAGATGCTCACGGTCCCCATCCTGAGGTCCATGACAGAGGAAAGCCCAGAGGAAGGGAACACGTGGTTTCAGAAGACAGCTCCTTCCCTGGAAGAAATGACACTGGAGCTGGAACCTAGGGGATAATCCTTCCCAGGGATAAGGGGAAAAGAGTGTTCTGTCCTTTTTTCTACTTTCCCTCCCTCCTTTCCTCACCTTCCTCACACCCCTCTTCCATAGTCTCTTCCCAACAAACTGCTAATGAAATACTCTGACTCTAGTGTGCCAGGTTTTGTGCTAAACCCTTTACGTGTATTTTTTATCCAGTGTTGCCTATGATGTGAAGACGACCCCACTCTCTTATTCCCACTCTAGGGTTGAGGGAAATGTGGCCCAGAGATATTAGGTGGCATCCTAGTCAGTGGCTAGAGGGACACAGACCGTGGAATTGGATGACAGACGCTATTCTCCCCCTACCATGTATATTGCCCCCTTCTAAGACACTCGGAAAGGGACGTTTCATCTAATCTGTGTAAGTAAATGCCTTCTTGCCTTGAAATGAGAAAATAATGCAATTTGGAGTAAGAAGTGCACTAAAGAGAAAGCCAGGAGACCTGGTCCCATTACTTTTCCATAGGGGGCATGAGGAAAGGTGTTTCCCTGCACTTCCTGCCCTACACAGCTTGGGGTTCCCCCTAGCAGAACAAACAGGACTGACCATACAGCCTGAGGTTTGGTGCAGCTCTTACATTTGCCCAGGGCCCGCACGTGGTAGAACGCTCTGCTGACGCCATCTTAAAACTCTTAATAATTCTAACAAGTGGCTCACATTTTCCTTTTGCACCCAGCCCCGCAAATTATGTAGCCAGTCGTTCCTGGGAAACCCACTTTCCTGCCCATTCCCTGTCACTCTCTGGCTGCCGCCCTTCAAGCGATTCCCCAGCAGCTCCCCTGCGGCCGGGACTGCTCCTTTGATCTGAGACACGGGCTGGTTCCTGGGTCCACACAGAACAGCAGAATGATGGTGTCCAGCACCAGACGTGATTATCCAAATCATTTCCTCCTGTGACCAGGACCTGGTTTAATACTTCCCAGGTACCAGGTGTTCCCCAAATATCTGCATGTGGAAGGGTTTGGGTGGCTCCATTCTTTTCTCTTTCGATAAAACAATTAGGTCATTTAGAATATGAAAAGCTTTGAAATCATGAAAGTACTTTATTTGAAGTTTGGGGAAGAAAGGACTTTGATGGTGAAAGAAAAGACAGCTATTTCCATTTTAAACAAGGAAACAGCAGGACAGATTTCTGTAAGAAGGTAATAGCCCAGGCTCCATTGTCCAGGATACTAGTTAGGGATTCTACAGAACCACTCTTTTAGTCACCTGGGACTAGGCCCAAAGGTAGAAAGTATGGAAAGAAATCTTTGGACTCAGAGTGATGAGATTCTAGCATTCAAAAATTTCTGGATGGCGATTTGACCAATTGCTAAGGGAGTGAAGGGCTTGTCTCTGGAGACGTCAAGCACACTGCATGTTCATGGCCATTCCACAGAGGGTTGGAGGACGAGCTCCAAGCATCGAATGGGCACTTGGACCAGATGGGGTTTAAGGGTCCTAACAACCCTGGCAATATGTGCTTAGTTGATTATAATGACTCTGGGACACAGAGATTTTCTGACCTGATGGTTCTAGCATTCTTCATGTTTATACCTAAAGGCTAAGGTCACTAACCATTTTTCCCCCATTTCTGCAGGAGACGAATGTAGAGTGCACATTCTTGTACCTACTATCTGAGACATAAACAGAAGAATATCGATTGCTTCAAATTCTGTCAGGATTTCTTGAAGCTGGGGACGTTCTCTGAAGTGGATGAATGAATACATGAGCAGAGGGAATGGCAAACAATGCAGAGATGGGCAGCGTGGCTCCTTTTAAGAGTAACAAAGCCAGAAAGAGTGCACTCTGGGTAGTGGTTCCCCCAGAACATGGGGCCCCACAATCTTGGCCAATCCTCCTGACCCAGCTGCTGCAAGGGCCCACTGGCCTCTGGGGTGTCTAGCTCCTCCCTGGGTGGCGCTAACAGCATTAGCACACAGCGGGCCGAGGACCTGGGGAGATGATATTCCTGAAACCTTAAGAGACATGTTCTAGCAGCATTTGCTCAGGCGTCAGTCACGTCCTGGAAACAAGCCGTGTAAACGTACGTGAAGATGCAGCGTTTATTCAGTTGAAAGCACGGAAAACACAGGTCCGCGGGTCCCGAGGCCTGGGTGCTCATCCTGGCTCTACCTTTGAAGACAAAGGTGGCTTTGGCCAAGTCCCTCCCCGCCTTGGGGCCTCACCTTTCCCATTTTTAAAATGTAGATAATAATGGTTACCCACATAACAGTTATAAGGGTTGAATTAGTTAACATTTGTAAAGTGCTTAGCCAAGTGCCTGCAGCATTGTAAACACTATATACATCATGAAAACAGAAGGATCACTAGTCTTTTCAGCAACCTGTTCAAATAGCCGTTCCCACCACCCTTTCACATGAGGAATCTGAGGCTCAGGTAGCTAGTGATGTGCCCAAGGTTATATAGCTGGACCCACTCTTCCACTGCCGCCAGGGCTAGAACAGCTTTGTGATGACTTCCAATTCTGATACTCAGTGGTTCTGTCTTTATAAACCGAAAATTCTGCCTTTATTTCATGTGTCCCTTGGATACCAGCTGGATGCATAAAAGGTTCGCTTTCAAGCACTTTTAAGCATCTCCTTCCTGTTGCTGTAGAAAGTCATTTTCAGCATCAACATTTTGCTCGGTGTTAAACTTGGCCTTGGAGGTTCTGACAGGCCCTGGCTCTGAAACCCAGGACAGCTGGGTCCACTTCACCTCAGTGATATGGAGCTCAGTTCTTCCAGCTCAGCAGCAAACTGAAGACCTTCCAGGGTTGCCCAAATAAATGTTAAATCTTGTTTCCCCCCATGTAGTCCCTACGTAGGTCAATGGCATCAGTGGCATCAACATCCCACAGCCTTCCAGGACACTAGATTGTCAGTGCCATTCTCTTCCCTCAGCTCTCGTGGGCAATCGGTCAATCGGTCACAATCCAGTCTGAAAGGAAAGTCCCATCCTGCCACTTGAAACCCCTGGACGAATCTCCGTTGTACACCAGATATGGACTCAACCCATCATTCCAGGCCCTTCAAGTGTGAGCCCCTCCCTCCTTTCCTACTCTTCCATTCTCCTCCCTCATCTTCTTCCAGCCAATCTGCCAGCCAGGAGAACCTCTCACTATAACCAGAATACACCCAGCCCTGCCCAGCCTTCCCGTTCTACGCCAGACACTTCTGGGGAAAGGCCCATCCTTTCCTCCTCGGCTGTTAAGTACCCTTCCTTCTCTCTGACATTGAAGCCCATCCTCCTTTGCTTTCTTAGACACTTCATCTTGTCTCTGATTTCTTCCTTTTTCACTTGTTCCTTTCTATAAGCCTAAAAAGGCTCACTCTCTCACTTTAACAAAACTTCTCAATACCCACGTTCCCCTCCAGCTGCCACTCCTCACAGCCAATACTTTCTGTCTGTAATTCTTTTCTTCCTATCTGTGTCTCCACCCATTTTAATCTGCTTCTGATCTTTCTGTTCTCCTTCCCATGGTTTCCCTAAACCATCTTTCTCTTAATCTAAAAGTCTAATTGCTCCCATAATTTGACCTCTCAAAGGTATTTTTCACTGTTGATTACTCCACACTTCTTGGAAGACTCTCTTTAATTTTAAGTTGGTTAGTGTTCCTTCTAACTCGCTGGCTACCTGTCAGTTTCCATTGCAGGTTTCTCTGCCTTCCCTTTAAATTCCTTTCCCCTGCCTGATAACTCTCCTGGTCAGGATGGGCTAGGTTACACTGCACTAAAAAGCAACCCTTAAAATCCAGCAACATACATTTATTTTCTGTTTGGGTTACATGTCCAATGCAAGGCAGTAGGGCAGATCCAAGAACCATGGAGAGTCAAGAACTATTCCTTGGCATGAGTAAGACTGAGTACTAATAAAGGAAATTCCAAGATTTAACCAGCTAGATTTCAGAATTTCTCTGGTGATCTTTTTTGAATAAGAATATCTACAACAGTTACCCTATGCCTGTCCCACCCTTGAGTCAGGGGCAGATAATTTGTCTCTTTAGTTCTATAGGGGTACAGATCAAGAGGACCTGCACTCCCTGGAGATTCCCTTAAGGAATATACCCAAGACTTTTATCTCCACCTAAACCAGATTTAGATGATTAGATTCTGGACTCCAATCTGATGTTGTAATAGAAAGAGATTTGGGAGAGCCTCAGGGAAGGGTAAGTATATTTTTCATGTGTGAAGGACGTGAACCATTGGGGACTGAGGGGACTGAGGTAAGATTGTCATCGCCAGACTCCAAGATAGCCTTCAAGGATCCCAGCCTTCTGGTATTTATATTCTTGTATAGTATGACCTCCTGCTCCATTGGATAGGACTGCATGCCCAATAGGATATTTCAGAAATGATGGAGTGTGACTTTTGAGGCTAGGTTGTAATACAGAATCTTGGGTTTTATTCTCTCTCCCCCACCTCTCTCTTGGATCACTCACTCTGGAGGAAGCCAGATGCCGTGTCACAAGGGCATCAACAGCCTGTGGAGAGGTGCACATGCCAGGAAATTGAGACCTCCTGCCAACAGCCATGTGAATGAGCCATGTTGGAAGAACCTGCAGCCCAGTCAAGCCTTCAGATGACAGCAGTCCTCGTCAACTTCCCGTGACAAGCTCATGAGAAACCCTGAGCCAGAACCTCCAGATATGCTGTTCCTGAATTCTCGACCCACAAGAACTTTGTGAGATGTGGATGTTTATTATTAAGGCTTCATTATCGCTACTTTTGTCCTGTCCGTGTTAACTCTTGTCTAAACTACAGTAGCTGATTCTCTAATGTGCCACTTTGCTTTCAACTACCTTTCTTTTCCCAAATTCACTTTCCTTACAGGGACCTGAGGATTCATGTCAAAACATGAATCTTGTGAAACCCCCCAAAGGATTTCCCACTGCTCTCAGGATAAAGTTCAGAATCCTCAATATGGCCTATAGGGCCTGCAAGATCTTACATCGTCCAACACTTCCAGACTAACCTCTCAAGACTCTTTCTTTTCTTTCTTTTCTTTTCTTTCTTTCTTTCTTTCTTTCTTTTCCTTCCTTCCTTCCTTCCTTCCTTCCTTCCTTCCTTCCTCTCTCCCTCTCTCCCTTCTTCTTTGCCTCCCTTCCTCCTTCCCTCCCTTCCTTTCTTTTTTTAAATAGAATAAGCCTTCCTTGGTTGTATCTCTCACACAAGCTACTCTCTGCCTGAATTACTCATTTGTTTTTTCTCCCCAAATCTTTATTTATCTCCCATTGACCCCCTATCTCTGATAAGCCTGTCCAAACTTACTTGTCCAAATGTGAAAGATGACCCTCACTGTGTTCTAAGACAAGCTATAACATATCCCTTTCATGGTATTAATCATTCTGTAATATTGTTAACTCATTTAACAAGTAATGTTAATAATAGCTACTTGTAACAGCTGTCTGGGCCTGCCTCTGAGCCATTTGCAGACATTTCCCTTATTCAAGAGCTCCTTGTGCCTCTATCTAAAAATGTTCTTTGGTCACAGAGCCCGTTTGATCCATGCCCAGGGCAGGCTGGAAGCTCTGCAAGGATGACCTCAGTCACAGAGGCATATGAGTTGGTAGATAAGTCCTCATAGCTCTATTGGGAAAATCTTGAGGTGCTCTCCACTGCATCTCAGAGTCCCCAGTGCAAATGAGTACCGGTATCACGCAGAAAGTAACCTGCTCAGTCATTAGCTTTATACTCCACTATCCTCTCACAGTGTCTTGCACTCTTTCCCAAATAAAGTGCTTGCACATGTAATCTTGTCTCAAGGTCTGATTTTGGAGTAACCCACACTAAGTCAGCACTTACCATGAGCTGGACGCTGGGTCAAGCTCTTTATTGGGGATTATATGTTTTAATTCTCTTAGCAACCCAATGAGATAAGTGCTAATCCATTCAACTGGGCTAATACTACTTACTCAAAGGATTGTTGTGAGGATGAAATTGGATAATGCATGTAAAGAGCTTAGTTCTGGAAGAGAAGATGAATTTGAAGAAGTTTGCACAGTCCTCTGCATAGTTAGCAATTGGTCATCTGCCTGAGATCACACACATGCTAAGTCCAGTGGATTCTTACCAAATTCAGCCAGACTCCAGAGCTCTCAATTATTATTCTGACTGTCTTATCAGTTATAATGTCTTATTGAACTACCTTCCACGGGAGATTGTAAGCTCCATGGGAACAGGAACCATGCCGGTTATCTTCAGTTTTATCCACAGAACCTGGCATTTAGCAGATTGCAAGACATTTGTATAAAAGGAATTGATTCCTCCTTTCCTCTCGACTAAGTGTGTTTTATGTTCAGTTTAGGGTCCTCTTTGCTCAAAATAATTCTTTGAGGCCTCAGTGAGAGTAATCCTACGAATTATATATGAAAAGTATGTCTTCCCTAAAAAGCCTAATTTTTATGTTTATTTTTTCCTCTTTAAGAAAAGAGTACATTTCTATCATGGGAAGGCAGCTTATTCAGTGTAAGATCATGATAGTTTTGAAGTAAAAAAGATCTAGTTCAAATCTAGTATTTTCAACGGTCTGACCTTGGGGTGGGGGGGGTGGGGCAGGAATGTAGCTTCTCTGATTTGTGGATTTCTCATCTATCAAAGAGGAATGATCATACCTCCTATACTTGTTATCTATTGTTGCACAACAAATTATCTCAAAACGTTGTAGCTAAAGACAACCAACATGTATTCTCTCACATAATTTCTGAGAATCAGGACTCTAGGAGTAGCTTAGCTGTATGGTTCTAGTTCAAGAGCTCTCTTGAGGTTGCAATCAAGTCATATCCTGGGGCTGGAGTCATCTCAAGGCTTGACCGGAGCTGGAAGATCCACTTCCAAGTTCACTCACATGGTTGTTGGAAGGAGTCTCAGTTCCTCTGTGTCAGCCTCTCGGCATGGCAGCTGATTCCTCCCAAAGCACAAGATCTGAGAGGAAGAAAGAGCACCCAAGATGGCAGCCACAGGGTCTTTTATAATCTAATTGGGAAGTGACATACCATCACTTCCGCCATATTCTGTTGGTCACAGAGAGCAATGCTGGCATAGTGTGGGATGAGGCTACAAAAGGATGGGAATAGCAGGTGACAGGACCCTGGGGGGCCATCTTGGAGGCTGAGTATAACACCTCCCATATATAGTTGTAGTGGAGGGCTTCATGTGCCTGGTATGTGGTTGTCTCTCAGAAAGCATTAGTTCTACTTTGTGCATTCGAGGGAAGATATATTATAAGTTCTGGGACTTGAAGAATACATTCAGCAACCCAGAGTTGAGCAGTCACCCCAGAACAATTAGCTTCAAAGAAACCTAGTTACTACAGCTAACATTCTGCTGAGGATTAAGCCAGTGATATTGGTGACAACCAACATCTATATGCAAAGCTCCTCATAGTCTCCAACATTTATTTACATTTAACACCCAGTTGTTTTATTTAAGTTTATTTATTTTGAGAGGGAGAGCAAGCACGAGCAGGGGAGGGAGGGGCAGAGAGAGAGAATCCTAAGCAGGCTCCACACCGGCTGTGTGAAACCTGACACAGGGCTCAAACTCATGAACCGTGAGATCACGACCTGAGCAAAACCAAGAGTTGGACAGACGTTTAACTGACTGAGCCACCCAGACGTACCACTTTTTTTTTTTAATTTTATTTTTTTTTTATCACCTAGTTTTAATTTTCTGTCATCCTATGTTTATCCTAACAACTCTCTGGCATATAATTATTATTGTCACACTTTCCAAGTAAGGACCATGAGGAAGATCGCATGATTTGTTTAAGGGCAAATAGCTACTCAGTGATGAAGTCAGGATTCAAACCCAGGACTTCTGACCAGAAAGTCTATTCTCATTAGTTCTCTTGTGCTGCAATAGCAGCAAGTAACTCTTACTATTATTTTTTTTAAAAAAGAAGATGAGACAATTTTGTTATTTTTACCCTTTAGAGCAACTTCTGCATGAGCACACAGCAGTTTCCTTAGGGTTCTCTTGACTGTGACTGTCAGTGGTTCAGAGGCCCAGCATCTCCCAGAGCACAACCAGGGTAGCGCACAGATCCCTGCAGTGCTGATAGGATTGCCTTAGGGAGTTGTTTTCATTTTGCAGCACCACAGGTGGCAGCTGGTGCATTTTGCTTGAACCTTCTCCCCATTTCGCCACTTAACTACCTGCCACACATACAAACCCAGAGAGAAGAGGGCATGTGGATAAAAGCTCTCAGCCTGCAGACTCCCAGTAATTAATAGTAGGCAAATGCTTTCTGTCGAGGGCCTGCTGAGATGCGGTATGGTGAATGAGGGCTGTGTGTGTAAGCAGCATGGGCCTCCAGCCAGCAAAGAACCTGCATCGCCAGGCCTCAGGGTCCCGAGAGCAGGTAAGGACAAGATGCAGACCTGAGGGTGTGGCACCTGTTCCTGGGACTGGGACTCGCTACATTCACGGGTCATGACGACAGCTCTGGTGCTGCTACAGGGGTAGGCCTGCCATTCAACTGGCCAAGTGAAGAATCAGGGAAACAAGGGCAGGAAGATATGGCGGCGTACTAGGCCGAGAGACTGGAAGTGCAGCCCGCATCGTGCAGGCCTCTTCCTGAGCACCCGCTAACCCGGTCTCACTGCGGCCTCACCTGTAAACACGCATGACGGCCTGGGAAGACTGTTCTTCTCCCCACCTGACAGATGAGGAGGCTCTGACTCGGAGATGTAAATGACCTGGCCGAAGTCTAACAACTAATAGTAACCACGGAGCAATGGTTTCGAAGCTATTGATTAACTTTCTAACCATTTACACGTAGGAGACTAGTCTCTTGGTTGGAACTCATTTCTGAGTCTCTGTACTTCATTTACCAAGGATTGCTATGCAAAGCCTCTGCACCCTGGGCCAGATGCTGTCAGTCTTTCCCTCCTCTCATAAGTTAGAGCACCATCTGAGGCCTACAACTCACCCACAGCAGCTGGAAGAGGCCTGTCACTTAAAGGAACATGGCAGAGCCACAGAGATGATATGAAGGAGCAGTCTCAGGAGGGGAGAGACTGAAGTAGACCAGATAACCAGTTATCCTGTCCTCCCTCCCCTATCTCCTCTCTCTGCAGGGCCTCTGTACTACAATTTAAAGAAGCGGTCTTCTCCCACTGCTCCTTTGGCAAAAAATAAATCAAATAAAGGAAGAAAGTACTTAATCGAAGGAGGTGCTTGGAGCAAACACAGACAATCTGCCCTGGAGGTCAACCACTCCTTTCTTTCTTTTTTTCTTTTCTTTTTTAAAAATCTTTTTATGTTTATTTATTTTTGAGAGACAGACAGACAGACAGACAGACAGAGCATGAGCTGGGGAGGGCAGAGAGAGAGGGAGACACGGAATCTGAAGCAGGTCCAGGTTCTGAGCTGTCAGCCCAGAGCCCGACATGGGGCTCGAACTCACAAACCGCGAGACCATGACCTGAGCTGAAGTCGGACACTTAACCGACTGAGCCACCCAAGGGCCCCAACCACTCCTTTCTTTAACTCACCAGGAGGGACACCCATTTGGATGGAGGTCTCAACTATCCCCTCAAAACACCATGTCAGACTGACTAGTGATTATCTAGGGGAACATGAACACACAGGCCAAAGTAACTAGACAGGTATAAGCAGTATGAAAGAAAGACAACATTCATTATACGTCAAGTAGAAATGCAGAAAGGACAAGAATTGGAGGGTATTATGTTAAGTGAAATAAGTCAGCCAGAGAAAGACAGATATCATATGATTCCACTCACATGTGGAATTTGAGAAACTTAACAGAAGACCATAGGGGAAGGGAAGGAAAAATAAGTTACAAACAGAGAGGGAGGCAAACCATAAGAGATTCTTAAATACAGAGAACCAAATGAAGTTGATGGGGGTAAGGGGTGAGGGGTGGGGGAGGTGGGTGATAGGCATTGAGGAGGGCATTTGTGGGGATTAGCACTGGGTGTTGTATGTAAGTGAGGAATCAGGAATCTACTCCTGAAGCCAAGACTACACTGTATGTTAGCTAACTTGACAATAAATTAAAAATAAATAAATAAATAAATAAATAAATAAATAAATAAAATAAAGGTAATGCTATGATAGCCTATCAAAAAAATAAAATATGCATTAAAATACCCTAAAAGATAAAAAGAATGTTGATAACACAAAATACAAATAAGTTAAAAAATTCCAAGTAATAATTTTAGGAATAAAAAATATAATAGCTAAAATAAAGAAAGTAAGATATGGGACAAATCTACTGGGGGAAAATACCAGAATGATATAGGAGAAGAAGGATTTAGAGGATGTGAGGATTAGATTCCCTTTAAAATAAGTCACCAAGGGGAGGTGGGGAACCATAAAAGAAAAGCTAAGGGATGTGGAAATTGGAAATAGAATTGCCAGTATTTGAATAATAAATAGCAGCTTGAGAAACAGGGAAGTAGAAAAAAAAATTAAGGAAAAAAAGAATGCTTTCTGAAAATCAGCAGACCATTTCTAAGAAGGCCCCGCCTCTGTTCTGAAGTTCTATTCTGTCTGAAACAGTAACAAGGAAGAGTAAATATTCTGGATCTACAGCTCATTTTTGAGATAATGTATCTAAAGTTTCTCCATTATGTGTAATATTTACAGTTGATTTCTGGTATAAGCCTCCAGTCCCTGGTTTGCTAAGAGTTGGGTTTGTTTTTGTTTTCTCTTGTTTTGTTATCATAAGCAGACACTGGACTTCACCAAATGATTTTTGAAGAAATGACTGTAATTCTTCGTCCATGAGGTAATGGTACAAAATTTTTCTTTGGTCTATTAATATGGATAAATTATATACATAATAATGGGGAGACTTGTTTCCATTCCCCCAAAGCCTTACTTAATTGTAAAATATATTTTTTAACCCACATTTGATTTGTATCATTCAGATCATTTATTATCTGTTCTGTTTTGACAGGATGTGTTAAAAAGTCTATAATTATAATTGCTGATGTATCTACTTTTCACTACAGTTTTATAAGCTGCTGTGGTAAATATTTGGAGGCTATATTGTTAGGGGACATGTGCTTATGATGTGTCTTTCTTCTTGCTCTGTTGTTCTAGAATATGATATCCCTCTATTTCCTCTGAGATGCTGTTTCCTGCAGCTTAAAAAAATACTTGTTTTTTTTTTTTTTTACTGTGGCAAAATACAGATAACATAAAACTTACCATTTTAACTATGTTCAAGAATATGATTCAGTGTATTAAACACATTCATAATGCTGAACAACCATCACCACTAACCATCTCTAGAACTTTGTCATCATCTCAAAAAGAATCCTTCAGTTTTCAAGACTGCTTTTCCAAGGGCACCTGGGTGGCTCAGTCGGTTAAGCATCCAACTTCAGCTCAGGTCATGATCTCACAGTTTGTGGGTTCAAGCCCTGTGTCGGGCTCTGTGCTGACAGCTCAGAGCCTGAAGCCTGCTTTGGAATCTGTGTGTGTGTCTCTCTCTGCCCCTCCCCTGCTCACACTCTGTCTCTGCATTTCAAAAGTGAATAAATGTTAAAAAAAAAATTTTTTTAGGGGCTCTGGGTGGCTCAGTTGGTTGAGCGTCCGACTTTGGATCTCACGGTTCTTGAGTTCGAGACCTGCGTTGGGCTCTGTACTGACAGCTCAGAGCCTTGGAGCCTGCTTCGGATTCTGTATCTTCCTCTCTCTCTGCCCCTCCCCTGCTCACGCTCTGTCTCTCTCTGTGTCTCAAAAATAAATAAACATTACAAAAAATTAAAAAAAAAATTTAAGACTGTTTTTCCATATTTCATTTGGTTTATATTTGCCTGATATATCTTTTTCCATCACAAGATTTTGAAAATCTCTTTCTATTTAAGGGTGTATATTGACAACACAATTTGTATTTTTTAAAATCTAAACCGAGGCTCTTCTAGTTAGTGAGTTTAGCCATTTATATCTACTATTATGTTAATACTTTCTTGCCATTTTATTGTGCTTTCCATTTATTAAAATTGTTTATTAAAATTGTAACTGAAACTCATAAATCAGTATATAAAATTTGATTTATCCAATAGAAAAATAACTTGGTTCTTTTTTTCTTTTCTCTTTTCCAGTTTTCACTAGGTTAATATCAGTACTTTATTACATTGATAGTATCTTTGGTGAATTAGTATTTATGCCTTCCATGAAGGAGAAAGATTGCCTAGCACATTCTTATGTTAATTTTGTCCCTATCCACTACTCTTACCCTCATATCAGTTGTAATTCATTGTCTAAAACTGTAATTCTCAATTTTTTTAAACGACAACTTTATTAAGTAACTTGATTGTTCTTCCATTCCATACCTCTGAATTGATTTTTTTTAATGTTTTATTTATTTTTGAGTGAGACAGAGAGAGAGACAGAGCATGAGCAGGCGAGGGACAGAGATAGAGGGACAGAATCTGAAGTAGGCTCCAGGCTCTGAGTTGTCAGCACAGAGCTTGAACTCACGATGAGCCAAAGTCAGATGCTTAACCCACTGAGCGACCCGGGCACCCCCTGAATTTATTTTCTGTCCTTATGTGGGAATTTATACCAGAAGTGTTTTGAAAATGAGGTTTTGTGGACTAGAACTCTTGAGGCTGCTGCAGAGATTTTGTTCCTTGATTTTTGTTTCCTACCCTACTCTTAAGAGTGCTGGTGGGATGATGTCTTCTCTGCTCTGGCATCAAAGGCCCAGTAGGCCCTCACTGTTCACTTCCCTGTGGGTCAGAGCGCAATGGGCCCTTATTTTGAAATCACAATCTCAACTCCAAAATCCTAACGTGTCCACTTTCAGAAATGGGTCTTGATGTTAAATTTCCATGTCACACCTTCTCCCTGCTCCGTTTTGAGCCATTTGGGCCTGACGCCTGCAGTGGAATGAAGGGCATGTTGGCCTCCTCATGTCTCTGCCTTATACTTCTCCAACAGTCCCGGACCTCTACCCCTGCCATCCATCGGTCTCCTCTCTCGCTCGCTCTCCCTCTCCCTTTGCTTTTTACCAAGATCCCAGGTTGAGGAGGAACAGGAAGGAGAGATAAGAGGACAAGTAAGTTGCGGGACGCCTGGGTGGCTCAGTCGGTTAAGCGTCCGACTTCAGCTCAGGTCACGATCTCGTGGTCCGCGGGTTCGAGCCCCGCGTCAGGCTCTGGGCTGATGGCTCAG
This sequence comes from Panthera uncia, assembly GCF_023721935.1. Taxonomy (NCBI): domain Eukaryota; kingdom Metazoa; phylum Chordata; class Mammalia; order Carnivora; family Felidae; genus Panthera; species Panthera uncia. The sequence goes on from NC_064807.1 coordinate 67,147,906, forward strand.
AGCCTGGAGCCTGCTTCCGATTCTGTGTCTCCCTCTCTCTCTGCCCCTCCCCCGTTCATGCTGTGTCTCTCTCTGTCTCAAAAATAAATAAACGTTAAAAAAAAAAAAAAGAGGACAAGTAAGTTGTTACTTATAGCTATCTCTGGGCTCTCTGGACCAGGTAGATGTCTACATTTCCATAGATCTTTAAGAGGGTCCTTCTTGGGCCCCTCTATTTTTCTGTTTCTAGACAGGAATGGACGTAGCACACTTCTAGCTGGGCTGTTTCAGGTCTTTTCTCAGTCCTAGGATTCTAGTGATCCCAGTCTCCCAGCCACCATCACCAGTTTCTTCAGCCACTCAAAATGACACCACTCAGTAGATGGAAAGATACATGCCACTGCTAACCACCCCCCTCCCCACCGCCATTCACACACACTACAGAGTTTTCCTTCCCACATGGCCCACAACTGGGGCATGGAAAATACCCACAAATACCTTACTCCAACAACCCAGGAAAGCAGACTGATGTCAAAGCAAACATGCTCTCCTGGCTTTGGTCCCAAAGCTCTTGGTCGCTCTTTTCCCTAGAGACACTGATTTCTGCATCAACCAACCACAGGTACTACGCTTAAAGGTTCTCCAAGTGGCCCTACTGACGTTCTATCATTTGTGTCTTCTTCTGGTCTAGCTCCAGGGTATCTGGTTTTTGCCTGGCTTTATGGCCCTGTTGGATTGAACCCTCTGCCCTTATCTTAGCACTAGACAGTTCTCACCAAAGAATTCTCTTAACAAAATCCACCCACTCATATTCCAAAGTGGTTGAGGGGACTGAACTAAGACAAACAACAGTTTGGGCTCTTAGTGTCAATTTGCCTAAAATCAAATGATTGTGCCAAATGGTCTTGGGGGAGTTACTTATTTTCTCTATGCCTCAGCTTCATTATCTATAAAATATGGGTGATAGTGTGACTTAGCTATAGATTTTCTATGAGGATTAAATAAGATAATGCAAGGAGAACACTCACAAAATACACGAAAAGTGACAGCTGTTATTCTCATAACAAACTAAATCTCTGTATAAATAGTAAGATGCTATCATTATAACAGAATGATCCAATAGGTTCCTCATTATGATTTTGGAATCAGAGTTTATGAATTTCCCTGAATCTGTGAGCATGAGTATGAATCAGCTTCAAGAAATACCTAGCTAATGTTATCATTATTTCCATATAATTTGCTGACAAATTGCAAATGATGATCAAAATTGCAAATTGTAGTGATAACATTTCCACGGAAAATGAACAAGGCTGCTACTCCCTCACCCTCTGGTGTGATCATTCATCTCCTTGGCTGCTAGGAACGCTGATGACAAGGGCTTGGGGATACCCTGTTTTCCTTTGGAGACTGACAAGTACACATTCATCAAAAGTCAGTTCAAGTTTCATCTCCTCAGAAAAAGCTGACCTTGACCACCCCCTACAAATAGAATTATTTCCTCCTCACCTGGATTCCCATAGTATTTGGTACAGCTCCCTCTTCTTGTCTAGTTCCAGGATGTCTGGGGCTCCTGCCTATTTAGATTGAACCTTTTGCCCTTACCTTAAATACAACTTTGAGTCTGGGTGCTGTCCTTCACACCTCCATGTCATCCATACTCAGTGGCTGCTGTGACCATACACTTTGGTTTGTCTCCTCTGCCTATCCTGGTGACTTAATTTTGGCTTTCAGACTCCCTACCTGTATCTGATACCTCAGGGTGTCCTTGTCACTAATGAAAATTTAGAAACTCAACAGAGGTGGAATCAGAAGCTAAGAGAGCATAGAAAACCGTTCTTACATCTGGGAGTGAAGAGGGCGGGGAAGAGAGGAAGGCAAATGGCCCAAGACCTGTGTCTTGAAGGCAGAAGTATTTTCCAGGTGGAGATGTATGAGTGTAAGTTTACTTAAGGCAGATGGAACAGCATTGGCAAAGCGTAGAGAGGCGTAGAAAAGGTTGTCATAACAGGAGCCGGGAAGACAATTGATGTGTGGGAGTATAAGACAGGAGGGTTGGAGAGAATGACAGAAGGTGACACTGGGAAGAAAGGATGAAGGTCAATGAATGCTGGCTTTAAGAGTTTAGGCCTTGTTATTCATACATTGTGATGACATCTAAAGCTGTTAAAAGGGAAAGGATAGGGGTACAAAGTAGGAGACGTATTTCAGAAAGATCACTCTGTCATGAGGTTGGTTTGGAGGGTATACTCAATAGCATCAGCCTGGAAGGTCTAGTCCTTCAATCTGTTACAGCACAATGGGTGTCTCCTCTCCCTTTAACACCCATCTGTTATGGATGAGGAATGTCTCTAGAAATCAAATCTAATGAGGAGGATTCTTTGCATGGTTGTGGGTATGTGGGGGTTGGGGGAGGCAACAGGGGTGGCAGGGAAGAAGGCACAGGATGTTTGATCCTGACGAATATTGGAGAATGTACACAGCCAAGTCTGTGGGCTTTAATCAGGAGGAAGACAACGTCCAGGAGGATACTGCTGTGAGGTAAGAGATAGCAAGGGCCCAGGGGCAGCAGATGGGCAGGAGAGATACAGAAGATGTTATCCTGGGTCTTTGTGGCATGAGGAGGAACTGCGCTTCATCAGTCTGCTTATTTGTTCTGAGTTTGGCATTTCCCTGGGCCCTCTTCCTGCTGCTTTTCTGGCAGGAGGGTAGTCGCTGTGCCCCTCCTTCTGGCCAGAATCCTCTGGTCTTGGTTGAAGGCCGCAGCCCCCGTCTAGCCTCCTCTGCTCTTTGCAAAGATGAGATGGTCAATGATAAGGGTTTGCTCAGCAGCCTGAGTGGAGAACTGAGCCCTGGCTTCCTAAATTTTTCACTTCTTCCTCTGGCCCAGGACCTTTAAGGGACTTTACAGAGAGGTGGGGCCCTTGGTATGCTGCTAGTTTTTTTGGCTGATACTGCATTTTGCTTTCAAGTTTGGAAATCTGTACAACCAGACCTGGTCTTAATAACTGAAAATTCATTCTCTGGTCTCCAGAGAAAAGGACTTAGCAGAAAGCATTTCATCAGTATGGAATCCTAATTGTGGCCCCAGGTCATTAGGTTTTAATAAATCGGTGTAGCTGCCTGATGGCTTAAGACACTTTCTATTTCCAGGAGAACTGACAGGATTACGAGAAAAGCTACTAATGACCAGTATCTCATGGTAGAATCTTAATTACCACCAAATTCATAGGAAGCACCTGATAGATAGCTCCACAGATGATTCAATTAGAAACCACATTTTTAAATCTCTCCTGGATGAGTCAGTGATAGCATCCTTTGAGAGCCAACTCTGTGTGTAAGGTCTCATGCATGCAATAAATCTCAACACTGAAGAAAAACAAAATTCCCTCAAAACCTCCATTTTCGATTTCTAGCCTAAAAAAATATTACTACTTTTTTTTTTCATGACCAGAACTTTCTAGGCTAAGGATAGGTTGGAGTTAAAATGCTAATGTACTCAATATTTCTTGTCATTTTTCAATCATTGTAGGTAGAGATCACGTAACCACCATTGCATGACATATGAGGAATCACACTGGTATGAACCCAACCTATTCATTCATGTATATATTTAGCAACCGATAGCCACTAAGCCCCTGGGACAGCTACATCCTGAATGCAGGAGCAGCAATGATGGTGAGGAAAACCAAGCACAGTATCTTGCCTTCTTGAGCTTATAATGTATTGGAGCAGTTATACCTAATCAAAAAGGTATCCTCCCAAAGCTACCCAAATATACATAAAGGAGCAGAAACTGATGCCATGAAACCAACAATGCATAGAATTGATCTATATAAATCAGAGAAGCCTGGCTTTCAGAGATAATGATCATTTAGCTGAGATCTAGAAGAATAGTAGGGGGTGATCTGGTGCAGGGAGGGCAGGAGAACGGTTGAGTGGCAGAGGTGGTTAGGAATTGCATTCTGAAAACAGGGAAAAGAAGGCACAAAGGCCGTGGGGCAGGAAGGAACTGGAAGATGGTCAGCATGGTTAGAGAGCCACGGGGGGGTGGGGTATGTGTAAGATGTAGATATATAGAAAAGAAAGTGATTGTAACAACCATGTGTGCTATGCAGCCAGATGAATAATTCCAACAATAAATGTTAAAAAGAGAAAAAGGGTTGAAGTAGTTTAAAAGAGTATCAAGATATGGGCTTGGGTGTGGATTGAAAGAAATTGGGATGGGAATGGGGAGTGATAGGTAAATGACCTGTAATTTCTATTGGAGACTCAGGGAGGACTTCCCAGAGGAGGTGGTTTGTGAATTGGACTCGAATAGCCAGGAATTCGTGGTGAAGGTCAGGCAGAGAGAAGCAAAACTAAATGGTGCAGCTCAGGATGGTTGTGGTGAAGGTGCATGAAGGCACCTTCAAAAGATGAGGCTAGGAAGGAGGTGGAGGTTTGATAAAAAGAGGGCTTGAAGGTCAGGCAGAGGAGTTTCACTCCCAAAAGTGCCAAATAAAAGAGACAATGGTGACATTAGGAAGTGGTGGGGCCTCTGGCAGGGGACCTGCTTGATCTATTCACAAATTTAATTTAAATGAGTCACAGTGGTAGCTAAATAAAATCTACCTGGAAGTCTTTAAGTTCTCCCCTTGAACTGGAAAATGGTTCCCATGAGAATAAGTGAGCAAAGGATAATGTACTTGGGAAAGGGAAGGGGAGAAGTGTGTGAATGTGTGTGTGTGTGTGTGTGTGTGTGTGTGTGTGCAAGTGTGTGCTTCTGTGTGGAGAACAGGAGTGGGGGGTGGTGGGGAGAAACCTGAGAAATGGTTTCAAGGATGGGGCAGCCTCTAGATCTGGATAAATATGCCCTCGGAGATCCTCTCAATAGCCAACAGAATGGAAACTAAACTTCTCAAGAGTGCAAGCCCTTTATCCTCACGTTTCCAGATATCTTTCCCACATTCCCGTGTTCTCCCTTGTCACCCCAGTCAAGGTGGGTCACCTGCCATCTCACTTCTCCACCTGGGTTGTTCTACCCTAGGCATCACCAATCCCTAGCTACCCAAATCCTTCCAAGTATCACCTGAAACATTACTTCCAGGAAACTTCCAGATCCCCACAGGGAAAGATGTCCTTTCCCTCTGTGCTCACATGGTATTTGCACTCCATTCTGTCTTATATACGTGGGACAGTGTCTGAGTCATAGGCCCCAGGGCAGGGTAAACAAGGTAAACATATTTTCAAATGAATGGACAAACATTACAACAGTAATGCTCATCTTTTCTTTGTACTTGGAATAAGATCTCAGTAGGTGTCTTATTCTTCTCTGTAGCCTTCACAGCATGTGGACACTTAAAGGTGCACGATACGATTTACGCTTTGTTTTTGTAAGGTTTACATGAATGAATCAATAATTGAGACTCAAAACCAAACCGGTGACATCATCCAATGGTTCTCAATTGGGGATGGAACTGTTGCCTTGTGGGTGGGTATTTAGGAAAGTGTGTGGCATTCCCGGTCATCTCATTACTGGTAGTGGTGCCACTCACAACAGCGGCAGGGAGCAAGAAGGATCAACACACTGGCAATCAAGGGAGAGTCCATTATGACAAGAAAATGGTTCTGTCCCAAGTGCCATCTGCACCACTTAGGAAGAACTGCCTGCTTTAAATGTTGAGAGACTAGAAAATGTTTTGAAGAAAGTTGTAGATCCTTTGCCTCTGGGGTAATTAAAAGAAAACAAGAGAATGTTGTCCTGATGGCCTTTCTCAACCCTGTCCAGTCCTGTGATACTAAACTCCTAGGGAATGTAAAATCCAGGCCAAATGGTCCAGACAGAGAAGACCCACCCCTCTGGCTCATGCACGGGCAGCCTCAGAGATTCCAGCTCCCAGAAGAAAGGCTTCAAGCTGGACAGCACTCCCTCTGCCCAGGAGAGAGGCTGCCCCCCGCATGTATTTGACTCCTGGACAAATAGCTCAGGGGAAGTGCATACATTTATATTTGGCACACAGGTCATATCACAACTCATGCTACCAGCTCATCCTAGGGCTTTTTCTTTTTCTTTTCTCCTAACTCAGCAAAGAGGAGTCAGCTAGAAGAAGCAAGGTACAGAATGTGGGGAGGAATTGGAGGTGGTGGCAGGGATAAGGGTGGAAGAATGTTTGAAAGGAGAAATGACAGACCTTGCAGGACTTTGTGAAGCCCTCTTTCCCTTTCACCATGGTGGAACCAATCATTCCCTTCCCTTATCATGTACATGCAGTTTTATATGAATACATTTATTAGAGATATAAATATTATACTTACATAATAAATTTATCAATACAAATAATATATAATAGTTATATTCTCAATAACCAATAATTTTATTACAAAATTTTATCTTGATGTTATATTTTATATAATAATATGTTAATATTGTTAAGAATATAGTGATAATATTAAGCTAATTTTATGCTCCCTTCTAGTCCTGGAGCTCCCTGAGAACAATGGTAATATTTTTCATTCCTGTATTGCCCATACCTAGAAGAACACCTGACCACTACCTCCCTCATACTTCATATGCATTTGTTTTATTCCAAAGCACATATGATTTTTAAAAAATTATATCCTTGCCACAATCTATAGCATAAAATCATGAGAGCCTTGACTATATTATACTCACTTCTGTGTCCCCAGAACCCAGCTGAATTCCACATACTCAGGAGGTACTCAGCAAATTTTGGCTGAATCAAATCAAAATGAATCAGAATAAACTTCATATTGAAAGGCCTAGTCTGAATGATCTGAATGATGCATGATAGTACTATTGAAGAAAAGGGACTGATTGGGCTGATGGAATAAAGGGGCCCTAACAAATATGTCAGGAAATAAATTTAGCTACCTTGGAAGGAAATGAGTTTTGTTTTTTGTTTGTTTGTTTGTTTGTTTGTTTTTGACAAAGCAAATGCTCAGGCAGAGGGGTGGAAACCTTGGCCAAAATATTGAGAGACTCAACCATCGGTCATAGCAGGTGTACTCATTGTCTAGAAACATGGGATTGAAAACATCCCAGGAGCTGATGGAAACATAAAGGTGGTTGTTCTACAAATACAGATTAATTCACAGAGTTTCAATAATATCCTGCTCTATTAGCCCAGTTCAGCTCAACACACTTTGGAAGATACTAGGGATAAATAGGAAAAGAAAATATATTCTATACTTTCAAGCCATTCCTAAGTCGTCTCTTCCTCATGATTATATAAGCCAAGAAAGTCTTTCACTTAAACTCTTTAGATTTCTGTGACTTAAAGTCAAGACAATACGGGCTAAGAAGAGCACCTACCATTACTTTCCCCAACATACCATTTTTAATTTCTTTTTTAACGTTTATTTATTTTTGAGACAGGGAGAGACAGAGCATGAACAGGGGAGGGCCAGAGAGAGAGGGAGACACAGAATCCGAAACAGGCTCCAGGCTCTGAGCTGTCAGCACCGAGCCCGACGCGGGGCTTGAACTCACGGACCGCGAGATCATGACCTGAGCTGAAGTGGGACGCTTAACCGACTGAGCCACCCAGGTGCCCCCCCAACATACCATTTTTAAAAAACATCTTTTGATTTCTTGAATGAAATATAAACATAATCCATTTGTTGAAGAGAAGGGTCCAAAATATTGTTTCCCTTCCTTTTCCCTATAAGCAGCTAGTTGGAGGGCTAGCAATTCCTGAGTGTGTTTGAGAAAGGTTGATTGGTTTAGAAGTCAGACTTTCTTGACAGAGACATTATTGATCGTCCATTGATTCTTCTTAATCAACAAGGAGCAAGGAGAGCTGCAGGCAGAAGGCCAGTGAGGAATTTTCCCTCTCTCCTGCCACAAGTGGGCCTGTTCTGCCTCTTTGAGACGGGTATCAAAACTTGATTGGACTCTCCTGGGTTTTCATTCTGAGTGAAGGAAACAGTCAGTGAGCATAGGAACCAACCAGTCCTTTCTTCACTCCATAGGAGAAAAGATAATGATATTACTTTACTGGTTAATGTCTCTGCGTTTTATCGTCTGTCCCTCTAAAGATACAGTTTCTTTGCGGCAGCAGTATCTCTTCCCTGTTTTGACCAACACTTTAAACATCAGTAACCACCTTCTGCAGTCAGAATAACACTAACTCCCTATTCGCTTAATGATGACAAAAATATTCATAACCATGATCTGGGTAGACGTGTGCTTTCCATGGAGAGTATCGACATACTGTTTTCAATACATTTCTATGGCCCCTGTAGAATTTTGTGTCTTCATGAATCTGTTTACAATGAAAGCTTGTAAAAAAAAATGGTTCACCAATTCTAGCCCCAAACAGTTACAATTCTCTCACGCCTCATGTATTTTTGTCTTACAGAAAAGGGAAAGACAGACTGAACTTGTTTGATCTTCTGGAAGCCAAATCTAGGAGAATGTGCAATAGAAAGGTCTCTGGTCAAAGGCTGCATCATCTAAAATATGTTATTGGAGACATCTCACCACCTGCTGTGGCTGCAAGTTCTTCAAAGCACTCAGTCACATTCACCTCCAACAAAGAGGAGTTGGAAGCAGTCCTGATCATTTATGTTGACAAATACGAAGGCCTGAACAATAACATCCATGGAGCACTTACTCTATTCCAGATGCTGCACCACCACTTTTGTAAATATTATCCCATTTCCCACCCCGCTCCCCCCCAAAAGCTCTGTCATTTTTAAAGAGACAAATTACCCGAGGCCCACCGGCTAGCGACAGTGGAGCCAGGGTCTGAACTCCAGTGTCTGTGCCTCTCACATAACAGAGCAAAGGCTCTCCCTGATTTCCTTCACTTACACCCGGTACAGCCTTCCAGCAGGGCAGTTCCCACAGTGGACTGTCATTATTTACTTAAAGCCTTGACTACCGCACCGTTTCCAAACTCTTAACTTTACCAATCTCTCTCTGTCTTCAACATTGCTTGGCCATCAGTAGGGACTCAGTAAATGTCTGTGCAGTAATGGAACGAACACATGACCGGATAAATGCATGAAGAAATGATAAAACAAAAACACCTAAAATAAATGGATACTTTCCTCCTTAGATTCTTATTTGAAGTCTTTCCTAGACCTTTTCTGATTTGCTTTACCCCAGATGTACAGAAGACTAGGAATCATAATTTGTACAATTTAGTGAAACTTTATAGAATGGAATTCTGGGCAGGTCCTTTGGTGCAAACATGACTTAGGCCAAATCCTGCTCAGAAATCCTACTCAGATATGCTCATTATGGGGGTGTCTGGGTGACTCGGTCGGTTAAGGGTCCAACTCTTGATTTTGGCTCAGGTCATGATCTCACAGTTCATGAGATTGAGGCCCACGTTGGGTTCTGCACTGACAGAGTGGAGCCTGATTGGGATTCATTCATTCAGATTCATATTCTTTCTTTCTTTCTCTCTCTCTGTCTCTCTCTCTCCCCCCACCCCTGCTTGCATACACATGTGTGCTTGTTCTCTCTCTCTCAAAAAACAAAATTAAATTAAAAAAAATAAAGAAACGCTCATTATGCAGGGAAGCAGGCAGGAGTATAATCCTACTACCATTGGTGGGTGCCAAACAGGTTTGTAGGAAGAATCCATTTGAGCAGGAATAGGTCGGTATCTGAAGGTTTCACAGAGCAATTAATGGTTGAGGTAGGCCTTGAAGGATGCATAGCATCAAAAAACTAACGTTTCGCTGTCAGAGAATTTCTTTCTTTTTCTAGGCATTGCATTTGTCCCAATTGCTCTACAACATTTCTCATGGGAAAGGGAAAGGATTGCCAGAACCGTTTCTGATGTAAGAAGCTGGACCAGGGTAACATGGCTGAGAAGAGTCCATATTGAAGCCCTGAATTCTGGGGTGTGAGTAAACTTTCCATAGCACTAGGCTGTCTCTGAGAGCATTGTTACATTCCTAAGAAATAGTCTACATTCCTCACCACAGTGTACTCAGCAACTCCCCCTGCAGAGTGCAGCTCTTCCTCCTGTCAATTGTGAATGGAAGTAATTTGTTTATGGTTAGCAGAGATCCTATCAGGCAGGGAGGAGACAAGGAACCACATCTTATCATCCAATCTGCCACTGCCTTTCTGCGGTATCTACAACCCTGTTATACCCATAGAACCCAGACACTGGGAGCAAAACAGATGAGTGGGCTGGCCATATAATCCTCCTTTTCCATATTTCAGTTGCCATGCGTGGAGAAGGGGCCAAATGAGATATACATCTGATTGAGCCCTAATGGCATGACAAAACAGGCTGGCAGGGGCAGGGAGACTACAGAGAGCTCACATGCACTTGGGGATTTGCTCACACCCTCAGAGCCAGGGGAGAGGCTTGAGGATTGAGGTTTTAAGCCCAACGGTGCTCATAACTGGAGGTGAGACTGATTTTTTTCCCCAACTCCCATTAGATCACAACGGAAAAATTGCTTGATAACCATGATCTTTGGTCTTTTGATACTTCATGAGCTACAAGAATGTCTCAGTTCCCTCCTGCATAGTGACAGCCCATGCTCCAGTTCTGATTCTCATCATCTCTTTCTAGAATATCACAATAACCTCCTCACAATTTTCCCTGTCTCTGCATTACCCACCCCAAATCTATTCTACACACATTACAGACAAATCTATCCATGACCATACTCTTGAAATCCCTCACTCACTCTACATCATATATAATAGCACTATCCATAGACTTTTCTGTCATAGTGGAAATGCTCTGCATCAGTGCTGTCCAATGTGGCAGCCACCAGCCATGTGAACCTATTGAGCATTGAAATATAGTTAGCAGAATGGAATATTACACAGCCATGAAAGGATGAGATCTTGCCATTTGAGACAACATGGGTGGTCTAAGAAGGCATTATGCTAAGAGAAATAAGTCAGACTGAGAAAGACAACTACCATATGATTTTACTTATCAGTGAAATAAATCTTTTAAAACAAGAATAAAAATAAAAGTGAGAGTCAGACCTGTAAATACAGAGAACGGACTGATGGTTGCCAGCAGGGAGGGGAATGGGGTGTTGGACAAAATGGGTGAAGGGGAGAGGGAGATACAGGCTTCCAGTTACAGAATGAGTAAGTCACAGGAATAAAAAGCACAGCATAAGGAATATAGTCAATGATATTGTAATAGTGATGTAATGGGGGCAGATAGTAGCTACATTTGTGGTGAACGTAGCATAACATATAAACTTGTCGAATCACGGGGTACCTGGGTGGCTCGGTCAGTTAAACGACTGACTTCAGCTCAGGTCACAATCTCACAGTTTGTGGATTCAAGCCCCGTGTCAAGTTCTGTGCTGACAGCTTGGAGCCTGGAGCCTGCTTCAGATTCTGTATCTCCCCCTCTCCCCCCACCCCCTCTGCCCCTCCCCCACTTGTGCTCTCTCTCCCTCTCTCTCAAAAGTAAATAAATAAACATTAAAAAAAAAAAACAACTTGTTGAATCACCACCTTAAACACCCGAAACTAATGTAACATTGTGCATCAACTATACTCGGGTTAAAAAACAAAAGAAATATCATTAGTACAATTGAGGAACTGAATTTTTAATTTTGTTTAGTTTTCACTAATTTATATTTAAAGAGATACACATGTCTAGTGGCTACCATAATAGACATTGTAAATCTGTAGGATGGTGTCCAAGCTTCTTAGCCCGGCATTGAAAGCCCTTAATGATCTAGCCCCAATCACCATTACCCATCCCATTTCCTATCACGATTCCTATCTGATTTTCCCCCCAAAATAATCTAGACTGTTTATTTAAGCCTAGCTATTCCCTCTATTTGAGAATCCTTTTCTTCAACATTTCCTTAACACATTTCTATTCAGGTTTCAAGATCTAAATTAAATGCCACAGAGTTGCCTGGATGGCTCAGTTGGTTAAGCATCTGACTTCAGCTCAGGTCATGATCTCACAGTTTGTAAGTTCCAGCCTCAAATCTTTAGATCTTCTGTCCCCCTCTGTCTCTGCCCCTACCCCGCTCTCTCTCAACAGTAAATAAACAATAAAAAAAATTTCTTTACAAAAATTAAATAATTAGTTAAATATTACATCCTCTGGGAAGCCTGTCTCAACTTCTCCTCCCTGATATAATGAGTCCCTCCCTCCCCTGTGCTCCCAAAGCTCACCGTATCTGCTTCTACTATAGTACCTATCACACTGTCTTGTAATTATGTATTTACTGGGGCCTCTCATCCACTAGTCTGGGAACTCCAAAGGGCAGGGACTAACTCTTCTTCATCCCAGTAACCCTATCACCCAGGGAAGCCACGGTGCTAAATGTGTGGTGAACAGATGCAAACCCACAGAACGAATTCATCATTTAATCAATCAGCGTTTAGCTCAAAGAGCTCCCTGAACTGACAGAGACATTAGTAAACTGTTGGAACATCAAAGCCGCTGGGGCCAACCGTGATATCAGGGACAGATTTGTATCCGTGAAACGGTGCCTCTAGTTATGTGAAGGGTCAGCACGGAACTCTCAAATCCACTTTAAATCTGAAAACACTTGGGCTTGGGTGGATGGTGCTCAGGGCGGGGAGGTTAAACTGGAAGATGTTGGAAACTGCAGACGCCTATGGTAAGAAACAAGAATCTTCAGGCCCCTGGGTACTCAGGATCTTTGAACAAATATTTAGAGCTGCTTTAAGAAGCCAGACACAGAAAGACAATCCTGCATGATCTCACTTGTATGTGCAGTATCACAAATAAACAAAAAATAACTCATTATTCTTTACTAAAGAATGGGAGGAGGATCTGTTGTAACAGACAGCTAGAGTTAACAGCATCATATTGTGCACTATAAAATATATTAAAAGGACAGATCTTGGTAAATGCTCTCACAGCACACATAAAAAGAACACAAGGAAATTTTTGGAGGTGATGGATATATTTAGTACCTAGACTGTGGTGATGATATCATAGGTGTATATATATATGTTCAAATTCATCAAGATGTATGTATACATGAAATGTGTACAATTTTTTGTATTTCAATTATATCTCAATCAACTATAGATATATGTGTGTGTGTGTGTGTGTGTGTGTATATATATAATCATATATATATATATATATATATATATATATATATATATATATATAAAATCATATACTTAAAAAAAGATGAGAGGAAGGGAAGCATTGCATTTTCCTCTGTAAAGAGAACTACTATTTATTGAGCTCCTACTTTGCGCTATGTTTTATATATGTTACCTCACTGGACCTTTAAAAAACCCCTGTCACATCAATATCTACCTTCTGTGGAGGAGGAAACCAGAGCTCAGAAAAGAGAAATGATTCTGCATGACCTCCCATACAGTAAATAGTAAAGATAGGATTAACACCCAAGCTGACCTCTTAAAGAAGATTTCCCATCTCCTTCCATATGTAACTGGAGATCTCATGTGTAAACTTCTCTAATTTATGTTCTGAGCCACCTACTGCCTGAAGAGGTTTTATATTCTCCCAGAGTGTCAAGGAAAACTAGGATTGAAAAAGCCAACACGATCATCTGTTCTGCCCCTACATTTCACACTTGAGAAAACTAAGACCCAGAGAGAGGTGAGCACTGCCCCCGTGCCACACAGGGCGAACGGCAGAGCGGGGACCAGGTTTCTAATCTCAGGCCAGGGTTTTTCTGGCTTGTTTTCAGGTTCACTGAAAAGATGAGCTTCTGATACCCTCTTGGCTGTGCATCACTGTATTAGCAAGGCTCTGAGACACCAGCAAGCACGTGCACTAGTCCTCAGGTACACTGGTGCCAAACTTCTAGAAAGCACTTTTGCAATATACATCAAGGGCCTTAAAAATGGTCAGAAGAATTGACTGAGTAACTGGTCTCATTTCCTGGAAGTTGTCTTAAGGCAATTATCTGCAATGTGGGCAAAACTAATCATTTCAGCTTTACCTATACTGGCAAAAACAAACCAGAACCCCCCCCACCCTCCCCCCCAAAAAAGGAGCAAACCTAAATGTCCTCAAATTAGAATATGAATAGTTCCTACCATATGGGAGTGTTAGAAGAAATACTGATAGAAAATATACTTAACCCAATGCTCAGCCCACAGTTAGTGCTGGTTAAATTAGATCTTGTGGGCCTTCACAGTTGTCACTTCTCCCAGATAATAATGAATACAGGGACAAAAGCATGTGAACTGAGCCAGACTAAAGAGATAAATTCCAGGTTTGAAGATTGCCAAAAATGGAAATTCAGACTTGGCCAAGTTTCCTTTCACCAGGTAAGGAGGAATGCTCAAATACACCAGGGAGTAAGTCTGCTTCTGGGAGCCTCCCTTTACTCTTTGTAAAGATATGCCCAAGTTCTTGGTCTCCCGAGATGGTGCAGAGTGAAAACTAGGCCAAGCCAGAGGAGCCCAGGCCAAGGCCTTACTGCTGTTTTTTATGCCATTTTCAAAGGAGCAAGCACTTGAAAGTCCACCTTATTACCTTAATAAGAAGGAATTTCATCCATGCCCCTGTTACTATCCCCATTTTCTTCCATGATTTCTTTCTTCCACTGTCTTGAGGTTTGCTGATAGTGAGCCTATCCATGGCTTAACTCTTTGTGATACATTAGAGAAGCCACTGGCTTTGAAGTGTTATAAATATCCCTCTTCATTAAGAGCTGCATTTAATCTCATGGAGTCTCTTTCTTTTTTCTGCAAAGCAGGGATAATACTAACTATCTGGTGCTTGTCTTCGGATGGTACACGTGTGAATGTGTCTGCACACAGCCTGACACCTAATCGGGAATCTAACAAAGGGAACTGAACCCATTTTGATCCTTAACAGCTTATGCAAAAGAGAGGAAGGATAAGGAAATGTAGGGTTGGCGCACATGATGGGGAAGCGGACACAAGGCATGAGTGGTGTGCCAAGATACCTAGTGCCCTGGGTATCCAGGTAAATGTGGTGGCAGAATTAGACCAACTGGTTAATATTCGCCTACCTCACAAACCATTTGCACTTCTGTATTATTGAAGTGTCCTTTCTTAGTTGGTCCTGCACGGTTCATCTTTTGCAAATAAGAAGTCCCAGGCTTTAAGAGGCTACCCGGGTCATGGTGAGTGCAGAGCAAAGCCAGGACTCACGCTGGGTGTCCTGGCATCACCAGCTGTTGTCTTTCTTCCACACTGAGTTGCTTCTGCATTAAACATGTCCAGGAGGAGGGTGAGTCAGGAATAAGGTACATTCGAGGTTAATAATTAAAAACCAAGGGTCTATTGGAGGTGGCTTTGTGTTTTCTCTGGCAGCACTTACACAGAAAGGAGCCCAGCTAAACCCAGGAAAAAGCAAACAATTGCATATTGTATATTCACATGTATACATATATATTCATCTATCCACAGACATGTGTCAGAATATAAAAATGCCTGTCATGGTTGAGCTGTCTTCATTTTTCAACTATGTGCTTTACAGTAGTCACTGTATGTTACAAGAGCAAGAATTTAAGACAAAACGTGACTGTCAGAGTAGGAACTAAGTTATTTGATTATTCATTTGTGCATTCCATTATTCAGCATCACTTTACTGAGCACTTACTCAACGTCATGCTCTATGCTGGCAACTGAAGATAGAAATGGATAAGAAAGTAAAAAGAAAATCTCATTATTCTAGAGGTCCTCCCAGTTCTTATTTATTTATTTATGAAATGAAATAAACATTTCTTGTCTCTTTGTACGGTAGGTCCAATAAACAATAAGCCATAATTTTTTTGGCCCCGAAATGGGCCAGGTGACTCTTCCAATACATTAATATTCTCCAGTCAACGAAGTCTTAGCTCATAAAACAGTGTGGAAAAAAGGAAGGAAGAGGTCAGAGAAGAAGACAGAAATGAACAAAGAAGACTCCATTTCTCAAAGATACAAGAACCAGAATTTCTTTTCCTTGGGCCAAACAAAAGCCATGACAATAAGCCAAATATTTTTATTTAAAAAACGCAGGGGCTGGGGGGTAAGGGTAGAGAGATGAGTAGGTAGAAAATAGAGGATGTTTAGGACAGTGAAAATACTGTGTATGATACCTTCTTGATAGATACATGCCACTATACATTCGTCTAAACTCAAAGAATGCACAACACCAAGGCTGAACCCTAGTGGAAACTATGGACTTTGGGTGATTACGATGTCATGTAGGTTCATCGACTGTGACAAATGTACCATTCTGGTGGGGGGTGTTGATGATGGGGTTGGCTATCATGTGTAGAGGCAGGGGGTATACGGGAAATCTCTGCACCTTCCTGTCAATTTCGCTGTGAACCGAAAACTGCCTCTAAAAAACTCAAGTCTTAAAAAATGCGTTTATACATTTATATCATTTTAGGCTCTATACAATAAGGATTTGAGTCCATTTACAATAAGGGCCAGACATATGGAAATTCACTAAAAAATAAACACTAAAGTTGAGCCAAAAGCAGGAGGGGAAAGGAAAGTTTGGGAACTTTAAGGGATAACATAATTCACTGATGAACATGGTGAGGCATCACACTGGGATCTGCATCTCCCAACAGCAGGGAATACAGAAGTATGAAATTCTGTAACTCTTTTAATCTGAGCAGCAAAAAAGCATAAAAGTTGCTTAAGGAAGATAAAAGGGTTTGTTTTGGGAATTGTGGTAGTTCTGCTTTTTTGTTTTTGTTTTTGTTTCTTAATCTTCCTTGTCCCTTTTCCCCAAGGGTTGCATTTTTAAAGAAACACCTTATTTAGAACTTCGTGTAAGGAGCACTGAAGAACAGAATGGATAGCTTCTCACACTTGGAGTGTGAGCTTTTGGGGGAAGGGACCACATTATTCCTCGTCTTTAGATTCCTGGAGGCCAGAGGGGTTGCTGGCTCTGAGGATAAGCAAAACAGAGGACTGCTGATCACAGACTGGTGACTGTAGTCTTACCATGAATACAAAGCAAATTTCATACAGACAATGCTAGTAACAATGTTTGTAAAATCACAGCATGGGGTCCCAAAGAGCAAACTGAGGAAGGTAAGGGATGTGACCTAAGTTTACAGAGATCCATCCATCTAGTTTTGAATGAATAAAATGTAGAATATACTAGAGGCAGTACCAATATTCAGACTGAACCCGCCAGTATGGCAGACCTTCTTGCTTTCAATCAGAGTCCACTGGGAGTCACTGATGGATGTTCAATGTTCTGAATACCCCTGCAGTGGGGAAGGGGCACACCACTCTTTGCGTGAACTCTTCTTGAATTCACTTCTTTCACTTGAAAAACTTGCATAATAGAAACCTTGAATGCCACTGTATGATGCCACTATACTGCTTTATAGTGTGAGATACATTATCAAGTGGGATGGAGGCTTGTGTTTGTCTAACAGCCCAATGTCTATACAGACAGCTCTCCTACCTGGGCAGTCAGAATACCAGAAAACTGCCCAGTGACTCTGGAATCAGAGTAGGTACAGTTTGCTGAATTTTCTAATTTATTGGCAGTGCCTTTGGGTTTGACTGCTGATGTTCCTCTCCAATGCATTAGAAAACTTCCAGCCACGAAGACGTGGCTCGTATGACTGGGTCAAGATATCCTCTCCCTTGGAGCCTCACTTCTCAGGCCAAGGTTTTTGGACAAAGTGCATGGAGATTATTCCAGATCACTTAATAGGCACTTAATAGGCCACCTATGTAGGCCTTTTTTATGAGTAATAGAAAACCTACCTGCCCCAATCTTCCAGAGTTGGTAATAGCAATAGAGGATACCCATACTCCACTGAAGCTCCTGGTTACTGTTATTTGCTTCTCTCTGAGTTTCCACCTAAGCAATATCAAGGAGAAGAGAAGGAGTATAAGATTTGGCTAAGGGGCTCACCAATAAACTATTTCACAAGAAAGAGGAGAAACCATAAAATCTTTAAAAAGCTTTTACAGACAAAGGGTTTCTAAGCACGGCGGCACTCCTGAAACATTCGATGGTCTTGAGATGCAGGGTGCTACTGGAGTTTATCCAAGACTTCAGATTCTCTGAAGATTGGCCTTTATCCTTGCCAGACAGCCTTGTCCATCTTCCCATCAGTTGCAAGACATTTAATAAAAACAGGCTGCATTAATTCATGCTTGTTTTATGTACTGCTCCACGGGGCCTCAACTCGGTAAGTCTGCAAGACCCAGCCGTGCATGGCAAATGGCTAAGCAGATGGTTTCAGTTTAGATAGTGGCTGTCAATGGTTTGGTGTGAACAGCTCTTGCAAACCAGCATGAAGTGAACAGATTGCATGGTGGCTGGGAGAAGCATGTGTAATTGGAAACAGTAGCCACTTACAATGGGGGCACATTTTCAATCTTGATCAGAGTGGCTCCAGTTTAGAAAAAAAAGGTTGATTAACCAAATGTGTTTTTGGCTGTGATAAACCCAATACTAGGAAAGTTTGGGTAGCGTCTTAGGCGTGTGCTGGGCATGGCTGGTCTGCTGCATGAATCAAGGACATCGGGGTCCCAGAACTAATCCTGTCCCCTGGAGCCTGGGAGGCACTGAGAGAAACAGGAAGCAGGCTCAGAGGAGCCCAACTGGCAGGATTAACATTGCAATAGCTGAAATTGTGGTGGTCGAGAAGGTCAGCTAGCTTGGGCAAACTGGCTGCATGGGCATGAAAGACCAGAAGAGGTAGAGATCCACGTGGGTCCCCTGAGGAAAGAGAGCAAGGTGGGGTGATTTGGGGAGACCCCACAGGGAGAGGACAGGTGAAAGTCTGCAGCAGGTGATCTGGCAGCAGGCTCCTGGCCAGGGTTAGATCAAAGACTGTGGATCTTGAGGGAAAGTACTACGAGCAAGACAGGGAAACTTCCCAGAATGACAGTGACATAAAAATATTTGCTGGAACAGTTACAAGGCAAATGGACCAAGGCGGGGACTAGATCCTGGCCTCAGAGCCAACCGTAGAAAATACAGCCTCGGTATTTATAAACGTTTATGGAGATATCTCGGGGATACAAGGATGAATGAGACATGGGTGATCCTCCTTGGTCTTTGCCCTGTACCTGCAGCTTGTCCTCAGCTCTGTCAGCTCTTCTCTAGGGAGGCTTCCACTGCCCTCCCTGACTGTATCAAAGTCTCCTGCCATTCCGTGTGCCAAGTGGTCGCGTAGCTGTTGTTCCTAGACCCTGTGGGTTTGAGTTCCTCCCATATCAGATAAGGGATGTCAGATACTGGACTGTATATACCATGACACTGAGGACAATTTCTGGGGTTGTTTTCTTCAATATTTTGTGTCTCTCAGGGAATAAGCACACAAGAATATTTGCTTAATTGTTGCACAGATGAGTGACGGGAAAAAATAATTTCTTTTCTCAAGGTTCTCAGAACCCAGGAAATAAACAGAGTGATGACGTCAAGGTAGAAGGAAGAACCAGGCTCGGTGCCCAGCCCAGACTATGGAAAGTCAGGGGAGGCTTCCTGGAGGAGGTGTACCCATGAGCTAAAGTTTGAAGCTTCAGGTGAAGTTGGCCCAGCAAAGGTGATGGGAAGACCTGGGGAAACCTGATCCAGCACCTGATGATGGGCTAAAGCTGCTTCCATGCTTTCTATCCCATGCTCCCTGATTCTGAGAAATGGAAGGCAGAACGGAGTGAGTATGGGGTGGCCCCTGGCTCAGCAATGAAGTGTCCAGGGTATAAGGACAGCGGTCCAGGTAAGGTCTGGACAGGACAGAGAACCTATAGGTTTAGCAGAGTTTTTCTTGGGGGAAATACTGCCCTTCTCTGTCACAGTAACTAAGAAATGGCAGAGCTGGGGGGAGGGCGGGTGGGGATCTGGTTGTCATGGTGGGGCACAGGAAGTGACCCATGCCTGCCAGAGCTCTCAGAATCACCAAGGTCTGACTCTGGTCTGCGCTTTCCCACAGTGGCCTGTCCTGCGCCTGGCACCGCCTCTGGCATGTGTCAGGAAGGCCAGCTGCTCAGGCACCCTTGGCAAGGAGAGCTGGGCTCACGGGGGCTGCCCACCAATAGCCTGGCTTTCTCTGATACCACAGTGCTATCTCCTTGAGTCAATTTCCTCTGGCGATAATGCCAGCTACCCCCACACAAACGGCCCACGTGAAGGAGCCATTCTTTCCTCTGTCATTTGCAAAGCCTGGCTCTGCCCTTTTGGCAAAGCTTGGGTTGTTGACATGACAAGGTCACCCAGGCATTGTGAGCCACACGTACACACTGGACCTAATCAAAGGAGGCTTCATGACATCTGGCCCAACACCCTCACTGACAGATGAGAAAACTGAGGCCCAGAGAGAAGGAGGGACTAGCTGAAGGTCTCACATACAGCAACCAGTAAAAAGGCAAGAATCCAGGGCCTTTTGAGATTCTCCCTTCAGCTGCTGAGTCACCAAAGGAAAAAGTTGGTGAAAGAAACAAACCACCATCTGAAACCCCAGTCTCAGAAAACCAAATAGTTGGGTTGGACCCTTTATCACACCTGGAGACCCAGCTGTGTGCCTTTGGGCAAGTTACTCTACCTCTCTGAATCTGTGATAGAGGGATAAAAATGACCATTCTTCTCACATTGCTCTGCCCTTTAGAAGTTCACAGTTTGTTGGAAGGACAGGTGCTCCAAACCCATCACAATATAAGATACAAAGTGCACAATTAGTCTAAGGGATGAGAGTTTCTGGGAGTCCCAGGGAGGGCTTCCCAGAGGAGGAGACACTTTAGCAGAGTATTTTTTTTTTTTACCAGTTCATCATGTGTACATGATGGATGAACACTAAAGGCATAAGAAACAGTGGATAGCCAAAGGCATGTTGTGGGACTCCCTACCATGTGTTATGACTAGAGTACCAAGTGTAAGAAGTGGGCAGGGGCTAGGGCATGGGGCTGAAGTAGGAGTCAGAGTCCAGATATGGAGGATGGTGGTCAGATCTGAGATGAAGCAATCATTTTGGTTTGTCAAGTTCAACATCGAAATAATCAACCCGACAGTGAGTGAAATGTACTCCTCTGAAATTTGCTGGGGAAAGTAAACTCAATTATTCATTTTTAACACATCTTCTATCCCATTACATCCAAGTTATTGGTTTCAATTGTATTGCTTCCATAGTTTGTTAGTTTCAAATGAGCTACAAATGCAAGGAGTTTTTAACTACTTTTATGATTGCATATATGTATTTTTTTATGTTTATATTTGAGAGAGATAGAGAGACACAGCGTGAGCAGGGGAGGGGCAGAGAGAGAGGGAGACACAGAATCTCAAGCAAGTTCCAGGCTCTGAGCTGTCAGCACAGAGCCTGACGCAGGGCTCAAACTCACAAACCACGAGACTGTGACCTGAGGTGAACTGACCTGACGCTTAACCAACTGAACCACCCAGGTGCCCCCATGTTTGCATATATTTAAAGAACACTAATTCAAGTTTTGTAAAAGCTCATCTGGAGGTTGCTATGGAGGGTGGAATATTTGGAACTGGACTGGATTCAAGAAGGCCAGCCAGAAGGATGTTGCAATTGTCCAGGTAAGAAATAGTCCCTGAGACAGAATATAGCACATGGCTTTAAAATGTGGGGCCCTGTGTCACACTCTCTAGGGATGACTTCAGTTTCTAACTCATGTAAAATCACTCCTGTAAGCCTCAGTCTCCTCTTCTGCAAAATGGAGATAATATAATGTAACTGTTTCATTGGATGAAAGGTTAATAATAATCCAAAGTACTTCGCACAGAATTTGGCTCAAGTATATGCTTAATAACAATTAAAAGGAAGGTTCACGGCAAATAATACCAACAAAAGATAAGGACTGCTCCAAGGGCAATATAAACTAGACCATCTTACTACATGTTGACATATAGTTTTGTTGAGGAAGGAGAGTATGGAAAATGGGGGAAGGAAATCTCCGGGACGTTGAGAGCACCATGTGTGGCCAACAGAGCCCTGTGGTCATTTCCTTTCTGGGCATTTCTCTGGTGCTCTGTGTGCTCTGCGAGGAGGACCCTAGCACTCACAACCACCACTGGGTGAAAAACGACGCCTTCACATCTGTAACTGGGCCCCCCTCCAGAGCATCACTTACTGCCTGCTGGAGAGTTTCGATGAGAACACTGAGAGCGGAGGCTCCTTTGCCTTCTATTGAAATGTAAGATTCATTTAAAAGTGTGCACTCCACATGGCACTGCTTTTGTCAAAGTAAGACACTTCTAAAAGCTATTCCCACAAATCTTCAGATCTCCTAGGCCGGGACTTGATATTTTCCATCCGGTATCTGTCTTTAGTTCCTCTCCCTCTGCTCTATACCAGAAGGTAAAGACTGTTAAAAATGTAAATGATACATTTGGAAGTTCCTTTCATAATCACATTTTAACATTTTAGGGAAAAATATTCAAGGGTTGCCTTCACTCTTACCCAGATTTTATGTTTTAAATCTTCCTCTTTTTTTGGTCATAAATTCTACTTCCTGTAATTTCAATGGGGGAAATGTTACAGTTTCTTAGCTTAAGTGAGGAGGAAAGGTAAATTGTTTGAACTTTAATATTCCTTTGTTTTGGAGCAACACTGTGCCCCTCGTGGCCTTAAACAGTTTCCAAAGAACCAACAAAGTGCAGGCTAGCAGGATTTGGAAACCTTTCAGATCTGATTCAGAAATTAGAGAGATGCCTGGTGTGCATTCATTCATTCATTCATTCATGTATTCAACAAATACTTATATATCTTTAACTTTTTGTCATACCCTGTGATCTGTGCTGGGGATACAATAGTTACCTCAAATCTGAGTGGAGGACCTCAGGGAACTGTTCTATTCGGGAAGGTAGAGATTAGTCAAACTAATCGATTATTAGTCAAACATAGTCGATGACAATGAAATGGCACTTAATATTGCAGGTGGAATATGCGGAACTATGACAGCTATAAGAATGTTTGTTAGGGAAATTTGGCCTTTTCTGAGGGGGGAGGGTATTGAATCACAGTCCTGCCACTTTCTAATTACATCAACTTGTCAAGGAATTAAACTTCCATTTCCCCATCTGCCTTTCAGGGGGCCCCGAGGATCATAGGAGGTAGAATGTGGATGCGCCAGCACAAGAACAGGCTGTAGAGACTGCTCAGTGAGTAATCTCTTCTGTTGTTCTTGCATCTTTGAGGTTATTAATATTTCAGGTAAAAACACAAGTTCTTTCCAAAGTGTTTTAAAATTATAGCGGTAGGAATTAGTCTATATTTTCAGGTTGGTTGCATCACTAGCAGAATACTCTTTCTTGTCCTTCTCTCTCCCTCTCTTAAATTACTCTAGGCCTGTGCGTCAAGACCAACAGGGGAGGAAGACACAGTAGCACTTGGGCTCCTACATCTGGAGGCAAACCCTTGACACTATGGCAAAGGCACTTCACAGCACTCACGGTCCTGTTCATCTCTGCTCACTGTCCATTGGTGTGCCATACGCATTCTTGGTTTGTTTAAGGGCATCTTGGGCAAAAAACAGGAGTGGGGCACTGTTAATATTTCACTAAAGCACCTCCTCCCAGTCAACTGGCAACTCAGAAACGTCACAAGGGGAGAAGTCATCTTATGATAACCAGCCCTGAACTGAAATGGTGGCTATGAATCATATCTTTTGTAAAGTATGGACCTAACCAAATCAAAAAACACCAGGTGCAGAGAAAATAACTGAAAAGAAACACAGTAAAAGCATAAGAATTGGGAACATTTTATTTTTCTCTTCCTTTTACTTCTATATCTTTTCCTAAACATTATTAATATAACATATTACTTTTTAAATGTTGAGATAAAGAATTAGTAAAGAAATGCAAATACAACGGTGAGCTCACAGGAAGACTAAATTAAGCACACCTTTAAAGCATGATATCCACTCTAGCACAGACACCCTACTCAGTTTGCCAAAACAAGGATGCCAACTCTGGGATATTGTCTAAGTGAGGGCTCCTTCGATGCTCCCCCCTTTTCCTCTCTCTTTTCCTCTAAGTCTCCTTTTCTATGCCCTGGAAATGCATCTCTTATTGTGCTCATTGTATTGTTTGCATCTCTTTATTACTGGACTGTGAGTTCTCTACGGTTGACAATCTTGTCTTGTTCAATTTGTTTGTTTCTTTTAAACCCTAGGACAAAACATCTACAAAACAACATAAGAATAATGAGAATAATTATGATTACAACAGGAGAAAGAGGAAAAAGAGTGAAAAGGAACTCCTATTTACCATCGATGTGCTAGGTCCTTCCGTGGATCATCTCTTTTTGTTTTTAGAACAAGTTAGGTGCACATTGTTGTTATTTCTAACTTAGATGGCAGAGTTGGGCTCAGAGAGGC
Organism: Panthera uncia; assembly: GCF_023721935.1. Taxonomy (NCBI): domain Eukaryota; kingdom Metazoa; phylum Chordata; class Mammalia; order Carnivora; family Felidae; genus Panthera; species Panthera uncia. The sequence continues at coordinate 67,172,144 of NC_064807.1, forward strand.
CGAGGGACCCACCTCCTAAACCTCAGCATGAATGTGTGAAGCTGGGCTGCAAACCCAGGACCCGTGCTGCCATGCTATGCAGAACATGCAATGCTGAGCTGTACGTGGAGGACCAACGACACAATTTGGCATTAAACGCATTTATGTTAAAAATTTGAGCCATTATTAGATATCCTGCAGAACATACAAACATAGAGAGCAGATTATACAATGATAAAAGAGAGAAAGGTGAAATGCTTTGGGGGACTGAGGGGCAAAGCAGGGGAGCCATGCGATGAAGTCAAAACGGCATGTCTCATCCACAGGGGGCACCTATGAGCCTGTACTCACTTGTTTGACCTTTTCAAAAGAGGCTCATCAGGGCCTGATGGCACAAAACAGAGAAATCCTGACAAAGCTTGAATAGACCTATTTTTCTCAAGCACACTTAATGGAGTGCTTCAAAATTCCTAGGAGGAATTAGAAGTTGACATCAGAATGCCATTGACTGATAATGATCATTTGCTCTAGACATTTATATTTAAATTAATAAGATAGTAACATACATCAATTCTGAGTCCAACCTCTACATTCAGTAATCCTTCCGTTGTCTTCATAAAATACAGCGTACAAATGTGGATATAAATGAGCTTCATTCCAGATCAACAATTCCCTTTATAAACGAGTAACCTCAGCAGGTTTTTTCTGCCTGTATGTCTTATGTTAGCTAAGAAACCAGGGTTTCCAACTCTGTTTCTTCCTGAGTCACTGCAAACAAACCCAGAGAATGGGGACTTCTAGAGTTATTTTTAAGCCTTCTCACTGAGGTCAACTCTATCTTGGGTTAAAGCCCTAAACTGTTCTGTGTGCTGACTATAATTGAATTATTTTGGAGGAGGAGAAATGGTTGAATGTCTTACAGGGTTTTATCAAGTAAAGTATCCTCCAATCAAACTAGTGAACACATGCCAGGTAATTTTGGAAAGTAAATATGGTTTTAAAGTATATGTTGTTTCTTTAGAAAAGAATAAGGCAGTAAATAGCTACAGCTAGTTAAGTGAAATTGTTGGGGGAAAGTCAGGTATTCGTTGTATTTACTTATTTGTTTAATTCAGGGAAATTGCTGAGTGCAATATAGATGTAACTCAAATTTCGGCTCCTTCTAAATCTTTACATCATTCAGCATTTGCTGACCTTCTACCATGTGCCAGGCACTGCTCTCAGCACTAAATATTCAAATACTGGCCCTGCATTAATATGCTTACAACACAGTGAGGAAGTAACTTAGAAAAATGTCTTTAATGTTTATTTATTTTTGAGAGAAGAGACAGAGTATGAGTCGGGGAGGGAGGGGCAGAGAGAGAGGGAGAAACAGAATCTGTGGCAGACTCCAGGCTCCATGCTGTCAGCACAGAGCCTAACACAGGGCTCAAACCCACAAACTGTGAGATCATGCCCTGAATCGAGGTCGGACGCTTAACTGACTGAGCCCCCCAGGTGCCCCGTGAGGAAGTAACTTATAACCAGATTATCTATTATAGAAAGCACCTGGTCAAATCCTAATCATCCTTCAAAACAGCTCAGCTGCCATCATCCCCATGAAATTTTCCTTCATCAGAAGAATGAGTAATTAATTTCTAATTGCATCTGTTAGTGCACATGTTATGCTATCTTGAAATTTTTGGTTACATATCCATCTCTCTACTAAAGCAAGTACTTCCATCAAGTAGGGACCATCTCTTTTCAAAATCTGTTTGCAACAAAGGGATTGCAGATGTAAAGATGAAAACAATAGACTTTTCTTAAATGTTGTATGCATGGCTGCTGCATGTCATGTGAAAAAAAAAGCAGCAAGAAGATGCACTAAGTGTAGTCAATGGTAGGGATGAAGTAAAGACACACAAAACACGGCACAGAGGCTGATAAATGTTGGAGGCAAATACAAGAATATATAGAATATAAAAGCAAAGGACCTTATCTTCATGTTGTTGGCACTGGAAGACACAGAAAAATTATAAACATTTTGTCAATTTTAGATTAACCAAAAGGAAGATAGGAAAATTGAGAAGAAGCAAGAAGATGAATTTAACTTCAGAAGAATGTCTGTTTCAGAGTAAACTTTATGACTTTTTTATTATAATCACCAAAGTGCCTCAAGGGGAATTTTAATCTTGTATTTGTGTATCCATGACAATCAGTATAGTGCCTGACTCCTAGTAGCTCCTTTATACGTCATGTGGAATCAGACTCTAAGACAATGATATAGTGGACAGAGATGATTAAAATAAGATGGCAAGAAATTCAGTGAATACAACTGAGAAAAATTTACTCCGAAAAGTAAACATGGACTTCTAGTAAAGATTATTAATTGTACATACATTGTGCATTTCCCTCTACTTCTGTCTCAAAACTCTATTGGAACAATAGTTTAAGGACTAAGAAATAAAGAAGGAAATCCAGGAGGATAAAGAATACAAAAGAGAACAAAAACAGTTTTTCTGAAGATGAAAAGCAGATGTAACTGAATTAACAGACCCAGTAAAGCCGAATTATAAATCAGCAATAGAGAAAGCTGCAAAATCCCCAGGTTTGGTACCATTAGCTATCTCTAGAAATGGGGGCTGAAATAAGAGGACTGGTTGAAAGTATATCTAAAAATTAGTGAGACCCCCTACCTTTCATCACATAGCTAAGAAACTGCTACTATCATTCCTGGCAGAATACTGGAGGCTTTTTTTCTTTTAAGAGGGTAAAACAACACATCTCAAGAATAGAGAACATTGAACAGAGTTGAAAAGTGGGTGTCATACTGAAAAGGAGTTATTGAATAAAAGTATGTATCGCATGTTATTCAGACTTTACCCTCACACAGCTTCTAGGATGAGGGATCTAGACTTACACTCTCCAGGCAGGATGCAAGAGGGAACTTTTCTGGGGAATCTGAGAGACAGAAACCTGTAAATTCTAACATTGAGGTATGAAATGGGCCAACCAGATAACCCCATACTGAAACCCATTGAATATCCCTCCATGTATACACAGCTTTTTAGTGTCCCACATTTAAATATGACACATCTGGGGAAAGCAGTTAATATGAAATATAGAGACCAAAATAAATTAGCAAACAACTAATATGGCCTAAACAGGGACATGATAATTTTAGGAAATTGTCATTAATATCTTCCCAGAGAGGAAAGAAATATTTGCATCAGTGGACAAGAACAGTATATAAGAAATGAGAACACAAAACACATAGGAAAAAAAAGTTAAATGAGAGCATAAACAAAAGTATTAAATGAGAGTGTTTCAAGGCAATCTGAGGAAATCATCCAGAAAGAAATATAATGAAGAGAGATGGAAAATAGAAGAGGAAAATAAATGAATCGTTCCAGAAGGTATAACATCTGAAAAACTGGGATTCAGGAAGAAAAAAAAAGATCTAAAACAGAAGGTTAAATATCATTACAGAAATAATTCAAGAAAAAACTTCAGAAATGAAGGATAAAATTTTCAGGTTGAGTGGGTGCAGCACAATGGACGAAAATAAATCCACATCGAAACACATCATCACAAAATTTTAGATCACTGGGAACAAAGAGAATGTTTAAATTCCTTCAGAGAGAGAAAAATGTTTTCATAGAAAGAATCAAGAATCAGGAAGAAACAGACTTTTCCACACATATCTAAAAGCTAGAAGAAAACTGAGCAATGTATTCAAAACTGATTTTTGACTGAGAATGTTATTATACCTACCCAAAGTATACATTAAGTGAGATAATAAAGGTATTTCCAAACTTAAAAGGCCTCAAAAAGTGACTGATGATATACCCTCATCTAGAAAGCCATTTAAGAATAGACAGAACCAAGAGAGAGACAAATAATAAAGAAATTTAATTAGTAAACAGTGAATCCAACACAAGAGATGGGCAAAGAGGAACACCCAAGATAATGGCGAAAGAGAGCCCAAGGTATCAGTCATACGGGAGGACAATGTATCTACATAAGAGAAGTTCAGAGGACTTGGGTAGTTTTTCAAGATGAAATTAGTATTACCTACCATATTTGAATGTCTTAAAGATATAACATAAGTTGGGAAGGGTTTGGGGATAAATTAGTGACATGTATGTGAGAAACTAAGCAAAAAGAAAAATCTAAGGAAACCAAAAGATTGTGCAGGAAAAGAAAACTACAACGTGGATCAATTGTGAATGGCATTTATGTAATCATTTAACGTAAATACTGAAAATTGATCAAACCACAAGTAAAGTGTGGTTATCTTCAGCCAAGTAGGGAATCAAAATGTGTCTGGATTAAATGGAACAGAAGGTGAAAGAGAGCTAAACCCTCATTTCCCAAAACGGGAAATTAATTTAAAATTCATAAACTAACATAAAAATTAAGGAGTATCATTATAAACATGTTATTTAGAGAACATGGAAGCAAATATAACAAAAATTAGCTAAAATAATGAGTGTACATAATTGCAAGTAAAATTATTTGATTCTTAAGCTATGTATGTTAATCACAATGATAAAAATGAAAACTACATTTTTGTTAATGAATAGATCAAGTTATGAAAAAAAGGTAAGACATTAACCTCTACCCTAGGTTCTCAGGGACCATTTTAATTTCTAAATATTTGTATTCCCCAATGCTCTTGCTCTTTCTTTAAGGATTTAAGATAACCCTTGGGACAATTTAACAATGTTTTATTTGCATCTTAGAGACTTATAAATCGTTGCTTTTGTGATTAAAATTGCTCTGGAAGGCCAAGCCTGGTGGCCATATTGTCTGTTTGCCTTAGTGAATTAGGTTACAAATGCTGAGCAAAGACTTTGCCTCTCCTTTCTGTATTTGTGTTTACTCAGGCAGGTACCATTTTGTGGCAAAGCAGATAAGATCTGTTCCCAGGCCTGTAAGGGGTGACAAGTATATTATTTGAACATGTGGGAAAATGATTTAAATAGAAAATGCACAAGATTTTCAACACCCCTATCACTCAGTTTAAACAGGAACCAAATAAATGTCACTCAGCCATCATGTACTTTGCAGCTTATTCCTGAGTGTCCACAGAGGACAGGGAGGAAAGGTGTTGATAGCACTGAGAATTAATTGAGGCGTGTACAGGGAAAATGAAAACTTCAACACATTTATTGGATGTTAACAAGTATTATACCTTTAGTATCTTATTTAATCCCTAGACCAACACTATCAGGTACTTACTAGTATTCCTAATTTACAGATAAGGAAACTGACACAAGCGTTTAAGCTTTGTGCCTAAGTGAAAGGGCTGGGAATCAAATTTATGTTTATTTCATTATAAAGCCCAATATTTTAACATTTACACTACTTAGGTGGTGTAAGGCTTACAAATGTTGTTGATCCACTGGGGGGTTTTATATTTTAAATACGGATACATACACACATGTTTGTTAAGAGAGAGAGAGAGATAAATATAAGAATACTAGAAGATTCTGGACATCCTATTTTAATCTATCACTCATATGTTCCTTTGTAGTTTATAAGGGAAAAAAATGTACCATGAATAAGTCCAATCCATGTGCTGTCTTTGTAACTGTGCAGCTTTGTTCTACATATTAATGTAGTCCCTGGTGATCTAGGCTGAGTGGTGTGGAAAACGCCTACTGCCTGGAAAAGACAAAGCTGTTGCCTATTCTCTTCTGGCCATTTTTCTTACCAGTTTGTTGTGCTGGAGAAGCTTGTATTGGCTTGTGAGAGCTGATAGCTAAATTTTCAGGAATTCTGTGAGCCAGCTGATGTCAAGTTGGTTGCTTGAAATGGGCCATGGTGGGAGTATTTACACTGCAGAATTTGGCAAATGCTACAAATAAGGACTTCTTTTTCTTTTCTTTTCTCTTCCTTTTTTCCCTTTGTTATCGCTAAACTTTTAGTAGCACATCACTGCCTAAACCAATACCTTAGTTCCCTGAAATTTACCATTCTTTTTTTTCATGTTTATTTATTTATTTTGAGAGAGAGAGAGAGAGAGAGAGACTGACCATGGTGGGGAGGGGCAGAGAGAGAGAATCCCAAGCAGGCTCCATACTGTCAGTGACGTGGGCCTATATCTCATGACCCTGAGATCATGACCTGAGATCAAGAGTCAGATACTTAACATATTGAGCCACCCATGTGCCCTCTGAATCTTACTATCCTTTGCAAAGGAAAAGTCAGTCCAGGAAGAGACAGCTGCCTGGTGCAAATGCAAAGAGCTTTTCCCAAAGCCTGGAGCAGAGCTGATCTAGGTCTACTGGCCTAGACCTTCTTAAAACAGGACAACAAGAGCTTCTAACCTTATATCTTTTGTTAAAGAAGATTAGAGAGGAGCAGGCAGTAAAAGAAAGGATGAGAAAGTCAAGAGTGTGCCAAGACAGAGGCTAGATCACTGTCTGGAACAACAGCCTCTCTGCCTCTTCTTGCCTCACCTTCCCTTTCTGGCCTCACACTTAAATCTCTTTTCTCATTCACAGAGACAGTCCTCCACTCAAGCACTATGACCAAATACTACCTTTGAACTTTACCCACTGTAAAGGACCCCCTTTTAAGTGGGGGAGTTTCAGCTTTCCCAGGGCTACCGCAACTTACTGGCTGTACAGCAAACCATACCACCTATTTGACACAGTTGCTTATGCTGTAAAAGACAGAGCTTTCAACATCACCACTTGAGGGACGCTGTGAGAAACAATGTCAAGGTCCCTTATACACTGCCAATAAGACAAATATTAATGATTGTTATTGTGATTGCCACTATCAGTGTTATGATCATAGATTTTGGTATTTCTATCAGGGAAGATATCTGGAGATCACAAGGAATCTAACTGGAATCACTCCATCCTTTCAGAGACTACAACAGCTTTTAGGATGAGCTTATAATGAGCAACAAGCTCAGGAATCCATCAATGTTCCGGAGCCATCACAACAAAGATCAAATCAGCTCTTCCTTTCATCCCCAACAGTACAAAAAGATTGCACTATACTCAAAGGTGTGTTTTCTGATGGTGTCCCACCATGTAAGATGTCTCCGGGAGGCACATGTGAGTCGTGAGGATCTTATTTGCCAGCCTATCCATTCCCTTTGCTTAATCAATCTTTAATAGCTGGTTTCAAACCTGGGGCCCTTGAATCCTTGAGTGGTTTATTTCTCTAGGATACAATATGAGTTTACAGAGGTGTTGTCCTCACAGTGGGCATCAGGCAGAGGTGTCTTTCTAGGTATTTTCTTCAGGTAGCTAAGTTATGGGGAGTTGGGAGTAGAGATATCCTGATTTGGTTGCTCATAGATAGGTGGGCCCCTAGACTAGTGGGCATGGCCTGTATATTTCCAAGCCTCCTTGGTAATATGATGGCATCACAGGATGGCCGTGGTTTGGAATGCCTAAAGATTATTTCCATAACCTCTATAACACATCTTCCTCTAAGTCAACACAAATAAATGCCAAGACGATGTCAGAACAGCATGCTTGGTACAGAAAGGTAGCATTAAAACCAGTCCTCCACAAACCATAAGAGACTCTTAAGTTCAGAGAACAAACTGAAGGTTGCTGGATGGTTAGGGGGATGGGCTAAGTGGGTGATGGGTATTAAGGAGGGCACGTGTGGCATGAACACTGGGTGTTATATGTAACTGATGAATCACTAAATTCTACTCCTGAAACCATTACTACACTACATATTAATTAACTTGGATTTAAAAATAAATACATAAATTTTAAAAAGCCAGCCTTCCAGTCCCTGAAGCAGCCAGAATGCTACCCCTCAACTCCTCCTACACAGAAATTCTAGAGCTGCCTCTTAGGACAGTCATCTTCAAACAGTTGAAAGGCTATGGTTTGCGGGAAGAAAAGGAATTGGCTGGTATGGCCCAGATTTACAGTTTCAACAAATGAGTGGAATCTCCAAGGAAGCAGCCATGGCTCTATTAAAACAGACCTTCTACATGATGAAGAGTTCAGCAAATCAGGTTGCTGGTGTTTGGGGAGCGGAGGTATATGCACCCGAAGTGTTGAATACAGTTGGAAGTACACTTTGTGTTTTCTCAGTCATACCGAGATATGCTTGGAAACTTCTTCAGGGAAGGGAAATTCATTTAGGGAGCATGATCTCCTTTAACATGGAGAGTTCATCATTTAGAAGGCCTGGGAATGAAGCACAAATGACCTCCACTTCCCTGTAGCCAGTCACTACCCTTGGAAGTTCTGTGAGTAATGCATGAAGGAACGCCATTGCTCTTCTCATTTGTGTCACAGGTGGTTTTCATGGTTGTGTTGACAATGATGACTGTTACATAAGTGGTGCGTGTGTGTGCGTGTGTGTGTATGTGTGTGTGTGTACAGAACACAGTGGATGAATTTCTCTCTTAGCTCACTGCTTGGGGAAATTTTGCCTCTACCTATGAAACTTGTACACTTCCTCTTATTCTGATCCTGACAGTAAGGCTACATTCTGCTTCCTCTTTTTTTTTTTTTTTTTTAATGCCTTGGCTACCAAAAAACTCAGTTCAATTTGGTCCTTGCCTGTAGAAATTGCATGTGAACAGAATTTTGTTAAAATTATTCATTTTTTTCCCCTCTTTTCCAAAGGCTACCAAAAGGCAGCAAACTCCTACTGTAAATTCGGAAGAAACTGAATGAATAGATACATCAAGTAAATACTAAATGGATAAATTTACGTATCAAATGTACTACGAGCTTGCCTCTCAGAACTCCAAGTTTAATGTTAGATAGCTTTTACCTGACTTGCCTATTACAGTTGCCTGAGAAGGTTGATATAGAAAAGGTTGATAAATATTTCAAATTTATTTTATCTTAGTTTTCCAATTAGTAAAATAAGAAAACAATAGCTGCACTTTTCTTAATGTATAAAAATACTGTCAGATTCAATAAGTATATATGAACATCCAGGTTATAGATATAATTTGTGTTATATGTTTTGCTTCTGGGGGGTAAAAAATAAACATCCCTGTTTCCTAAGAAAAGAAACAAAACACCTTTCTTTTTAATGATGAATAATAAGCATGTCAAATGTTCAATACATTTATACCTCCACAGTCTTTGCTGTCAACATAACATTTTGCAAGGCCGGATATGAATTTTGCAGTAGCTTTGTGAAAGAAGATGGGTGCCACTTTGTCAAACAAACCAACCTGTAATAAAACATTCTAGGTTTGATAAGCCTTTTGTCACCAACATATCATGATTGGATTATCATCATGCAAAACATGGACCTGGCAATGCCAATGCCAATATTGATACTGACCTCACCTTGGCCACCTAGCACAGAATTTTTTCCTTTTATTTGACTTGTTATTTTTTTTTTCATAAACATGGTCCTGTACATATTTACTCTCTCACTCTCCAGCATCTCATACCTACAGATACTGGGAATAATCAAGCTATCACATTTCCTCAATACTCATCCAGCTCTGCCTAGTTTTATTGTTTATAAGATATGGCATCCAGGTGAACAAATCCACCGATGACAAATAATAATCACACAAAAAATTAACTTTCAAAATCACTTTCTACGGCATACATGATGTCTTCTAAGACTAAGTGTTTATTTTGGTGGATGATATTGATCAGACAATACACCCATACACACACACACACACATAATGTAAATTTGTAGGTAATTTTCTCATTAGGTTGCAGCGAAGTAATAATTGGTAAAAACTGCATGTATTATAAATTATAAAGGGAATAGTCTTTCTGAACAGGTTATTTCATTCAATTTTGAATAATTAAGATTAATACACATGGATAATATACTTATATGTATTTACGTATTTAAATCTAGAGAAATTATATATTAAGATGAATATCCAAGAAGAGATTGAGTTGTATTTCTCCCAATATAATTTCAGGACTCTATCAGCCAGAGGATTAATGCCAATTGCTATGACTGATGCCATGCACAGTTTGTACAACATGGAGAGGTGGAGGTTATTTCATGAGATGCTATAAAGGAACATCAGTGAGATGAAGATTGTCACATTATCCCTTGTCCTACCCCTAAAGGAATGACTATGAGACACTGACTCAAGGTGAAAGCTTGGAATGAATTGATCCTAAGTGAGCTTGAAGGTGGAGGACCTCAGAGTCCACAGGTCTCAGGTCCCTCATTTGAAAACTGGATAAATTGCATCTACTACAATATTGTGATGATCAGTGAGGATATGGTTGGCATATAGTAAAGGTGTTTAATACATGTTATTTTTCCTCCCTAATTAAAGATTAAATTAGCCTCAACACATCTCAGTTTTGACTTAGACAAAAGACCCCTTTTCACACATGATCTTAGTACAAAAGCCACTGAGCAAGGAGCCTTAAAGTCTGGGCCCAGGCCCCAAACATTAACCTCTGTGAGAATATGGTCACCTCATTTCCTCACTCTGAGTTTGTTTCCTTGCCCATAAAATGTGGCCTTGTGATTTCACATATCTATCTGGTTTGGTCATTCTGTCTAGTCTAAGTTCATGAGAGTGTTTCCTAGTAAAGGTGTTATTAAAGTAGATATTCTAGGATTATCCTGGTCCCAATAGAGTACTTTGAAAAAAGGATTATTTACTATGAGGAAGGACGAATATTCAAACCTCTTTATCCTCCCAGAATATTTTTCAGGAGATCTGAGAGGGAAATACACAAGTTCTGGGGGTGGGATGGCAGAAGCAAGAGAAGTACAAGTCTGTTATCTATTTAGACTCGTTGTCCATCACTCATCTCTCCTCTTCCTGGCACACTCCTTCCACATGCTGTCTGGCCAATTCCTTTAGGGTTAAACTCCAAATTGCATAATAAGGAAAGGAGATGTTTCTTTTTACTTCTCACAGGTTGTGTTTGATATTTTTCCTCTCCCCTCTCTGTGCTTGACCCTTTATAATCTTTCACTGAAGAATACTGAGGAGCATTGGGTAAGTAGTAGTTCAGGTTTACATATTAAAATGATCATTGGGGGGCGCCTGGGTGGCTCAGTCAGTTACATGTCCGACTTCAGCTCAGGTCATGATCTCACGGTTCATGAGTTCGAGCCCCACGTCCGGCTCTGTGCTGCCAGGTCTGAGCCTGGATCCTGCTTTGGCTTCTTTGTCTCCCTCCCTCTCTGCCCCTCCCCCATTCTCTCTCTCTCTCTCTCTCTCTCTCTCTCTCTCTCTCTCTTTCTCTTTCCCTCTGTCTCAAATAAACATTAAAAAAAAATCTTAAAATGATCATTTGGGTGGCAGTATTGAGTAGTACACGAGTAGCAACTGCTTGCCCAGTATTCCACTAAGCATTCAGGGTAAAATGATGAGTAGCCAGAGCTCCTGCTCTCAAGAAGTCCACAGTCTCTTGGGAAAACAGGTATCTTCAGATCCTCTGGGGAAAGGCACTGAAGAGGAAATTTGTAAAGCACAATGTGCTTCCTGTCTTCAGCTATGAAACTCGTTTTCCAAGAGCTGTCTTCCTACATAATATGCTGCAGTGGTTCACAAAGTCTTTACCCAGGAACTCTTTTATCAAGTAAAAGCTTAGGTGGAAGCAGTAATGAAATAGCTGAGGAGAATCAGAAGCAGAGGAAGTTCTGAGAGAAATAGGATAAGGAGGCAAACGTCTATCCTTCCACATTCCGCTCTGAATCCTGGCTTCCAGGCAGCCCATGATGGGCAGGGCCTATCCTTGCCCCTGACGGTCAACTGCGGTCCTGTTGAGTAAGGTCTCGCTGAATGCAGCTACAGGCCACCACAAGCTGAATTCTTTGACAAGACTTGACACTTTTCACTCCTTCCATGGCAGCCTATGGGCTCTCCACCTCTAAGGGCAGGTCAGTCCGGTCACACTTCAAAGGGCCCCCGTCTCTAAGTTCTGGGAATATTTTATGCTGTCTTCCATATGCTGACATCACCCCTTGGATCCATGCCCCTTCTTCTGCAAGACCTTCTGTCATTTCGTAAACTGGCGTGAAAAGCCTACCTGGCTGTACCCCTCACTTCCTGAATCTTCCACCCGCCACCATAAGACCCTGCATATTTGATCACTTAATTTTTTTCATCTGTGAGACAGACAAGGATGGGGCCGTGTCCTGAACATGTGTTTCTTTACTCCTAGCACCTAGTAAGTATACTACCTAAAATAGTAAAGTTACTGAAATGTTTTGAAATGTTTTTATTAAATGCAGACTGACTGAATGATGGATAAATGAAGAAGATACGGAGAGAGTATTTAGTGGTCATCCATACTGCTTTGAAATTTCCAGGCTAGATTTGGAATTTGGAATTCTGCATTGTTCTCATCGATCCTCTGCCACACATTTGTTTGGGAGTGAATCTCTTCCCTGCCATTTTGCAGGTGCAAAGACTGAGGTCGAGGTCACACTGCGAGTCCAAGGAGAAGCCCACACACCCCCTTGCAGCTCTTGGGCCTGGGCCTGTGTTCTTTCCACTCGTAGCATCGCACGGCCTCCCTCCTGGTGAGTGAAGCAGCAACAATACCCCATCCGCTGGTGGAGTTCTCAAGAGCAGCCAGGCACTTTCACAGCCAGAGCCTCTTTTGTGCTGGCATGGCAGCTGTCACTTGGGAGACACACTGAGCCCTCTGCTCTGTGATGGAGCCAGCTGCAGAAGGCACAGCCAACAGCTTCCAATCAAAGGAAATCCTGAAAAAACAGCTTGAGGGATCTACTGTGCATTCTCCCCGTCATAGTCCTTGGCAATAAATAATACATGAAAAGATGTCGGCTTATGCCAAGGTGGACTTCAAAGAGGGTGGAGTCACAACGTCGGAACCCTCCACTTGGCGCCGGTGCTGCCCGCCCTTTCCAGAAGTTAGTTCACCGGGAGCGGGATGAGGGGAAAGCCTGCCTCCCCTGCAGCTGATTCGTGGGAACTCTGTGTCTGCATCAACAGGAGGGAAGAACAGCTTGCTAGTCTTTAGAGAGCATTTTCCCAGCTCCAAGCCTTACAGCGAGGCCTTGAACTGCTGCTGCGACACGTGTTCTGAACGAGTCCCAAACAAGCACAAACACAACAGCCTCCACTGATCAGTGCGGCAGGACTGAAGGATGGAATCCAAACCGTGAGCCCAGAGAACAGAAAGTCCCAGCGCTCGCTCTGTGCAAGTTGCCATGAGCTCCAGCCGTGTGTCCTGCGGCCAAGGATGGGTGGCCCCCAAGCAGGAAACTCTTTGGCAGCCTCTGTGCGTGCTTTGCCTGCTGACAAGAGCACACCCTGGCCTCGGTTACTGCCTTTATAAAACAGCTCAGGGAGGACGCGAGCCAAATGTTTTAAATGTGCCTGGAAGAAAAATGTTAACTATGAATCCAGGCGGTAGAACAGTACAGTACAACGGCAACAACACGCGCGGCTCCCCGAGGAGGGGCTGGGGAGGAAAACGCAGCGGCTGCCAGGCTCCTCGCGGCTGCTCCCCCTTCCCTCTGCCGCAATCCCACTGGGCAAGGGCTGCCTGCACCAGAATCTGAGAAATGGGTGCTCCGGTGGCTGTGATTAGAGAGTCCCAGAATTTTCAGAATATTCCGGATTTGGAGAGACTGTCCTAACCATTTAGTTTGCACATAGAGAAAGAAATTGAACTCCACAGAGGTCATTAGCAAGGCCTAGCATTTTTGTAATTAAAATTCGTTCTGCAGGCTTTTCAGTGGACAACTGATGGGGATAGAACGTCTTTCCTGACTGGTGCCTACTATCTACTAGGCACTGTCCTAGGTATTTTCCCCATATCTTCTTGAATCTATAATACAGTCTTACAAAGGAATATTATTGCTTACATTTTAAGATGAAATGAAAACTGAGTGTCCCAACTGTGTCAGGACTGAGTCTCCTGAGTGTCCCTGATTCCAAAGTGTATGTTCTTTTCATTGTACTAAAATGCCACTCAAACGACATACAAAGTGTCTGTTAAATTTCTGAGTTATTGGCATGCATTTTTTCCTAATAATTGTGACGAAGATATTCAGGGGAGGCAATTAGAACAATCTCTGAGAGGGGCGCCTGGGTGGCTCAGTCGGTTACGCGGCTGACTTCGGCTCAGGTCATGATCTCGCGGTCCGTGAGTTCCAGCCCCGCATCGGGCTCTGTGCTGACAGCTCAGAGCCTGGAGCCTGTTTCGGATTCTGTGTCTCCCTCTCTCTCTGATCCTCCCCCGTTCATGCTCTGTCTCTCTCTGTCTCAAAAATAAATAAACGTTAAAAAAAAAAAATTAAAAAAAAAAAGAACAATCTCTGAGTAACTCCATGAGAAAACCTAGTTTGCCCTGCTTTTTGGTGAAATGCCAGAAGCATTACAACTAATATAAAGAAAAAGATAATGGTAGCCACCAGTGACATTAATACTTATCTTTCTGGACATCTTACCAATACAATAAAGCAAGAGTCAGAAAAATGAAGCAAAAATTCCAGTGAAAGGATATAAAATTGCTATTTTTTAAAACAATTGATTATGTAGTCTAAAACTAAGGAAAAAAGGCTGACAAGACTCTAATAAGAGAGATCAGTAATTCAGCCAAATAAGATTAAGAATAAAATCAATAACTTTCTTTACGACAGCAACATCCATTGAAAAAACATAGTGGGAAAAGATTGGTCACACTCATCAAAATATATGCCTAGAGAAAATTGGCTCTATGGAAATGAAACCTCAAAATTTTATAGGGACTCAAAAGAAATCTTACAAAATCAAGGGAGATTTCAAGTTCCCAGATGAGATAAATGAACGAGGATGCCAGATGTTCCAAAATTAATAAGCAAGCTAATCATGATAATAGTGGGGTTCTTACATGAAGAAAATGGTTGCAAAATTATTCAGCAGAGGATGAAGAAATGAGTGAGATTGCTAAGAACAAGTTTGAAACAAGAGAAATGAGAGAAGTTTGCCGACCAAAACATAAATACTGCTATCATTAAAATAGAATCATGTTGTCAAAAGACTAGACAGCTGTATCAGTAGAACATGACAGAAAGTTCAATAACAATCTTAAAATACTATTGAGCTTAATATATGATAATAATGGAAGCAGCAAAATTCAGTGAAGAAAAAGTATAATATTCACCAAATTATATTGGGGAGTGTGGCTAAAATAGGGAGGGGAGCCTCTTCTCACATATCCAACAATTCAAATTTCATCTGCTTTACAGATGTGTGTGCAAACAAGGCAAACCATTGTTTAAAAAAATGAAAACAACGGTAAATATTTATACTATCTTGAAAATGGGTCATAGCTTCTCAATATAAAACAAAGGGAAGAAATCACAAATGACAACACACCGATCACAAGATATTAGACGTCTTTACACAATATAAATACAAAAGTAGATGAGAAATAAGAAATTGGAAAAGCAATTTCAACACTTATGAACAACAAGGGCTTAATCTTTTAATGCTTTTTTTTTATTGAAGTATAGTTGACACGCAATGTTACATAAGTTTCATGTCCACAACATAGTGATTCAACAAGTCTGTACCTCTGTGCTCCCAAGAGCAGCTACCATCTGTCACCAGACAATACTACTACAATAACATTGACTATATTCTCCGTGCTGTGCCTTTTATCAAGGGTTTTACTATTTTTTAAAAAATACGTAAGAACGCATTTTACAAATCCTGTTTCTCTAACACGCGTTAGTATATCACAATAGCAGCAACACAACGGTCCGTTGTCACCAAGTGCAAACATTCATCTAGGTGCTTTGCATCTGTCATCCAAACCTCACTCTGGAGAGCTGGGGCTTTTATTCACGTGTACAAAGTGAGAATATTGAGACAAAGGGTAGTTGTGTGATATGCACAGGTCACACACAGCTAACTTGGGAGGGGGAATCAAAACCAGACACATTTGTCTTTAAAGATCCCAACATGACTCTGCATAAAAGTGGCCAAAGGCAATTTAACACCTATTTCAGAGAGGAAGAAATACATTTGGCCAATAAACGTATGATAAATATCCAGCCCGCTAGTAATCAAAAACATGTAAGAGATATCATTTTTAGCTATTAAATTGACCCCAAAATGAGAAATCATATGAAGAACACCTAGTGCTGTAAGGATAGACTCCTTATAGCTTGTGGGGTCAAAATTTTATGAAATCTTTCTGGAAGGGAATTTGGCAAGAAAAATCAAAAGTCTTCAATATGTTCTTACCGAATAACTCCCCTTCTAGGAATTTACACTGAGAAATCATCATAGAAACTCATAAAGATGTTTTCATTTGTAAGAAAAGTCATTACACTACTGTTTACAATATTTAAAATAAAGAATGGAAAGTAAAATTTGTTAAATTGTGAAACATTCAAGAAATGGGTGTAGGAAGCAGCATAACGCCCTCGCAGCCCCTCCCTGCCACCAAACATCCAGGTCCTAATCCTCAGAACTGTTGAATATGGTACCTTACATGGTGAATGTGAACTTGCAGAAACGAGTAAATCACGGATCGAGAGATGGAGAGAGTATCCTGGATTATGAGAGTGGGTACAATGTAATCACCAGGGGCATTATAAGAGGGAGGCAAGAGGGTCAGAGTCAGAGCGGGCAATATGATGGTGAAAGCAGAGGGAGGGGAAGCAATATTACAATGGAAACAGAGGTTGGAGCCATGTAGGGTCATAAGCCAAAGAATGCGGGCCGCTGGAAAAGGCGAAGAAACAGATTGTCCCCTAAAGCTTTCAGAAGGAGCACAGCCCTGCTTTCTTTGATTTCAGCCCTCCGAGACTGATTTAGGGCTTCTGACCTCCAGAACTACAAGACAATAAATCTGTTGTTTTCAGCCACAAAGGCTGTGGTAATTTGTAATAGTGGCAATAGGAAACTAATTTTAGTACTAAAACGCCATTAAAATCATATTTTCTAAAATAAATGATGATATAGGATCCGTATCAGGATAAATACTATTTGAAAACACTGATTATAAAAGCTAGTATAAATATTAAGTTGTAAGTTTCGACTATCACCAAGATTCAACAAACATGACATTTCAAAGTGAGGTGTAAGATGCAAATTTCTAAAGGAAATGGATACGAAAAAGTTACGTGACTCTCTAATCTCTTGCCCACCTCTGGAGGATGAAAAGATCCCATTTTGGAAGTAAAGAAGGGGGTGTTTGAAGAGAACGGTCACTGTGGTTGTGAGTACCTGCCGTAAACACAAAGTGTTTAAGGGTGTGTGTATGTTTTAGGGGTGGGGCCTGAACCTCATCTCAGACCACCTGAGAAGAGATTCAACAGGACTACCCAGAAACTTGGTCAGTGTCTGCACGGGGGCGTCATAGAGTGGAACATCTCAGTGAAGAGAGCCAGCTTAGCCAACCCTTCTGGTGGGGGCAGGGGAGAAGAGATGTTGGGGTGGATGGCAAGCACCCCTGCAGGAACAAAAGCTGTGTGTTTCCCATGGAGCAGACACAAAGGGCGAGTGAGAGAGAACCAGCATGGGGCTTGTCTTGAGGAAGAAAACCTGTCTTTCTCCTCCCGTGTGTCTCCTATACTTTCACACTGCTGCCACACTCACAACACTTCTCATACTGGCTGTGTGTGCGTTTTTCCCACATCAAGCAATCCTGCAATACCAGCTGGGTGTCCCACAGTTTAACTCAATTCTGATACCATCTACCTGGAGATAACTTCAGATCCTACCGGTTAAGGGCTCAACCCCATGGGGCTGCCCCTCCGTCAACCTCAGATGCCAGTCTCAAGTCCAGGTTGCCCGTGTGCTTTTGCCAATCGGTTATAAATCAGAGATTCCCATGACTCCTCCTCAGGTTCCATTAATTTGCTATGGCAGCTCACAGAACACAGAGAAATGCTTATTTACATTTATCAGTTTATTAAAGGATACCACAAAAGACACAGATGAACAGCCAGATGAAGAGATACATAGGGTGAAGTCTGGGAGGGTCTTGAATGCAGTAGCTTCTGTCCCCATGGATTTAGGGTACATTACCCTTCCCATATGCGGAATATGTGTTCTCCAACTTGAAAGGTCTCTGAACTCCACATTGTCAGGATTTTTATGAAGGCTTCCTCACATAGATATGGTCAATTATTAAGTCCATTTCTAGCTCATGCCCCTCTCTGGAGGATGAGGGGTAAGCTGAAAATTCCAAGCTTCTACTCATGGCTTGCTCTTTCTAGCGACCAGCCCCCATCCAGGAGCCATCTGGGAGCTTACCCAGAGTCACCTCATCATAACAAAAGATGCTCCTAGTTCTCTTATCACTTAGGAATTTACAAGCGTTTCCGGAGCCCTGTGTCAGGGATGGACTCAAAGACCAATTATTAGAATAAGAGATGTTCCTGGCACTTTTATCACTTAGGAAAATTACGAGGGTTTTAGGACCTCTGTGCCAGGAACTGGGGCAGAGAGCAATACACACTTTTTTTTTTCTGTTATCTCACAAGTCCTATCCAACAGGACTCCTGGAGGGTAGAGAGTCCCCACTACAGAAAAGCTGAAGTCGTGCTGAATTAAGGAGGGGCTGAGAAAGGAGTGAACGTGAGCTGTATGAGAAGAGTGGATCACCAACATCAAGAGAACTGAAGATAAAAGCTCTTGTGGAGGCAAGAGTGTCTTGAAGGACACATTACAGGCCAACGAGAGCACTGACTTTAGACATCTGCCTGGTCCAGGAAGTGGGAAGCCTGCCTTGGACAGTGCCAGTCACATAAGAAACTTCTGGCTCTTCCCCGGACTCCAACCCTGGAGGGATCAGAACTGGACAAAAGTGGGGGTGGAGGGCAAAAACTGAGAGTGGAAACAGACCACACCCTCTTGGCCTTCTTCAGGTTTTGGCAGCCAGCCCAGCTGGGAAAGTGCAGAAGACTATTTCAAACCAAAGTTTGGATTACTATAAGGGACTGAGAATTGCAATTTCTGAATGGTGACTGTGCTTGTTGAAAAAGGAACCATCCGTTTCATGAAGGCATGATCAGAAGAGTCAAGAGGCTGCCCAGTGTCTCATTTTAGGGCAAAGGAAGAATGATTCCTTCTAATTAATTTTTAAAAGACAATGAAAAAGATGAAATAATTTTGTTTTGTGATTGTATCTCAAGAGTTATTCTAAGAGACTGGCTACGGTATGTTTCTAAAAATACATAGAAAGAAAAGAGACAGGAAGGAAGGAGGGAGGGAGGGAGGGAGGGAAGGAGGGAGGGAGGGAGGGGAAGAGAAGGGAAGGGAAGGGAAGGGAAGGGAAGGGAAGGGAAGGAAAGGAAAGGAAAGGAAGTGAAGGGAAAGGAAAGGAAAGGAAAGGAAAGGAAAGGAAAGGAAAGGAAAGGAAAGACACTAAAATGTTAGTAGAGTTCTTTTGGGTTGGTTTGGTGATGCTTGAGCTTTATTTTCTATTGTCTCCCCCTTCTAATATTTTTATACCTTTATAATTCGATGAATAAATTTTATATGCATCTACCCTCCCATGCAAGACATCCCATTCTTGATGC
This sequence comes from Panthera uncia, assembly GCF_023721935.1. Taxonomy (NCBI): domain Eukaryota; kingdom Metazoa; phylum Chordata; class Mammalia; order Carnivora; family Felidae; genus Panthera; species Panthera uncia. Next base: position 67,191,554 of record NC_064807.1, read on the forward strand.
CTACATAGCATAAGACTTTATGAAAGGAGAGTTCCAAAATGAAAAAGTCTTGGCCGTCGAGGGACTAGAGGAGCTTCTTTATTCCTAAGTATCACAGTTTCAGTTCAGTGTGTTTACAGGAACTTTCTATACCTGGCTTTGTAGAATCCTTGACTACTAGACTGGTACTTCATTATAGAAAGAACCCACACATAGTGGGCAGGAAACAATTGAACAATACAATACTGGTGGCCAAAAAAATGAGCTGGCAGTTTTTAGCTTCAGTTCATAAAACCAGGGTGGCATTTGTTAATGGGATACAGAAAACACCAAGAGAGACGAGAACTTCTGGGTAGCAGAGAGGGACAAAGAGAGAATCCTCTAAGTTAAGCCAGAGTGTTAGAGTAACATTTTGTATTCACCCCACTGCAACTACAGCATCCACCTTAGGGCACAAATGTGTAGGAATGCAAGCAGGAGCTGAAAAAAAATTGGGAAATCCCTACCTCCAAAAGAATTCTTGGGATGGTAAAGTATATAAGTGTCTCAAACCCAGGGCTTATCTTAATGTAGGTGCTTCATAAAAGTTAGCTCTCTTCTCTCCCCAAGTCTCCTCCTCCTTCCCAGCCCCCTTCCTAAACATATGGGCACCTCACTGGGGTGGTTTGGCACCAGATGTCTCCTCATCTCTGCTTTTTTTATTCCATTTCAGACTCTTGGGTGAATTGTCATGCCTGATATGGTTGATTTCAAAGCCAAGTTTAGACGATGTGAATAATTAAAATCATGAAACTTAAACTCTCAAGTGAAACATTTCTGAGTCCTGCATACGGAGGAAACTTGAACGTTGAATTGGAAAGGAGAAGCCAAACCGCAGCCAAACGAAAAAGGCTACAGATCCAGCATTTTAGGTACCACAGAAAATTAAGCACAGCAGGCAGAAAAGCAGCAAAGTTTATCTTGAGTCCAGGCCAAGAGCGAGCCAGGAAGAAAACAAACAGACAAACAAAAACTCTCTAGCAAAATGTATTCCTCAACTAAGGTTCAGCAGAAACCAGTTAAACCTCTGAGCTGACCCCCACTAGGTGATGGTCTGTTTTCCAAGGCCACTGAGCAGATGAGCATTTAGATACAACTCTGTAAGGCTGTGTGTTGTCTTTAAATATGATAGTAAATTAAAGGTCTTTGGGGAGACCCAGAATAGTTCACAGAGGGTTGTGTGGTTATCCTGATGTTCCACTCTTTAATTCTACAAAGGCATGTGCTGAAAAACGTAACAAAGATCCCTCCTGATAGACATGTGGCTCTTGTGGTATCTAAGAGCTCCTTCTGTCAGACTAGCGCACTCACAAGGAAAATACACCCACACTCATCTGCCTACACACACACACACACACACACACATTCTGACATATCAACATACACACACACATGGCCACCTGGTAGCATACACAAGAAATTCAAAAGGGAGTATGGAAGTTCAATGTTAAAAATAAAATCCAACAATTTCCTACTGAGGTAAAAAAAATAAAATAAAAAAACGTGATCTGAGGAAAAATCTGATCATAGCTTTAAGTGTTCCTTTTCCCCCTTTGGTTCCACCCATTTTTCAATGTACTTTGCAGTATTTAGCATAATAGCCTCTGATGAAACTGGAAAAATTCAAACACTTATGCTCTGAAACTGCATTTCCAGAAATACAACTCAGAATGTGTATTGGAGTTAGTTCAGGGCTATTAGCAGGGTTTCCCATCTAATAAGGTAAATCCATCAGAAAAATAAAAAACCAAATTCATGCATGAAGTTCATTCTCTCCAGTGGCTAATGAAAAAGGTAAAAAGAGGGAAGATCCTGGCACAATTGCCAACAGTCTTGCTTAAGACAGTCGGTGTCTGTTGTACGGGTCACCACGTTAGAAAGTCTATATAACTACATTTGGAGTAAATTATCCTTTGAGGACCTACTTATTCAATATCCTGGGCATCTACTCTTTGTTGGTCTCCACTGTGGAAACTGCAGTTCTTCCTACCAGGAGCTCACTATCCATATGGTTGCACACTCCCCATGTCATTCAAAATGTTTGTCCTTACAATGTTTACCAAGGATGAGAAAGGGGAGCTGCCATTTCCCTACTTGGCAAAATGGGAAATGGAAGTGATTCACTCTGGAAGTAAGAGGATTCAAAGGCATGTGGGAACTGGCCTAGAAACTCTGTTGGAACAAACTGTCCTTGCACTGGGCTGAGCTCTCTGTACCACGTGCAGTACAGAAATATTCACTTACCAGCTGGAGAACAGCCTGGAAAGTACATGAGTTGCCTTGTTAGGCTTAACCCTGATGGCTACAGCAGAAGTTCACGATCCTAGGACTGGCATCACTTTAGAACCATAACCAACATTTAGTTTTTCCTCCCCTTAATCAACCAATATGAGATGTTCTGTGGTTGGGCTGGCAAAACTGCATAGTAAAGCTGAAAGGGGTGCTTCTGATTTCAGCTGGGGGCCTACTGTGAGGACCTGCAGCAACACTGGTCACTCTGAAACAAATGGGTGATGGTGGCTGAAGGACTCTGGGCCTTGTGCTCAGTGGAACCCCTGCCCCACATTCTAGAAGATGAAGCCAAGGCACCCTACATACCCCTATCCTTCTTCTTGTGCTTACACAAGATGAAGTCAAACATTGCTGATTCACCTCTTAAGCTAGATCTCACTGAGTACTGTACATCACCAAGAGTATCTTTCATTTTAGATGCTTAGCCACCATGTTGCCTTAACATGGCCGCCAAAGCCACAACTTGACCACAAACTACTAAATCTATCTGTTCAGCCACAATTTCAGGCCTGAGTTCCGAGCTTGTATCTACAACTTCCTGTTGAACATCTTCACTGGAATGTTCTGCAATCACCACAGACTCAGCATATTAACAGACGGAAGCTATCTGCCCCCAAATCCTCCCCCAACAACAACAACAACAACAACAACAAAAATCTATTTTCTGTAGAGCAAGATTCAGCCAACAATTTTCTGTAAAGTGCCAGATAGTCAAATTTTTGTCTTTGTAGGCCATATGGTCTTTGCCACAACTCCCTGACTCTGCCATTGTAGTGTGAAAGGAACCACAGACCATGTGTAAATGAATGCGTATGGCTGAATTCCAATAAAGCTTTATTAAAATAAACAAGGTATAGACTTTTTGGAACAGTCCATGAACCACCCATTCATAGTCACTCAAACTGGAAATTCCTGAGTTATTCTAGGTTCCTTGTTTCCCCCATTCTTTTGCATCTTCCAATCATTCACTATCTTGCTGGTCTGTGCCTCTTAAAAATGTATCAAATCTCTTTTCTTCCACTCTACCACTAATGCCTTTTAGGTCAATTATGGTAATTTGTGCTCTTTTGAGCACAACCAACTGCTATGGGCAAAATCAAAGCATTATATATGGCCACTGACCTATGTTCTTCATTGTTTTTACTTTTTAACTCAACAACAACTGCTCACGGGTGAGTGAAGAATGAGAAAAAACATGGCCCCTCCCCCTCACAGGGCTTCCACAAAGTAGAAGATACATCATTTAAAGAGTATAAAATACTCCAGACAATTACTGAAAGTCGCCTGATTTTGTCTACATATCAGAAAGTTTCCCCTTATTTATTCATTTTTAATATTTATTTATTTGGGGGAGAATGCAAGCAGGGGAGGGGCAGAGAGAGAGGGACAGGGGATCTGAAGAGGGCTCTGTGCTGACAGGCTGACAGCAGAGAGCCCGATGTGGGGCTCCAACTCACAAACCACGAGATCATGATCTGAGTCGAAGTAGGATGCTCAACTGACTGAGTCACCCGAGTGCCACAAAAGTTCTCCCATTTAAAAGCCAATTTAAAAAGAGAATTTGTCAAACATTTACTGAAGAGAAATAAACTACAGTTGACCCTTGAACAATGTGAGTGATTAGGGGCACTGAACCCCACCCATGGGTAGTCAAAAACTTGCATATAACTTTTGACTCCTCCCAAACTTAACTACTAATAGCCTACTGTTGACTAGAAACCTTATTGATAACAAATAGTCGATTAACACATATTTTTATGTTATAGGCATTATATACTGCATACTTACTATAAAGTAAGCTAGAGAAAAGAAACCATTATTAAGAAAATCATAAGGAAGAGAAAATATATTTGCAGTCCTGCACTGTATTTATGGGAAAAAATCCACTTATAAGTGTACCCATTCAGTTCAAACACATGTTGTTCAAGGATCGATTGTATATATTTTCTATATTTGAATATACACCAGTTGTTTAAAGTAAATAACTATGAAAGCAAAACTATCTTACTTATTGAAGAAATAAGGTACTTCTTATCCTGTAATAATTTCTTTTTTTATTTAAAAAATTTTTTTTAATGTTTATTTATCTTTGAGACAGAGACAGAGCAGAGAGAGAGACACACACAGAATCGGAAGCAGGCTCCAGGCTCTGAGCTGTCAGCACAGAGCCTGATGCGGAGCTCAAACTCACGAACCATGAGATCATGACCTGAGCTGAAGTCGGAGGCTCAACCGACTGAGCCACCCAGGCGCCCCATCCTGTAATAATTTCTGAAGCATGTATTAAAGGATTTGGGGATATTCTCACCTCACCTGTCAGCATTTCTGAGTATTCTAAATATCAAACACGGTTTGTATTGATGGAAATTGCTAAATAAATTTAATTTATCATAGAAAAGATCATGCGTTATGTTAAATCTAAAATACATTCCCATTTGGGGAGTTACAACTCCAGTAGTATAAATACAAGGGGAGGGGTAAATAATCTTATAGAAGCCCCATTTTTTATTGCAGATAGACTAGAGTACCTTCAAAAATGGCAACTAGGATGTTTTGAGATGCAAAGTTATATCATATTAAGAGGAAATTGGGTCATTTGGGGCTACAGAAGGTAATAACAGGGGGAAGCGTAATTTCTGCATTAAAATAAAAATCTGGGATAGATGGACACATGTGGATAGATAGATAGATATAGAGTTTGATATTTGATATATAGTATTATATGTAGTATACAATATATAACACATAAATATCTACAAACATATAATTATAAATAGTATAAAATTGAATATAATAAAAGATATGTATGCTTATATATTTCATATTTACACGCACATATACATGTACATGGGTTACATATACATACATGCGTACATATACAGGATTACATTTACCTTAAGTTGTAGCCTCATGAATGAAAGCTCTGGAAAGGAGATACAGCCCAAGGTAGACCCTTCCACAGTGATAGCTATCCATAAATGGCCTGGCCTTCCTTGGTTGGGAGGTGTTAGACAGAGTTGCCCATGAGAGGCTGCGTGGCTTCCTGGTAGAACTCCATAACAGGGATGCCATCCTTGGCAGGGGGCTGGCCTTGTAGTCCCTTGAGGCCCTGATTGCCCCCAAGACTCTATGAGGTCTTTGGAGAAATCTTTATGTATGGCAGCATTGCGTGACTGTACAGATCTCTTTCACCCAGAAAGAAATAGCATGCAAACTAATAACGTGCTAGTGCTCTGATAGAGGAAGCATTCATTCAGTGAATATTGCGAAATTTTGTGTTGGCTGGAAAAGTGTGAGCACATGCTAATGCTCACAGTGGCATTTTTCATGGAAGCAAAAGAATAGATTGTAAGTTTTCAACCTGGGTTCCAAGGACATTTCCTACCATCTGATCATTGAGAGAGCATAAAACAGATAATTGTGTTGACTTTGGAACAACACTGAGTTCAAATCCTGCCTCCAAAATTTACTTGATGTGGGAACTTGAGTAAGTTACTGTCAGTGATAGACTATATTCGTTCAATATATTCACTGGGCCTTCCCTGCTGGAGTATCTTACTACCTGTGTCATTAACGCTGGGCTTAGCTGCGTCATTTGTTTGGTCAACGAAGTTAAAAGGAAGGAGCATGTGTCCCTTCTCAGTCTGTAGCTTTAAGAGCCATTGTGTGTTGTACTTCACAATATTCCATCTGCCAGGACACAGCTAGATTGCAGATGAGGGCTACCCTTTCAATGTGGTTTCCCCCAAAAAAGAACTAACATTAAATTACAATGCAAACACAAGAGGGAAATAAAGCTTCACTGTTGTAAGTTAGTGAGATCTGGGGTTATTTGTTACTGCAGTATAATTTAGGTTATACTGTTTAATATGCTATTTTTAAAAACCATTCTCAGTTTACCTCTCTGTAAAAGGAGGATGATGAAAAATATGTTTTAGAAAAGTGTTGGAGTAAATGAGTTCATTTATGAAAATTACTTGGAACAGTGTCTGACATGATGAACACTAAATACATGTTAATTAATGATTGTAATTTACACAAAAATTCTGAGATTTATGCCTACAACTTCTTTGTGCATGTTTTGCAATTATTGCCTGATACACCAGGAACAACCACCAGTAATAAGGAAGATCCCACTGATAGTTAAATTTAGCAAGACAGTCCTGAACTAGCTTTTATGAAAGACATTTCATCACTGAGAAATAATGTGTGGAGGCAATGGGTGCCACCACTATGCTGAGAATGAAGAAACCTAGGCTTTAGAACTTTCCACTCACGCGGTGTCAGTTTCCTCTTCTTTGAATAAGGGGGTTGGACTAGATGGTTCCCAATGCCCTGGCAACTTGCAGTCCAATGGCATTCTAGCAGAATACATTTCAACATTACAAACGACACATTCAGGGAATGAAATCGTAGAAGGCAGCCCTGGGGTACATTTGTTTATTCCGGTTCAGCAGTGGTGGAAATTTGAATTCCAGGTGTCCAAGCAAAGTTCTGGAACCCAGAAAGGCTCTATAGCATACCCAGGAGATGCCCTTCCTTTCATGGGCTCCCAAGCCTTGCAGGGGATGGCAGGCAAAGAGCCAGGCCTTTGTATTCCAGCTTTGTCAACGTTTTGTGGCCAAGTCTTATGGGAACTCTAACTGACGTGTTTGACAAACATATTCCACTCATTTGTGTCCCCAAAGTACTGGCATGTGGGTAACAATCCAACACCTGCCACAGAGGGACAGAGCAAACTAAGAAGGCCTCTGACATCTCCAATTTTTATTGCTATGATTTCATAGTTAGTCTCTAAGAGTTCACACAATAGCTGAGTGGCAAGTTTTTAGCCACACTTCAATTGAGAGAAACCTTCCCTTAAGAACTTCAATTTAAAAGACATAAAACAACTTACACCACTAAGTTTGTAGTGAAAAACGGCTTATGCAAACACTGCTGGTGGTAGTGTAAATTGATAAAAACTTTTTTGGAAAGCGATTTTACAATATCTACCAAGAACAGCAAAATAGCTCATTTCATTAGACCTCATGACTCAGCTCCAGGAAATTTATTTTAAGGAACTGGTTCTCTAAAAGGGTAGGGGTGGAAGAAACTAAATACAAAACTGAGTTTATTGCGGTGACTTCCATCATAGTGAAAAATTAGAAACAACTTTCAAGCCTATCCCCCTGACTGAACTTGATGCAGCAAATAAAACTGTCTTTGAAAATAAGACATATTCACAGGAAATATGTGACATAGGGTTAGGGCAAGAAAGCCAGATATACCATGACTCTATGTGAAAAAGGAACAATTAATGTACTTGATTCACTAAAACGGTGAGATAATTAGTGATCTTTTTTTTTTCTTTTATTCATTTGTTGATTGTTGACAGGCTTATCTTATTGAATATCCCAGAACTAAACCTCCATAGGTTAGAAAACATCTGAGAAGAGACACATCATCCTAGCTTTACATTCAATTTGCTCTTTTTTCCACCTCATTCAAAGCTTATGGTTTTTTTTTCCCTCTAGGGAGGAAAAATTTTTAGTACTATATGTAAAGTAGTACAGACCTATCGGGTTTTCTATGCATTTGGTGTTTTGGGAAGAGAATGCATATTGACTTTCATGAGTTTGTAAATAAATTGTGGTGTAATTGCAATGCAGTTTGAGTATTTTTTAAAATCCAAAGTCAAGGCAAAATGGTCATGATTTACAGGATGTGTAACAACTTCTTTCTTTTTCACTTATAAAGCCAATGCTTGTAGAAAACGCAGCCTGGGAAACATCACATAGGCAGAAGGAACCATCAAAGAAAAGCAAATTTGTGTCGTGTTATCCTGGGCTGACCATTACTTTCCATCTGTTACGAAGAAGGCAACTCTGGCCAAAAGCAATTTCACTGGCCAAGACATCCTCACAGGGCACTGCTTTTCCAGGCAGTCTTGTTCAGCCTGTGCTTGCCTCTTGCAATTCAAGACCCCCTTTTTCCCTTTTCTGCCAATCCCCACTTCCTGAAACAAATCCTCAGTTTCATTTTGGAGCTGAGGTTCCCATTCTCTCTGCCAAGAAACCTGTGAGAGCAATGCTTTTATCTTTGAAGGAATGTGCCTGTGCAGGAAGCCAGCGCCCCATCAGAGTCTCACGGACCCAGGTCTATTCAGATGTGCTAACACTCAGAGGAGGTGTGCCATTGGTGGAAGGACGCTTTAGGTTACACAGAGAGGAAGTTTAAGATCTCCGTTCAGCCCGTTGCTTGGTTTTACAACCTTCACCAAAGTCAGTCATGTTCTCCGAGCCTTCCTTTCTTCTTTTGCAAAATGGTGTTCATTCCAACCAGGCTGCCATGATGATTAAACAAGATAATGTACGCAAAGCATCTGACACATAGTAAACACTCAATAAATACTACCTATTATTATTATCTCAGGAATTTCACTTAGCAAGAATAACTAGCGCAATCTACCTGTTAGCCAGGTAGCAATCTACTGACTCTCATTTGGCAGTGCCCTGCTCCTCGTATAATGTACACACTGTTGTAAGTTGCAAGGGCAAATAGGGTACAGAAGGAGGATAAGAAATAATAGGGGAGGTGTGGACAAGGAGGTTTGTAATTTGTCAATAAGTAGACATATAACTTGATTTTTAGTTTTTTAAATGATCATGAAACTACATAAATACCAGTTTGTGATGAAGAAATGCTTTTGTTGGTTTTGTGACACTTAATACTTTCAGATGACCATTTAATTTTGAAATTTGAATGTTACATCTCAAGGGACATGTTTGATGCATCCATTATTTTTATATGTGACTGTATTTAGGCTATCCTTATTCAACCCTCCTTCCACTGGAAGATGGAGGGGAGGTTTCCCAGTGTATGTTTTCTTGATGGTAAATGAAGGCAATCTGCCCTCACCCATCAACAGCCAGGGCACAGGCACATCCTAGACTGAGGCAAAGATACATTCCTAATTGGAGATTAGAATCAGAACTGAGAGATGCCAAAAAGAAGCAAAGTTGGAAGTGCCTGGGGTGCCATGCAGCAGCCATGGTGTCCGAGGTCAGTGTCCAGCAGTGGCCATGATGACTCGTGGTGACCCACAGAGTGAAGCACGCTCTAAGAGCGGTGGTGTGGCCCTCGTCACACTGCTATTGTCGCCTGGCTTCCAGACTCTGAATCTTATTTGTCTGCCAACCCTACCTCTTCAAGTTCCCATGAGTTACTAAAATTCTCTCTTATCCCAAGGGATTTGGGTGCTATTCCTTGCAAACAACAAGTCTGGTTGGCATACCATTTTCCTCCTTGAACCACTCCTAACACCTGTGTCTTCATTCTCTGTGGATCCGGTCTAACTCAGATTCTCTTTATATCATCCCCAGCCAGGTCTCAGATTTCAGTCTCCATTGGCCTCTCCCCTTGAAAATTGTTGGTGACAAGGGCCGTGCCTGAGACGTAAGGGGTGGGTGTTGAACAGGATAATTAGCTTTATATGTTGATCTTTAACTGTGTTTGTGCTTTCTGTAGACTTAATAGGCTGCTTGGCCCCATGTCTCTTCACTTGCACTGCTGTGTTTTGTCTCTGCTCATCTGTTTATGGTGCTTAATTTCTACTATCTGCACCGTTTAGTGTATACTAGGGTTTAACTGTGTACACTAAGGCTAAAGCTAAATTCTTTTAGGGTATTTATCGTATAATTTTGCTATACATTTGAAAACACAGGGCTCATAATTTGGGGGTCGGTTTTCTCTCATTTTTGTCGAATTCGGCCGTCATGTGGTATCCACCAAGTATAATCACCCTGCCAGAAGTGAACATAGGGCTTGTCTTAGTCAATAAACATAAAAACCACAGTTCAAAATGTCTGATTGACACAATGATCCAAGTGGAGCCTTTCACGAATGCAACTGGTTTTAATGTAGTGAAAAATGACTCTTAGGGACATTATCTAAATTTTCTACCCTGTTCTATATACTGGGACCTCTATTCATTCATGAGTATTAGGAAGTAGCTCCTCTACCCTTTACTCTATACCTCCCACCTCTAGCCACAACCCAATGGAGTAGGAAAGACTTCTCCGGGCAGGCTCAGCTTTTACCCTTCTTTTCACTGTGTGTGTGTATATATGTGTGTGTTGTACTTTACATGTAATCTTTCCAAGTGGACATATATCTGGATCAGAGCCCATAGTTGTCTCTGGAGACCCAAGTCTCTCTGTTCTTATTTTTAAGCCTTTCAAGTGCACAGTTGTCATATTCCCTACCCCAGGCTGGTTGGTTAAGTAAGCTTGCTCACTGAACTAAGGTAACTCTTTCCAGAGTCAAGATTTGTGGAAAAGGAGGAGGCAACTTGTTTAAACCACATTCTCTGATCCCGCATTACTAGCAAAACCAGTTATTTTTTAAATTTTTTCAAATGTTTTTATTTATTTTTGAGACAGAGACAGAGCATGAGCCGAGGAGGGGCAGAGAGAGAGGGAGACACAGAATCTGAAGCAGGCTCCAGGCTCTGAGCTGTCAGCACAGAGCCTGATGTGGGGTTCAAACTCACAAACCGTGAGATCATGACCTGAGCTGAAGTCGGACGCTCAACCAAGTGAGCCACCCAGGCACCCCAAAACCAGTTATTTTTTATCTCCATCTTTCTGACTTCTCTATCTCTCAACTGGTTTCAAACACACTATGCGTGTGTGTGTGCGCACGCGCGTGCACACACGTGCGCTTGTGCACGTGCCCGGTGAGGTTGGAAGAGGTATAGTGAAAGATGCAACTAGTTTCCATGTATTAGACCCCAACTGTGGGTAGAACTTCATAGACGTCATTCTAAACTAAGAGAGAGAATATAAAAGTAAAGCTTCATTCGTTCTCTTTTCCTCTGTAATGCCAAAAATTTTATTCTATTTCCTTGCACCATTTCAGTTGCAAGATGACTTTCCTCAAATGACACTTATCCCATTGTTTATTTGACATTTGTTTAGTCTTATCTACACCAGGCACTGAAGTGGGCACTAGGACCTTCCCTCAGAATACAAAGATAGTTGCAAGCAGCAAGGAATGGGGCTGGGAAGGAGGAAGGGGCCACATTCCTTAGGACCTTAAATAAAATTAAGGAATGTTGGCATGATCCGGAAGTTACTTGCTACTTGTTGTCTCAGCCACCTACTTATCAGAGCAAGTCTGCAACCTATAGCATGGCTCCAAGCTGAGCCTGAGAGCCCTGGGACTTTACAGATGTCACTTACGGGCCAGTCAGTGTGAGGAATAGGCCAGTGGTAGGGTCCTGGGTCCCACCAACTCCAATCAGGACACTTCCAGATTCACCTGAATTGTATACTGATATGTTACATGAGCATTCTTCCGGGGTGCCTGAATGTCTCAGTTGGTTGAGCGTCCGACTTCAGCTCAGGTCATGATCTCATTGTTCATGAGTTCAAGCCCTGCATCAGGCTCTGTGCTGACAGCTCAGAGCCTGGAGCCTGCTTCAGATTCTGTGTCTCCCTCTCTCTCTGCTCCTCCCCCACTCACGCTCTGTCTCTCTCTCTCTCTCTCTCTCTCTCTCAAAAATGAATAAACATTAAAAAAATTTTTTTAGGGGCGCCTGGGGGGCTCAGTCAGTTAAGTATCCGACTTCGGCTCAGGTTATGATCTCACCATTCGTGAGTTGGAGCTCCATGGCGGGCTTTGTGCTGACAGTTCAGAGCCTGGAGCCTGCTTTGGATTCTGTGTCTCCCTTTCTCTCTGTTCCTCCCCAACTTGTACTCTGTCTCTCTCTCAAAAATAAAGATTACAAAAAATAAAAAAAAATACAGGCTAAAAAAAATTTTTTAAAAGAATTCTTCTGAAGAAAGGGCATTTCAGCTAAAACAAGATAAAAACCAAATTTTTATTTTTTAAGGATAAAACTACCAATTTGCAACACTCCTATTAAGGGCCCTGCTGAAAGTACCTAACACTAAAAACCCAGCTTATTTTATGTGTGGAAGTGTGTGGTTGTCAATTTTCATCTCCAGGTGTATAAGAAATACCACACTTCTGTCTTCTTTTTAAATCAAATTGAATATAACTTTAAGTGGTCATTCTACCAGAGCAGCAAGAAGTTATGAGGGGTAGCATAGAAGTCAGTTATGAGGGGTAACCCTTTCTTCCCACAAAGCCACATCAAAATCTAAGAGCATTCTTTGGTGCCCTCAAAAGAGGAGGGATCTCTAATTCCCAGTCCATCATGGTCATCATGAAAATCTTCACTAAGCCTGAAGCAGCCCTTTGATTTTTTTTACTGTTTATTTTTCCCGAGAGACAGAGCACAAACAGGGGAGGGGCAAAGAGAAAGGGAGACACAGTATCCGAAGCAGGATCCAGGCTCTGAGCTGTCAGCACAGAACCTGACATAGGGTCTGAACCCATGAACCGTGAGATCATGACCTGAGCTGAATTCAGACGTGTAACTGACTGAACCACCTGGGCATCCCCTGAAGCAGCCCTTTGAAGTCCAGCTGCATCCATGTCATATGTGTGGAACTCTTCACCACTCTAGTGCCCAGAATCCTGCCTTCTACATACACCAAGACGCCAACCATGCTCAGGTTTGATCAACTTCCTAGAGAACAAAACAGGGCAGGGCAGGAGACTGAGGTAATCATTGTACCCATAGCCTTTCTTCATCTCTGAGATGCCTTACCCACTCCTCTGTTCACATTTCCATCTCTTCTCTCAAGCACACTTAGCATAATGCTTTCAGTTAGGCTTTAGCAAGAGGCTATTTTCTACATTGCAAAATGTCATGAAATGTGGAATTAATTAAAACTTGCTATCTGCTTAAAATAGGGGTCAAAGAAAACATAAGGAATATCATTATAGGTTGACACTTCAATAATAGAAAATGCAGAGTTTTGTTTTTAAATCACTATATGAATTGCCATTTTTTTCTTTCTAATTGCTGACTCTTCTTCCTGGAAAATAACAATTCTGAATAACTGAAGAAATTACTTTGCTCTGCTTTTAGTACCCCGGGGACTTGGGACATTTTCTTTTTCATTTTAAACAGTAACAGAAATCATATACCCAAGGGCAGTCTTCACAGAGGCTCCCTGGAAGGGGGCAGAACGTAGCATTTACTTTGCAGTTTGGGAAGGGGTTTCTCTTTCTTTCTGATCCAGGTCTCTAGATAGGCACTGAGTGAGGCCAGGTCACTCTGAAAGTCTCTATTGTTATTCAGGCTCTTCAGAGTCTTGGTGGAAATTCAACCAGATTCACCAGTCATTAATCTCTTCTTCACTGGCATGGCGGGGGGGTGGGGGGGGGGCTACAGTTATTGGCCCTGAAAAGGGGTGGACTAGGAATGGTCCATCTGCAAAAGCATAAACCTGAGGATGGTTCAAAAGCTCCATTAAGAGCCAAACCATAGAACCAGTACAAGCTGGGGAGACAGAAGGAAACCAGGTACAAGAAAAAGCCAGAGGTAACACCAGAACAGAATGAGCAGCTTCAGAGTGCTCATTGCCTTTCTGGGCAAGGGTGTGGGTTGGCTATAGTAAAAGGATCCTGTTTAGGGTGGGGAGAAAGCCAACAACTTCCATGACAGCTACAGTCTGGCTTTCGTTGGTGCCCAGCTGTCACAGTCCACCCCTTTCCACATCTCTTGGCCCTTGACCTAGCTTTCACCATATCTAATGGAGGTGAGGCAAATTACCTTGTTGGTAGTGCACAACCAGTAATCTCAACCAGTGGAGTAGATTCTCTCAATTATCTTAAAATTTTTAGATTGTCTCTTTCTCCTTCCATCTCTACATGGAGCAGTGGGAAGGAGGCCATTGGCCAGACAAATGCTCCTTAAAGATGTAGGCTCTAAGGGCACAATGACAGAAGAGTAGAGAATGAATCACCAGTGGTTTCCAGCAAATCCTACAGATTGATAGAAGTATCAAGATCATCAACAAATGGTAGCTGCAATATTGCCACTCTACATATGATCTGTTAGTCATTTTCAATGACAGGTTCCAAAGGCAACATTAGTACAAAAACACATGATTTCCAAAGAAACCCAGAAAATTCATACAAATTAACTATTTTCTATGTGCCAAGATCTCTATCTACATTGCCTCCTTTAAACCTTAGAATCTTCCTGTAAAAAAGCCTTATCTCCATAAGATGGGTGATTTGCCTAATGTCACCCTTTGGTAAATAGTAGAGCTAGAAATTGATGCTTAGTACTTCCAGCTCTTTCTAGTACATGATGCTCTGGAAGGAGACCATCTCAAGCGGGCTGGCTATCATTTTGATATCTACCTACAAATTTGTAGGGTAGAAAAAAAAAACAATCCTATTGTCTGTACTCTATAGTCACCCTTTACAGAAATGTTCTAATTATAGCCAAGAGCCTGGAAATGCATGGACAAAATGACTCATTATCAAATCAAAATGGGAGCTTAATATATTTCTCAAAAAGAGAGAGAGAGAGAGAATGTGATTACATGGCTGCCTATTTATTCCCCAAACCCCATTTTGACAGTTGTCCTTGAAATTGGTACAGAGTACTTTTAGAAAAACCCTAAACTTGGTTCGAGGCTGACAACAGGACAGAAACAGGCAGCAAGGCAGGATTTTGGTGGTCAGCATTCCTCCCAGTAGGGGTGTATACAGCCCAGCAGGTCATATAGGGTCTGCTAGAATGATGGTGGCTCATGACATCAACACTTTATTTCAACCTCCAACAGATAAGGGAAGTGATATGCACATAGTCTAGAGATGGAAAACAAGACGGTTTGGGCGCCCACCAGCATCCCTGTGACGCAGGATTACACATGCGTCGGGGTGGACGAGGTATGTAGCGGTGAAAGCAGCAGGGGATACGTTGCTAAGCTAAACAGCCTGGGCTTATCTTATAGGCAATAGGTCAGGGAGCCATCCTGAGCAACATTATTTTTAGGAATGTAGCTTCAGAGCAAACAGGAATGACTCGGCACAATCTATTAGTGTTCCCAGGAGCCACGCTCAGCTGCCTTCTTGTGCTGGTGGGTGGGCATGATGTCTCTGGGCAGGAAGACCACCCGCCTGGTGGCACTGCACACACATCTGACTACCATGGGGAGTTTTCTAAGCCCCATGGCACGAGGAAAGCTTATTCAAAAATCTGGAAGGCAAAATTCTCCCATGCTTCTACTCACACTTTTGCTCTTTTTTTTTTTCCATTTGGTTCACATTCTTTTATTATTATAGTCATAGAGTTACTTCTCTCTGCAGCTTTTTAAGTTCTGCAACAGAGAAACTGTCACCTTGAGCATCTTTTCTCTGATTGGCAGATAATTCCACTCATACTTCAAAGCCTAGTCAAATACCACCATGTATTTTGTTCAGCAAATGTTTAACAGTCGTTTACCTGACATTTTCTGACCCAAGCCCTGCAGCAAAAGTGAGCCATTTTCATCTGATTTTCATGTTGGATGCTCCCAACAGCTACTCTACACTCACTTCCCTCCAGACTCATGCAGGGATAATCTCCTCACCAAACCTCCTGGCTACCATTCACCTTGGCATACTGCATGCTGACTCAAACCCTGTTTAGACCTAGCAAAAAACATGAGCGGCAAGAAACACAAAGAATAGAATACAATAAAAAGTGCAAAAAGTAGCAACCATTGGGGTGTCTGGGTGGCTCAGTTGCTGAGCATCTGACTCTTGATTTCGGCTCAGGTCATGACCCCAGGGTCGTGGGATTGAGCCTCGTGTCAGGCTTCACACTCGAACTTGCTTAAGATTCTCTCCCTCTGCCCCTCTTCCCTGCTCATTATTTCTCTCTCTCTCTCTCTCTCAAAAAAAAAGTAGCAAACATTTATTCAGTGCTAACACTGAGCCAGCAACTGCTCTAAGGATTTTCATATTTATTAACTCATGATGGAATAGACAGCAACAAAAAAGCTCCAGTCAGAGGGCCTGGACAGGAAGAGGAGGATAGAAGGAAGAGGGAGGATGCTGTCAAGAGATGTGTCAGCTCTCACCACTTGCTTTCACCACCACATAGCCTACTTGAGTCTCTGCCCTGTAATGGTATCCCACTGTCTCCCATCCACCAAGAATTTGGCTCCAGGGCTTCTATTCTCGGGTTCATTTTTCTTCCCTAACAGAATCTGCAAGGCAGGGGCGGGGGGGGCGGATCTCAACCTTCCTATTCAAGAGGGTTTATTCTGTTGGAAGGGCATCAAATACTCCTTGTAACTATTGTGTGAGAAGTTTTGAACAAGCCCCATCTATTTAAAATAAATCTTGAAGGCAAGAAGAAACCATTGAAGGTGATGGAACAGGGAATAACATAATCCAAGTGGTGTTTTAGGATTTGTGGCAGAGGGTTTTAGGCTCCCCCTGAACTTCTGGCTTCACATGCTGGTAGAACATTCTAAAGGGGAGCTGTAAAGGATAAGAAAGCCATCACAGCTGCTCAGGAGAAGAGCATTGTGCATAGAGTCAGAGAGCTGGCATTACGGCTGTTCTCCAGTGAGAGTTTAAAAGACTTTGAACAACTTGAACCAACACCAGTCTGCTCTATCCCGACCCTACAACCTTTCACCAGGCCAGTAAATATTGAGAGGGAATCAGCATTTTTTGCCAGCTTGCTGAATGCTTGACATGGAACTGTAGTCATTTCCTTTGTGTCCTCTCCATTCTACCCTGAAAGTTCTTGTCTTCATATCCTACAGCCATGCTGCTGTCTTCCTGGGCACCCAATTTTAGTGACCCAATCAGGACCTATTGACTAGCCCTTCTTTTGCTCCCATTCTGACCATTCCTCCTCTCCTGGCCATTCCCTCTTCCTTTTTTTAGGTATTCATTCAACAAAAAATTATTTAGCACTTACTATGTACCAAGCACTCTACTAAGAAATGGGGATACAACCATGAAAGTGCTCTCCAGAATTTCTGACCTCACAGAGGTGAAGAAGAAGAAAGTAAATAAACAGAAATGTGAAAGGGATGGTGATGGCGAAGAACCAGGAGCTATGGAGGCAGAAAGCCATTCCAGCATGTTATCAACTGCCAAGAACAAAACGACCACAGAAATCACAAGGTTTATATGAAAACTCAGCAGATTCCACAAATAGAATTACACAAATGGGTGTAAATTTCATGGCAATTTCACTCAAAGAGGGACAAAGTTGTAACTTTATTTGAATGACATTTAATTAAAATCATGGAAAATTTAATAGTTTCTTTATCTAAATTTGGCCAATTCAAAATAAAAATTTGGTTACCCTAAGGTTTTCTCCTCCTCTCTTTTCTTTCCTCCCTCTCTCAGCATAATCTAGGTTGGGATAAAGATGGAGAAGTGGTAGAGAATTGCCCAGCACTGGTGTGGAGCCATGTCTGAGCCCCAGCCATGCTTCTCTTCCTCCTCTACCTCTCCCATCACCTACCTGCCACCATGTTGCCAGGTCCACTCCTATGACACCTGAGTTCCTCCTCCGAGTCTTCTCTTCGCTCTTTTAGAGCCCCAGACTCTACATTCCTAGATTCTCTGCCCCCAGAGGCTATAATATATGGTTAACTCTCAATCTCTCTTCCTAAAGAGATTATGTTACACACAGAGAAACTGATCTTCCCTTTGTCTTAACATCTCCCCTCTATTCTACATCCAGTGCTTTATATTTGAATAACTAGTGGCATTGTCAAAATATTTTTATAACAAAACATCAATATTCCTTCAAAGGTGATGAACTCTGCTAAAATATATAAATAGTCACAGTTCTTTAAAAATGAACTTTCAGGGGCGCCTGGGTGGCTCAGTCGGTTGAGCGGCCGACTTCGGCTCAGGTCACGATCTCGCAGTCCATGAGTTCGAGCCCCGCGTCGGGCTCTGTGCTGACAGCTCAGAGCCTGGAGCCTGTTTCGGATTCTGTGTCTCCCTCTCTCTCTGACCCTCCCCCGTTCATGCTCTGTCTCTCTCTGTCTCAAAAATAAATAAACGTTAAAAAAAAAAAAATGAACTTTCATCCCTTTTGTCTTACTGCATGTAAAAAGGTTAAGTCCAAATCTATTCTCTTCCCCTGAACTGTTTAGCCCTCTAAGCATCAAGCTCACTTTTCAGCCTTCTTGAAGTTATTGAGACTTGTTTTGTGGTCTAACATGTGATCTATCCTGGAGAATGCTCCATGCACACTTGAAAAGAATTCTGCAGTTTTTGGATGAAATGTTCTGCATGTATCTATTAAGTCCATCTGGTCTACTGTGTCATTGAAGGCCAATGTTTTCTTATTGATTTGCTGTCTGGATGATCTATCATTGATGTAGTGGGATATTAAAGTCCTCTACTATTATATTACTGTCAATTTTGTCCCATTTTGTCTGTTAATATTTGCTTTATATATTTAGGTGCTTCTATGTTGGGTGCATAAATATCTCCAAATGTTATCTCCTCTTTTTGGATGGATCCATTTATCATTATGTAATGCCCTTCTTTATCTCTTGTTACATTCTTTGTTTTAAAGTTTATTTTTTCTAATATGAGTATCATTACACTGGTTTTCTTTTCATGTCCATTTACATGAAATATCTTTTTCCATCCCTTCATTTCTGGTATATGTGTCTTTAGATATGAAGCAAGTCTCTTATAGGCACCATATAGGTGGGTCTTGTTTCCCCATCCAGTCAGCCACTCTGTATCTTTTGACTGGAGCATATAGTCTACTTATATTTAAAGTAATTATTGATAAGTATGTAATTATTGCCATTTTTTTCATTGTTTTCTGGTTGTTTTTGTAGTTCTTTCCTGTTCCTTTCTTCTTCTCTTGGTCTCTTCCCTTGTGGTTTGATGGTTTTCTTTAGTGTTATGTTTGGGTTCCCCTCTCTATTTTTTGTATATCTATTGTAGGTTTCTGGTTCGTGGTTATCTTGAGGTTCATATATATCAACCTACATATATAGCAATCTATTTTAAGCTGATAGTCATTAAGTTCAAACACATTCTAAAAGAACTACATTTTTACTCCCTCTTGCCATGTTTTATGCTTTTGACATCATATTTTACACATTTTTATTTTGGGTATCCCTTAATAACTTATTGTAGCTATAGTTGATCTATTTTTGTCTTTTAACCTTCATACTATCTTTCTTTCTTTCTTTTTTTTTTTTAAGATTTTTAAAGTAATCTCTATATTCAACACAGGGCTCAAACTCACAACCCTGAGATCAAGAGTCACATGCTGTACTGACTGAGCCAGCCAGGTGCCCCATAACTTTCTTTTAAGTGGCTGATCCACTGCCTTTACTGCATGTTTACCTTTGCCAGTGAGATTTTTCTCTTTCATATATTTTCTTTTTCCAGGTATGGCCTTTTCACTTATAGAAGACCCTTTAACACTTCTTGTAGGGTCAAGAAATGTTGGCGATGAACTCTTTTAGTCTTCCTTGTCTAGGAAACTCTTGATTGCTCCTTTAATTCTGAACAATAACCTTGCTGTGTGGAGTACTCATGACTGTAAATTTTCTCTTTTAGTGCTTTAAATATATCCTGTCACTCCCTTCCAGCCTGCAAAGTTTCTGCTAAAAAATCAGTTGATAGTCTTACAAGGTTTTCTTGTAAGGAATTATTTGTTTTTCTCTTGCTTCTTTTAAGATTTACCCTTTATCTTTAACTTTTGCCATTTTAATTATATGTCTTGGTGTGGATCTCTTTGGGTTCATCTTGTTTGGAACACTCTAGGCTTCCTGGACCTGAATATCTCCTTCCTTCCCCAGATAAGGGAAGTTTCAGCCATTATTTATTCAAATAAGTTTTCTGTTCCCTTTGTTCTCTCTTCTTCTTCTAGGACCCCTATAATGTGAATGTTGGTATGCCTGAATTGGTCCCAGAGGTCCCTTATACTACCCTCATTTTTAAAAAATTCTTTTTTCTTTTTGCTCTTCTGACTGGGTGATTTTTTACTATTCTATCTTCCAGATTACTGACCTGTTCTTCTGTATCCTGTCTGCTATTGATTCCCTCTAGTGTATTTTTCAATTCAGTCTTTATATTCTTCAGTTCTGTGTTTTCTCATAGTTTATAACCCTTTGTTGAAATTCTCATTGTGTCCCTCCAATTCTTCTCTTGAGTTCAGTGAGCTTCTTTATGACCATTACTTTGAACTCTTTATCAGTCAAGTTGCTTATCTCCATTTCATTAGGGTTTTTTCCCCTGAAGTTTTATCTTGTTCTTTTGTTTGAAACATATTCCTTTGTCCTCATTTTGTTGGATTATCTGTGTTTGTTTCTATGAATTAGGTGGAAAAGCTACCTCTGCCAATCTTGAAGGATTGCATGGGCCTGGCAGACTGCATGGGCCTGGCAGCTTTGGCTGCCCAGCTGGAGCTGGAGAGGGTATAGGCCATGGGGGCCCCCGGGTATCTGCCTAGGATCCACCTTGGCAGGTTGGCTGGAGCTGGAGCAAGTGCCCAACAGAAGGTCCAGAGGCACTTTGTACTGGGGCCACCCTGGCAGGACAGCTGGATCTGGAGTGAAAGCCTACATTTCTACAGAAGGATTTTAATGTTGGTTGTTCAGTTTCCCCGAGTTCCAAGGTGATAAAAAATATTGCATGAATTATGGGAGTAAATTTGCCTACAGATCCTTAATAATGCTTATGAAAGCCCTTCATCCCACAAAGACTATTTTGCATTTTTCCAGAGGTGCATGTTCTGCCAGTTGTGCCATTATTATAATACATTCAAAATATAAATATCAAGGACTTGGGGGCTATAAGACCTTCTGGATTACCCATGCCTATGTTCCTTCTTTAGCACCGAAAATGGAAAGTAAGCTCTCTCCTTATTATTTTAAGAGAGGGTATTTCCAGGGGCTCATTTCTTTAAAAAGCTAAAGGTCAGTAACAGCATAAATAGAGAACTCAAGACATGTCTATGGTTAGTCCTATGGTTAATGTGAAAACAGAAGGGACTGTTCCTTTCCATAAATATCCTCTCACAACCACACTCAGGCTTCCAAATATATCCACTGATGGAGTTCCAAGAGAGATGTTCTATCTCCAGTCCCACCAATTCAATGTATACTCAATACGAACAGGTTAGGCTGGACATGGGTAATTTGAAGTGGAGAGAAGCTTATAAGGATGACTTTGGAGTGGAAAGAATCCTAAAGCCAAGGTCAAAGTAGGAGGGATGTTACACAAGGCAGCCTAAGGCAGCTTGGCCAGGTTATCAGGGTTTTCACCAAGAAGTCAAAAGGTCTTTGGGCATCAGGACAGGCAGAGAATAGCACAGCATGTAGTGAAATCATAGATATGTGCAAGGTATGAATTGCTGATGAGGATGATGCCAGGGTAAAAGCACTTTGCTGAGCTCCACAGGGCAATGGCATAATGCTGGTACTACTGAATGCATTCTGCTTAGGTGACCACCCTCTAGGATCCAGGTGGATAAATGACCTCTCCTGAAGGCACACTGAAAGGTCAGTCCAGCTTTCCACTCAGGAACTAGGGAAAACACACCCTATATGTAGTAAGCATGAAGTCAGCTGCATTCTTAGGGCCATGTGGTCCTCATCACTTCTTGTCCCTCTTTTCCAGGCCTATGCTGAGCTATACATTTTTTTAGAGAAGATTCCAGATAAACACAGTACCCTTGTTATTGGTATAGGTTCAGAGCTCCTTTTAAAAATGATGAACAAATTATTTCCTTGTTCAGCTACACCAAACTCAGCAGTTGTGCTCACATTACAAGGTGTGCAGGCAGTGCAACTAGGCTTTGATGTCTTCCTTTTTTTAAAGTTTATTGATTGATTGATTGATTGATAAAACAAGAAGGGGTGGGACAGAGAAAGGAAGAGGGAGAGGGAGAGGGAGAGAGAGGGAGAGAGAGTATTCCAAGCAGGCTCTGCACTGCCAGAGTGGAGCCCGATGAGGGGCTCAAACTCATGAACTGTGAGATCATGACCTGAGCCAAAATCAAGAGTTGGATGCTTAACTAACTGAGCCACCCATGTGCCCCTAATGTATGCCTTCTAAACAGTAAAAATTTATACTCCACCGACCCAGAGGTAACCTGGATTCTAGGTTGGAAGTAGAACATCCCTGATGGTCTATTCCTTGAGCTGTGGGCCCCAAAACATTTGGTTAACCTAATACCTATTTGCCCTGGGGCACCTGAGTGGCTCAGTTGGTTGAGGGTCCAACTTTGGCTCAGGTCACGATCTCACAGTTCGTGGGTCCAAGCCCCACACTGGGCTCTGTGTTGTCAGTGCAGAGCCTGCTTCAGATCCTCTGTCCCCCCCTCTCTCTGCCCCTCCCCTCGCCCACCCTCTCTCTCAAAAATAAACATTTTTAAAAAGTAAAATTAAAAACTAATACCAATTTGCCCTTTACCACTTAGGGAGAGGAAATGGAAAAGGGAAGGGAATTGTGTGACAGCCTCACATTCACAATCCTACCCATTCCTTTCAAAGACAGAACATTGTAGCATTATAATGATAATTAAAAACCCATTTTATACATGATTCTTCCAAGATCACACAGCTGGCATCATGGATTTAGAATTTTAAACCCAAATCCCCAAACCAAATATCTACCATGCTTTATGTTCAACAAAGGACAGTTCCTGCCAAAAGGAAAGGGGGTAGGTTTGGGAGCATGACTTATTTGCCAGCGTCCTGGGATATCAGGGTTTCACAGATTTTCAAAGATGCTGCTAGAGTCTTCAGTAGGGTATGTGGTCCTTTTGAAGTAAAGCCAGGGTAATGGGAACACTGAATTTGCTTTGTTAGAATCCCCTTGTTTGGCTCTTCTAAAGTCCAGCTTTTTCAAATAAAATGGCATGCTAAAAGCATTTTTGCTTTCCTGAATCTGAATGGCCCCAATGTGGCAGCCTCCCAGAGCATGCTGGGAAGAGGCAGAATGCCAAGGCATGTCCAGTGACCCAGTATCGCCTCTTTCCTGACCAGAACCTGCTGCTGCTGAGGCTAAAGATGAGTCAGTCTCCTTCCAAACCAAACGGTAATTAAGAGAGGATGCATTTTTAGACTGCTGTGGTCTGGTACTCTGCTGGCAGCTTTTGAAAGCTGTCAGAGCTTTGCCAAGAAAAAAGGGAAGGGACTAGCATCTATTGGTTGAGTAGCTATGACAGACTAGGCACTGTGCTAAGTGATTTACATACTTGGTGACATTTCATCTTAACAGCATCCTTGTAAGATAGGACTTTCTTGCCTCATTTTTTAGGATGATGATAATAACGTTCAGAGAGAAAAAATGACTTGCTCAAGGTCACCCAGCTGGGACACACAGTTGTGAGAATTTAACCCCAGATCTGCCTGACTCAAGAGTATATTTTAATCTTACATACCAATTCTTTGGAGCCAAATTTTAATGCCCCTGGAATTTGCCATGTACTCTGGGAGCTAGTTCCTCAAGAAAAGAGGTGAAAACAATGGGTGCCCAGGAATTTCATATCAACAGTGTCCAACTCACATTTGTTCTTCAAAATTCAATGTGTCTCCTTCCTTTAAGACTGAGCTTCTTCCTCAACATGTAACTTGTGGACCATGCTGTCTGTGCATGGTCACCGATCCATGATGAGACAAATACAGAAATCTAAAGTGAGTAAATATTTATAGCTATGGAATGGAGTAATTTTTTGCAGCAAACCAAATAACAAGGTATTTAGGGATGTACTGTATATGTCTTTTATTTTATTTTTCTAGTAACTCATTTTTAATGTGCCTTACAAAAATAGCAGTGTGTAACGGGTTGTGAATTAAAGAAATAAACAGATTCTTTGTCCGAAGTTTGAAAAGCACTGTCCCAAAGTTTGCGAGATCTTCAAAAGTGAGGACCATCTTTTAGTGTCTTTTAAATGAATGCTTTGATGTAGATCTGGATAACTGAGTAAATCTATCACTTAAGGGATAGCTTCTTGCTGAGAACCATCTCTGATCTGTATCACTAGCCACTTTAAGCATTTCTAATCTGAAGGGTGGCAAACAAGTGAGGCAATTAAAAGTTTGGATGCTATGGTCAGTGGAAACTGAATTTGAATCCTGTGCCTACTACTTAACAGCAGTGTGATCTGGAGAAGTTACTGTTTTGCTGTGACTTAGTCTCCTCCTCTAAAGAGACAAACATTAGAGATGCAAATCAAAACCATGATGAGATATCAATTCACAGCCATTAGGATGCTACAATAAAAAAAAAATGGAGAGGAGGGGCACCTGGGTGGCTCATGGTCATGAGATGAAGCCCCGTGTCAGGCTCCAGACTGAGCATAGAGCCTGTTTGGGATCCTCTCTTTCTGCCCCTCCCCCCTCAAAATAAATAAATAAACTTAAAAAAAAAAAAAGAAAAGAATGTGTTGATCAGTGTGAGGAGAATTGGAACCCTTCCTTGCACACTGCTGGTAGTAATGTAAAATGGTGCCACAGGTGTGGAAAACAGTTTTTTCCTTAAAAAGTTAAACAGAGAATCTTCACGTGATTCAGCAATTCCACTCCTAGGTATGTACCCCCAAGAACTGAAAACAGGATCTCAAATAGATACTTGCCCCACCCATATTGAAAGCAGCATTATTCACAATACCCAAAAGGTAGAAAACCCCCTAATGCCCATCGATGGGTGAGTGGATAACCAAAGTGCGGTGTATACATACAGTGGAATATTATTTACCCCTATTAACAGATCAACTGAGGCATATTAAAAACTTTGAGAATTTAAGCAAAAATCATTATGAATCAGGCAGTGCCCAACAGGAAATGGTTAGGAGCGCTCCACCGACAGGAGCCAGGACAAAGATTTATAGAGAAAGTGACAAAGAAAAGCAAGGAAATCATGTGAATGGCTGTTGCTTGAGGGTTCGCTTTATTTGAGAAAGTCCAGTTGGCTGTCTCTGATTGGTCTTCCGTGGGTTCTGATTTCTTAACCTTGAGGCATTTCTAGGGCCTAGATTTTGGTTGGCCGACACAGACTGCTAAGGTGTTAGAGCTACCTCAGTCTACTGGCTTCCTTGTTTCATCCACTTAACACCTTTAAAAAGGAGGAACATTCTGACACAAAATACAAAATGGATAAGCATCGAAAACATTACATTAAATGAAAGCCAGGCACAAAAGGACAAATACTCTAGGATTCCATTTACATGAGGCACCCAAAGTAGGCAAATTCATAGAGACAGAGGATAGAAAAAGAGGTTATCGGGGGCTGACGGGAAGGGGAAATGGGTAGTTATTGTCAAATGGGTAAGAGTTTCAGTTTGGGATGATGAAAACTTCTGGAAATTGATATTGTTGATGCTAGAACAACATTATGAATGTACTTTAATGCCACTAAATTGTATACTTAAAAATAGTTAAGACGATAAATTTTGTGTTATGTATATTTTGCCACAATACAAAGAGATAAATAAATGGTATTTTCCCTCTTATTCTACTTACTCCTAACTGCTGTCAGCATATGAGTTGTGTTGAGCGAGGCTGGCAGGAAATGTGCCAAAGCATTTGATGAGGGGCTTTGCAATTTTCTGTAGTTTTCAAATGTTCTGCAGTAAGCAAGTATTTTTTTCATGATTGGGAAATAAGGAATATGTTTAAAAAACTGTTTGAAAAGCAAGATTTAAATAGCAATGCTCTCCCCCATCAGAACTGAGAGGGCTTTGCCTCTGCTATAGGATCAGGCCGTGGAGTGGCTATTTTTATCTAGAGGCATCACCACAACCAGCTCAACTCAGCCACATTTTGTGTGTGTTCAATGTCTTGGGCTGGTTTTCAGACATCTAGGTGATTGGTGAAACCCCAGTGGCACTTGTCTGGAAGATATTGGCTCTTAATCTCTAAGGTAAATTTAAGGCACATATATTATTGTCTCTCTTCAGTCATCTGCCTTTGAAGTGGGCTTGCCACTGAGCTTAAACTTCAAGATTTACACTGACACTGCCTTGGTCTCCCTAAATGGCTTCCTGTGGTTGGTGGCAGAAATGCAGGCAGCGTTTGGAGGGTGCAGCTGGATGTACTCATTCAGCAAATTCTAATGAAGCAGCTACCGGGTTCCAGGCACAAGAGAGACGGGGAGCACTCAGTGAGGTTTCTGCTGATGAGGAGCTCACAGTCCACAGGGAGCACCAGATGAGTAAATAAATGAATAAATAAAGTGTGGCAGGGTTAAATACCACACTAGCCAAGTGCAGTGAGACCACAGCCAGAGATTGTACAACTCGGGAAATATTCTTGTGGCCACTCCATCTAAAGTGGAAATGCCTGGTGGCTCTGCCAGAGCTTTCTCTCCTACCTCCATCTGTCACTGTCTGTCTTATCACCTTTGTTCGTAGCTCACGCCATCTTGTTTATTCACTTGCGATTTACATGGTGATGGAGCGTCTGGGACTGAGGACACCCTGTCTGTCTCAGTCACCACTGTATGTCCAGCATCTGCGCAGTGGCACCTATGGAATTTCTACCCAGAAGCTGTTTAGGGACAGCAACCTACACGGAATGAAAGTAGGGCCAAAGCTCCATTTTCCATCAGGCCCTATACTGCTTGTTACAGTGATCTCAAGTATGCTTGGCATGGCTTTGGTGGGGAGACTATTAGAGATTTGGGAAAAGTAACTCAAGATACCCCTCTCCCAGCTGCCCCCTTGTGATAATCACTGTCTCATAGCCTCTTAGAACTCCAGAGGGGCCCATATATATTTATTTTAAACTTCCAATATAATTAGAAATTAAGCAATGCCAGAAAGAAATTACAAAAACTATGCTGCTTTTAAAATGCTCACATGTAATAAGTGAAAGTTGTTGTTTCCTTAATTTACATTTTAGTTAGTTAACATGCAGTGCAATATTGACTTCATGAGTAGAATTCAGTGATTCATCACTTACATACAACACCCAGTGCTCATCATAAGTGCCCTCCTTAGTACCCATCACCCATCTAACCCATCTCCCACCCACCTCCTTCTATCAACCCTCAGTTTGTTTTCTAACAAACTCAGTTGAGTCTCTTGTGGTTTGTTTCCCTCTCTTCTCTAAACAGAAAGCAATGTTATTCTCTTAGTCACAGAATAATTCAAGTATTTTTTTAAATTAAAAAAAATTTTTTTAAGAGAGAAAGAGAGGCAGAATGCAAGCAGGGGAGGGGCAGAGACAGAGTGAGACACAGAATCTGAAGCAGGCTCTAGGCTCTGAGATGTCAGCACAGAGCCTGATGCGGGGCTCGAACTCACAAGCTGTGACATCGTGACCTGAGCCAAAGTCAGACACTCAACCGACTGAGCCACCCAGGTGCCCCAATTCAAGTATTTTTTTAAATTTAATAATACTGTATCTTGAACTGAATTTGAGATGTTTTGGGGGTACAAATTTTAAATTACATGACAAATGCCTTTTCTTAATCCTATAGGTCATCTCATTTGGAGAAAATGCCTCAAACCCCAACCTATTCTGATGAGACCCATGCCAAACAGTCCCCAGGTCCCACTCCCCATTTTCACCATGCTTGGTATAGGCCTTTCCTGGAGCATAAATGCTGCTCACCAATTGGCTTATAAATAAATGCTTAATGAATACACAAATGAAGGAATGAAGTCAAGAAAAGACAGTATATGGGTTGTGTACAAAGATAAGCAGCATCCCCAGAAGCTTGGTGGTAGGAAGATAAACAGCCTTCTAGGCTGAGGGGACAGGCAAGCAAAGGTATGAAACTGACAAATAGAACCATATGTTCTGGGAACTGCAAACAAGACAGAGCTACAAACAATGCAGAGGGAATAATGCGATCTCCAGTGTAATAGGTAGCAAGAGGCCAGATCCGCTGTGCTTTGGGAAGAGCTTGGAGGTGATGGGGAAGCATTGAAGGTTTTTAAGCAAGACAGCAAACATGATCCTACTTACTTTTTAGAGAGATCTCATTGAGCCCAGTATAGAGCAGAGGTTAGCCAAGGCTGGCCTATGGGACGAATCTGGCCCTCCACCTGTTTTTGTAAATAATTTTTGTTGGAATACAGCCACGTCATTCATTTGTGTATTGTCTATGGCTGCTTTTGCATTGCAACTGCAGTGTTGAGTAGTTGCAGTGGAGACCATTGAGCTCATAAAGCCAAAAATATTCACCACCCATCCTTTTACAGAAAAGAAAAAAAAAAAAAAAAGCTAAGCCCTGGTCTGGAGGAAGGTGGCGGGAAGAAAGTGAGATCAGAGGCAAGGAGACTAATTGGGAGCCTGCTAGGAACAAGTAGAGTGAGGATGAAAAGGAAGGAGCAGAGCAGATCAGGAGATAGTGAGGGGACAGAGCAGATCAGGAGATAGTGAGGGAACAGAACAGTTTGGCGGGGGAGAGAGAAAGGGTGTTTGGACGACTGTTTCTCTCTTGGGTCACCAGGTAGAGGTCGCATCATTCACTGAGAAAGGAAAATAGATTTGTAGACAAGGAAAAAAGATACTGAGTTTGCACATGCTGGGTTTGAGGCTCTTCTGGAACATCTAGGTGGAGATGTCCTCTAGGCAATAGGATAACCGAGCCTGGGGCAGCGGGGAGACACAGATCTAGGAGTCCTCAGCATGTTAAAGGAGGCGGTTAAAGCAGCAGGGGAGAATATACATCGAGAGAAGGGCTGTGGACTGAAGATGGAGCTCTGGGAACCCCCCAGAGCTCAGTTAGGGGCAGACAGAGGCATGAGGAGCCCAGAGCTTTCGGGAAGGCCACTTTCTACCCAGAAGCTTGATGTCCTGCTTCCTCCACCCTCTCCCACCAAGACAAAGTGGGGTTTGGGGCTCGGGGGAGCCCTCTCTGCCTCCCAGCTCTAGGGACACCATCATTCCCATGCTGAGAGGGCTAATCATTTTCTGTTTATCACCACAAGTACTGTTCTCAGTCCATGCCAAAGGGATGCCAAATGCCAGGATGAAAAGTGGACTGCTCTGCGAGATGCTTGGAAGCCTGCAGTGATGAACCAGCTTTCTCTCTTTTCATCTGGGCAAAGTAATCTCGGTGGTCATTTGTTCTACCGATGTTCACTTAAGGAACTGTCCATACGTTTCATCCAGACACATTTCAGTCAGGCCTCTCTCCCCAGGATCATCACTTTAGCTCTGGGCTTAGAGGGACCATATATAAATATAACATACATACAACTCTATGTATAAGTGATGTATAGCGTATATAAATACATATACACACAAATGTGTATGTACTTTGTCTCGGTCCAACTGACAAACTGACGCCCAGAAGGAAAAGGAGCTTGCAAGAAGGTCACCAAGTTTATGGCAAAGCCAAAAATATCCCACGTCTTCTGATTCCAATCCCAGTGTTCCCTCCCACCCAGTTTCCCATCAAAGTTCCATAGGCCTTCACTGTCTTGATTTGAAGGGTGTTCCTTTCTCCTTCCCACATTGCACTTGAGTGCCCCCCCAACCCAGGAAGCTGTCACATAGACACACGCAGGCAAAATATTTGGGTTCTAAGGGGGTGGAAAGCTTATTGTCCACACCTCTGAATTTCCTTGAGTACTTTGGCCTCCTGCCCTGCCCTGACTCTTTCTTCAGAGGTGCAGTCAGTCCCTTGGCTGGTGCAGATGGCTCTTGCTGCATGGCTCCCTATGTACATCTTCATCAAAAATCCTGGGACTGGGCATTCTCCTCTCCCACCCAGTGATTATGGCTCAGTGGGTCTGCTCTGCAGATTCCAGCCTTCTTATGGTTTAACTATCCCCAAGTCAGGCATATTTGGCTCTAACACGGAACCACACACTACAACAGGTTTTACCATATTGAAAGTCATCTCTTGGTATTCATTGTGCTGACTCTTACATCTGTCTTCCAATTGGTTCCCATTGGAGGTGGAAATTAGGGAGGTTGTTGACGTCTCAGAACAGAGAAGTGGGAATTTTCAAAACAAAACTTACAGTGTATCTCTGGAAGGTGTAGAGAAGGGGGAGGTTGTCTCTGATATTTTGTCCTGTGGTAATTTATGTGAGACTCACATGCTTTATCCCTCTGAGAAAGAGGGAGTCCAAGGCTGAAAATATTGTATTTGGCTTGGGAACGAGGCCTGTCACAATCTGGCCCCGGTCTGCCTATCCAGCCCCATTCACCATGGCTGGCCGCTCTGTGGCCAAATTCATTTTTTCCCTCAGACGTGATCCAAACCTTTCAGCCACTAGGCCTTTACTCGTAAGGGTCTTCCCACAGCTACACTTTCAGCCTGAGCACGAACCTCTGTGAACCAGGTCTGCAGGAGACATGAAAAGGAATGAGGTATCTCAAGGCACAAACCCTCTGGTCCTGCATTAGTTTCCCAGCACTGCCAGAACAAAGTACAGCAAACTGGGTGACTTGAAATTTATCCTCTCACAGTTCTGGAATCAAGGGGTTTGAAATCAAGGTGTTAGCAGGGCTGTGCTTTCTCCAATAGGTAAACCCTCCCTGCTTCTTCCTGGCTTCTGGTGGTGGCCAGAAGTCCTTGGTGTTCTTTGGCTTATAGCTGTATCACTGAATCTCTGCCTCTGTCATCACATGGCATCCTTCCCTTCATGCCTGCATGTCTCTGGGCTTTCATATGGCATCCTTCTCTTCTTATAAGGACGCCGGTCATACTGGATTAAGGGCTCACCCTAAGGACCTCATCTTAACTTGATTACAACTTCAAAGACCCTATTTCCAAATACAGTCACATTCACAGGTACTTGGGGTTGGTGTCTCTTTTTGGAAGACACAATTCAATCCACCCCAGGTACGCTTCATTCTCCAAGGCTCAGTCTAACATCCGTGGGGAATGTTCCCTGATGCCCCAACCAGATGGGGCCCTTCCTTTCTCTGCCCTCCCAGGAACCAGTCTCCATCTTCTGGTACTCATCTTATATTGCTTCATAGACGTGGAGAAAATGTGCCTCATAATTTGGAGAAAATGCCCAAGAGAAATGGTCTGTGCAGGGAGAATAAAACATTAATCTGAGCCCAAGATACTATTTACATAGCCTCTCATAGACTGTTGAGTTTCTGCATTTATTCTTTGGCCTGACCCCAAATTCTGCATGGTGACCTGGCTCAAGGAAGCCTTTCACAGAATCCAGGGTTGAATGGAGGCACTGGCAAAAACTGACCACAGCTGGCCAGGAAAGCCTGGCTAACAGACACCCCATGGGCCCCTCAGCCTGCCTGCCAATCAACAGGCGTCCTCCCACTGCTCTCTCTGGATATTGCCGAATCCAGAAAGCAGGCTCTTCAAGAGCAGCGTGCGGCTTGGCTGACTCAGGCCCACTTCCTTTCCCCACCCTGGTATTCACAGCTCCCTGTAGCAGCCCAACTGGCACATCCAGGCTGCTTCCCCACCCACATTCCTAAGCCACTCCATTTGGCCAAGACGAATACCTTCAGTCTTGCCTCCAGGACTGGAAGGGGTGGCTTGCTGTCCCTTGGGAGTCCAATTGGTGACCCGGGTTGAATCCTAGATACCCACAAATCTCCAAGTTACAGCATTATTTAGCCCAGGTTACAGGGCAGGGGGACTTTGTAATATAGAAATCATCAAAACGGGATGACCCTGGGTTCTGAATCCCAGCTCTGTCCTTTAGGCAAAGCTCTGACCTCAGACAAAGTCATGTAAATCTCTATGTTTCTATGATCCATTTCATGTTGAAATGGGTTTAATGGCCATTTCTTTGCAGCATTATTGGAAGGCAGCTTAGTGGTTATGAACATGGGTTCTGAAGTAAGCCAGCCAAAATTCAAAAGCAAATCATCAACTTGGAGCACATCACTTACCCCATCAAGTTTTCATCTCCTCCACTGAGGCTGTTACTAGGACAACTGGACTAGTTTCCTATGGCTGCTCTAACAAATTATCACAAACTCAGTGGCTTCAAGAACATAAATCTATTTGCTTATAGTTCTGGAGGCCAGAAGTCTGAAGTCAGTCTCACTGTGCCAAAACCAAGGTACTCCCTCCAGAGCTCTAGGGAGGAACCCATTTCCTGTTCCTTTTCAGCCTCAAGAGTTTCATCCCATGGACGGTGGCTACCCCGTCCATCTTGAAAACCAGTGGCATGGCATCTTCAAATCTCCCTCAGCTTACATCATTATATCACCTTCAGGCTTCCGTGCCAAATCTCCCTTGGCCTCTCACTTATAAGGACACTTCTGATTGCGCTCAGGGCCCACCAGGATGATCTCCCTATCTGAAAGTCCTTAATTAAATCACATCTGCAAAGTCTCTTTGGCCATATAAGGTAACATTCATAGATTCCAAGGTAACATTCAAGTTCCAAGCTGGAACTTAGATACCTTTAGGGGCCATTACTCAGTCTACTGTGCAACATTAAAAATATATACTTAGCAGTATATTGTGGCACAGACCCCTCAGAATGGCCCCCTGCTTTCCTGTCTCGTGGGAGGAACAGAGGCATCCAGAGGGTGGAGAGCCACTCAGGGAGATCAGGTCAGTGGCTATTTACGAACTGGATTTGAACTACTCCAATATTTTAACACCCAAATGTACCAGCTAAAATATGAGCCCTGCTATTAGTAAATACCATGGAGAGGAATCATGATGTTTGGATTCCACAATCCATGTCAAGTTCCTAGTATAATTCCTGGCATACAGTAAGTGCTCAATAAATGTTAGCTGTTAATATTGTCATTAATAGTGACATGGTGCTTCCTAGGGGCCTGAACTCTATTCTGAGTAGACTAATTCCACTAAAAGATGAGAGTCTCCCTCCAACCCCCCAGACTGCCTCTCTGCTCTCCCTTCAGGCAGCACAGATACCCCTGCATAACTGGGCACCTGCTGTCTTGGATGCCAGTTTTCCCCATCTTTCTCAACTTCCTCTACTCTTCTAGACTTCCTGGACTCACTGTCAGCAACCCCAGTTCAGGACTTAATCTATCTTCTGCAGCTGGCACTCCAATGAGAAAGTTGGGTCAACATACCCATTCATCAGCCCCCAGTTTACCCAAAGAATAAATTATGCTTCCCACTTCCTCATCTACATATTATGTGCCGTGGCCAAGAATGCACTGGATGCTTCCAACTGCCTGGGAGCTGGCCAGACATCCTGAGCCTGGAGTTTGTGCACTAGAGCCAGGCTCTGACAGTTGCAAGAAGTCTGCTGGAAGATCCATTAGTCTGAGCTGATTTGCCAAGCCTGAAAAAGGACTCCAGGCTATACCCATCCTTGCAAGCTGTCTGTGAACTTGCTCTAAGAGTCTAAGAGCTGGGATCTAAGGCAACTGCCTTCTCATGAAGCTGAAGAGATGCAGGTCTACTGTAGTCTTCTCTACAAGGAGGAAGGTTCCAGGCTTTCCTCGGTGCTAATGGCCAGCTAATCTTTGAAGTTTAGCTTTCCAAATACGTGTGTGTGTGTGTGTGTGTGTGTGTGTGTGTGTGTGTGTGTTTACATCTTTTTTTTCCATCTAATAATTAGAGCGCAAATCCTGAGTCATAACCCTTGCTTGCCAGACTCACCGATAATGGTTACCACTTATTAAGTGCTTGCTATGCGCTAGAGAGGGTTCTAGGAGCTTACATCAATCCTCCAATTGTAATAAGGATGAAGAAACTAAGACTTACACAGGCTAGGTAATTTGTAAATGGTATTGCCAAGTCTTCAACTCACGATGTCAAAATCTTGTTTTGTTTCGTTTTGTTTTTCCCTATAATACCATACTGCCTGCGAATAAAAAACAATCTTTGAAACCAGACAGTTCTATCTAGTGGGAACATGGTTTGTAATTAACCATCCCTCCTACCATCTGAACAAGGTGGTAGGCATAGCGAAAATATAAAACCTCTCTCCTATGCCAGAGGATGAGATCCAGTAACATCCTCAGAGACCACCTGATTTAACCCCCCTTGTGCACATGGGGAAACTGAATCACTGAGAGGGACAAAGACTCCACCAAGGTCACCATGAGTACACAGAAGAGCCAGGACTGGAGCAGGATCCTGTGGCTTATCCCTCTCAACCTCGCTTCCCTGCTTCTTCCCACTGCCTGGGCCCCTGGGAAAGGGAAGAGCTGGGATTAGGGTTGCCAGATTTAGCAAAAATCAAAACAGGAGGCCAAGTTCAATTTGGATTTAAGTAAACAACAAATACATTTTTGTATATGCACTATACAAGCAATATTTGGGACATGCTTTTACCAAAAAAATATTCCCAATGTATATGAAATTCATGTTTAATTAGGCCTCCTGTATTATATTTGGCAGCTCTGGTTGGGATGGATCCCTGAGCAGTCAGGGCTTTGGGAAGGGACATGTTGAGAGTGAAGAGCATCCACCCCTGGGTTGATTTCCAGGGGATGATGTGAAATTGAGAGAAACGGCCTACGGAGACAGAGCAGGAGGAAGACAAGGGATGCACAACCAGAATCTGTACGTTCCAACCAACTGGAAGGTCCATACTCACATGAACACCCTCCAGGGAGAGGAAGGGACATGGAATGACTGACAGATGCAGCAACAGGAGCACGAAGGAGGCAGCAGAAGGGAAGACAGAGGGGCTCAGCCTGTGTGTGAGAACTTCCAGGGAAGGGACAGTGCTCAGAAGAAGCAGAGCTCTTCCAAGAAATGGTGGTCAATAGGAAGAGCCTCTCTCTCAAAATAAATAAACTTAAAAAAAAAACAAAAAACCTAGCTCTTACTGCAGTGAATGCTCACTAAGTGTCTATTGAACGAATGTTGTTTTTGTATTTCCTTGCTTTCCCATTAAAAAACACATCAGGATCTTAAAACAAATCCCATACGTGAATTGAGTCCTCTGCTGCTTTATCACTCCTTGCTCTTCCAGTTTAAGAAGAGGACAATTGAATGATTTGCAGCTATGAAGGGGCCCCGGGGCCCCTAGTTTCT
Organism: Panthera uncia; assembly: GCF_023721935.1. Taxonomy (NCBI): domain Eukaryota; kingdom Metazoa; phylum Chordata; class Mammalia; order Carnivora; family Felidae; genus Panthera; species Panthera uncia. The sequence goes on from NC_064807.1 coordinate 67,226,645, forward strand.
ATAGTCATTTTGGGGAGTTGCTTTGGCTCTCAGCAGCACCCTGGGTACTATTAAATAATTTGCTGAGCAGTAGTTTGTAGGAAATGGTCCCTTGGTGCATCAAAGTTTTGAGAATGAGGTCAATGAGGATTATTGGTGTTAGAAAGTAATTATGTTTCAAGACAGAGGTGGTGGTTGAGACAATGGGGAGCTAAGAGGAGGAGAGAAGGAGGGAAGAGGGAAAGCACACAGAGGAGAAGAGATAGGGCTGTGCTAGGATCTGGTTACTCTCTGCTCATAGGCTGGCACATTTGGAGACTGAGGCAAATGATTTAAACTCCCTGAACCATTTTCCTGATATCTAAAAAGAAAGACTATATTGACAGATGGATTGAGCTAATAATTACTGAAAAACATTGGCAATTTTACTAATATTTATGTAAGGCCTATGATACACGGCACATCCAGACCTATCCTCCTACTTCAATCTCAAATGACTCTAAAGTGGGCAAGATAGTCCAGGTTTCATACTAAGATTCTGGGAGAGCCATGATTTTCCAATTATCAACAGGCTAGTAAATGGCATAGCTAACTGCTATCAGACCAACTGCTGTTCTTTATGACCCTGGTACCCACAGAGGACCTACTGTGGGATAGGCCTCATGATATGTGCTGAGAGAGTGATGTCAGCCAAACGAACTGGGTTCCTACCTTCATGGATCAGTTGGGGAAGAAAGACATTGAGTAAACAACTATGCGGCTAAATATGTAATTACACAGCATGTTAAATGAGACAATGAAATAAAATAAGTAAGTCTCCTGGAGAGTAAACCAGAGGGCAGAAAACTGAAATGCAGGAGAAGGCCTTTCTGCTGAAGGCAAGTATGGGCTGAGATTTGAAGTGTGAGTGTAATTTAGCCCGACCCAGAATGAAGCATTCCAGGCACACAGAAGAGAATATTTGAAAGCCATAAAGTATAAAACTGCAAGGACTTACTGTGGTCAGAATGTGTTTTTTCTTTTATTCTTTTTTTTTTTTTAAGCGTGTGTTTTTTCAATGAGGGGCGAATGTTAGATTAGTTGCAGAATTAAATAAGGGGTAGCTCAATGGTCCTCAACCTTGGCTTCTTCTAAGAATTACTAGGGAAAGTTTGAAAAAGTGCCAGTACCCATGTTCCACAGCAGAGATCATAATATTTGGTCTTAAGTAGGCTCTGGACAAAAGAATATTTATTTATTTATTTATTTATTTATTTATTTATTTATTTGAGACAGAGAGAGAGAGAGAGAGAGAGAGCGAGTGAGCGTGCAGGGGCATAGGGGCAGAGGGAGAGAAAGAGACAACTTCAAGCAGGCTCCACACTCAATGCAGAGACTGACTTGAGGTTTGATCCCACGACCATGGGATCATGACCTGAGCTGAAATCAAGAGTGGGACACTCAACTGACTGAGTCACCCAGGCTCCCCAGGACAAAAGAATTTTTAAATAGCTCCCCCAGTGATTCTAATGTACAACCAAAGCTGAGAACCACTTGAACCACCTCTGAGAACAAGATGAACATTTTAGAACAGGATGAGGTGTTTCAATTTCCTCCTAATGGAAGGGCATCGAACATTTTTAAGCTGTAGGCAGGGCAATATTAGAGTTTCATTTTTTGGTGATCACTAGGATGCTGTATGGAGATCAAGAGTAGGGAAACAACTGCGAGGACTTTCGATACTCTGGTAAGATAGGTGGAGGCCGGGACTGGGGTATTCACAGTCGAGATGGAGAAAACCAGAAGGAATCAGATATATGGGGAAAGCAGAATCAATGGGCAACGTATTTGTGTAGGACCACCAGAAACATGATTTCCAAGACTGGCATTTCTTGGATAATCATCTGGGTTACTGGAAGTACCAGTTACTAAGATCAGGAAAATTGGAAGAGAAGCAGGGCTAGCGTGGTTTTGAATCTGTTAGGTTTGAGATCCTTCTGAGATACTCAAGCAGAGCTGTCTTAGAGGCAGTTTGATGTATACTTCCAGAGCTCCAAAGAGGTCTGGGATGGAGATGAAATTTCAGAGTTGCCAGTGGGTAAATGATCTTTCAAGATCCACATACTGGAATAAGATGTTTAGGGAGCCCAAGATGAAAGGAGGGCAAAGGATCCTGAGTCCTGAGGATCTCCAATGGGGAAGGGGTAGAAAGATTTAGAGATGTGGACCAGGGGACTAAGAAAAGAGGGAGAGGGAAAATCCTTTGGAATGAAGTACAGCTGCAGACAAAAGAGAACTGTCTGAGGAAGGGGGCAATGATCAGAGGGGTCATTGAATGCTGCTGAGCTGGCAAGTTAGACCAAAGGCTGACACATTCTGGGTAAGGCAGCATGGGGGCTTCTGACAAGTTGTAAAGGAGCAGTTTTGGTTAAGTGATGGGGGCAGAAACCAGCACGCAGTGGTCTAGAGATTGAATGAGTACTCTAGGACTCAGCAATGACATTCATAGCATTAAAAGATAAACTGAGTCATGCTAAAAATGTATTTGAGCAAAAATCTGTTTGAATCAGGCAACACCCAAGTAATGTTAGGAGCGCTCTACCCACAGGAGCTGGGGAAAGACTTCTATAGAGAAGATGCAGAGGCAAAGGAAGGCGATCATACGATTGGCTAGAGCTTAAGGGTTTGCCATATTTGGGAAAGCGTAGTTGGCTGATTGTGATTGGTTATCCTTAGGTTTTGATTTCTTAAACTTGAGTCATTTACAGGCTTAGGTTGCGGTTTGGTTATGGAGGCTACCAAGGCTTTAAAACCACCTCAGTCTAATGGCCTCCTTAGTTAATTAATTTAACAATTGTCTGTGGAAGGAACTTGTGCGTGAAACCAAGGAGTTCCATAGAAGCATGTTTAATGAACTAGTGTTTGTATTTGCAAAAAAAAAAAAAAAAAAGAAAGAAAAGCAAAGAAAAGAAAAACAAGTTAAAAAGCCACCTAAGAGCTGAATGGAAAATTAAAGCAAGGCAAGGAATGCAGCTACAGAGTTCAGTGGTCAAGAGTAAAGACCCTGGAGCCAGACTATCCATTTCAAGTCTCCTATTTTCCATTTATTTGCAGCATGATCATGGGCAAGTTATTGAAATGCTTTGTGCCTTAATTTCCTCATCTGTAAAATAGGATTAATAATGGACGATCTACCTCATAGGAGGGTTTGAGGAATACAGTAAGTTAAAATATATAAACAAATGAACAACTCAAATTAATAAATACCACCTTATAACTCAAAGATGTGTCAAAATAGTTTTTACCACCCCAGTTACAGACAAGTAAAAGGCAGCCCAGTGAGGGGAAAGTGGCTTGTGAGCCTGACCCCCAGATGTTTCTGGTAACCAGCTCCTTTAGTTAGCATGACTCTCTGCCCCAATCAAGAATCTCATGATTCTTGTTCAATGCCTTGATAAGGCAAATTGCTTAGGGGGGGTGACACAAATATAATTATATATATATATATATATATACACATTTAAAAACACAAACTAGCATCAAACAACACTAATAAATATATAATTAAATGCACAGGTCCTAGACCT
>NC_064807.1:67586460-67668869 GCF_023721935.1 Panthera uncia
GGAGCTGGTGCATGAACTTCTCTGCTTATTAATGTTCATGGCTTGAAGAACAGCCTCCCTTCAGTCTGACATCTGGGTAAGAAACGAGGCCCTGGGCTGAGTAACTGTAAAAACAGACATCATTAACCAGCCTCAACCTTCAAACACTCCAAGTCAAGGCAGAGTCAAAAGAGAGTTAACAAGGCTTCCAATTTGTCTTTTACAGGGTTTGACATGTCAAGTCAAGGAAGATAGGAACCCTGTGGGAACTTGGTGCAGAGAAAGTCAGGCTATTATTTCGGCTTGTTGATAAGAGTGACAGGTTAAGAAATGACCATGGCCAAAGAAGACCTGGGCATCTATTTTCGCAAGGTACCAGAGTGCCATTTTCTGCCTGGCAGTAGTAGCAAACCATCCCACAAGAGAGAAAAACAGTCACAGATTTCTTCAGGTGCTAGCTAGCCTTCCCTCACACATACATTACTTACACTGGGGATGGGGGAAGTTCTTCTTTTGTTGATGCTTATAAATACATTTTATAGAAATAACATCATACTTTGGACACTATTTTGCGAGTTTTTTTTTTTTTAACCTATGTTGCAAATAATTTCTCATATTACTTAAATATCCCTCTCCCTCATTTTCTGGTAATTGCCGAGAGTTCCAATTTATAGATATAATTAATCTTAAAGTATACAATTATTTCTAAGTAGAAAAATAAATTCATGTGGCTTCAAATTTTTATTACAAAAATGTTTTGTAAAAATCCCTAAAGCTGTTAAGTCTTTGCTACATTTTCATTCTCTACATTTAAATCTATGTGTGATTCTTTTTTCCAAATATTTAGCCATGTAAGATAGAGGTGTCAGATCTGGGTTCAAATCTCAACTCTGCAATGTACAAACTGGGGACTTCGGGCTGGGAAGTGACTGCACTTTAAAGCATCTGACTCATTCCCTTGTCTGTAATGAGTAATGATAGTGCATGCCTTCTGCAGCAAGACATAAATAAATAATGGATAATGCTCAATAAATGTTAGCTATTTGTACTTTTCCCTAATTAATTCAAAATACTACCTTTATCCCACTCCAGCTCTGTATACCTACTTGTGTTTTTTTCTGAGGTTTCTATTCTGTTCCATTTCTCTGATTACTTTTGCACCTGTATTATACTGTTTTAGTTACTTTATAATTGGTTTCAATAAAGCTGGGGTATGCCTCTCCTTGGTATTCTTCTTTTTCATATGTTTCTGAGCTTTTCTCACATTATTCTCCCAACGTATTTGAGAACCATTTTTGCCAAGTTCAAAAGGCAGCTTTTATTCTGTAATCACAATTAAAGTTATGGCCCTCTTTTTAACAGAAAATCCTCAAATCAAGTAATCAGAGACTATCTCATTTACTCCATTCTTTCATGCCTCTCTATAACATGTTATAGTTTTTTCACACAAGCCCTGCATATTTCTCAGATTTATTCCTTTTTTAAAACCTTTTTCTATTGCTATTGTGTTTGAGACCCGGACCTTCATGCCATTATATTTTCTAGCTCTTTTTGCTGGTGTTCATCCATTCATATATGCACTCAAAAATATCCATGAAACTCTTACTAAGAGCCAGGCACTGGATGAAGGGCTTAGGATACATTTGTGAATTAAACACTCACACTCTCTCTCTCTCTCTCCCTCCCTCTCTCATACACACACACACACACACACACACACACACACACACACACACCTGCCTTGTGAAGCTTACATTCTAGTGTCAGGGAGACAGAAAATAAAAACAAACATGATCAACGTGGGTAATATATTTTAGGACATTAAGTACTATAAGGGGGAGAAAAGGCAGAGTAAGAGGAATCAGTTGTTTTGGGTAGAGCACAATTCTAACTTGGGTGGATACAGTAAGCTTCATTGATGTGTCTGTGAGAGAAGATGCAAAGCAAGTGAGGTAGAGCTACCCAGGGCAGTGTTCTAAACAGAAGTTGCGGCCAGTGCAAAGGCCCTGAGTGGTGCGCATGGCCAGCATGGAAAAGCAAGGAAACAATGTAAATAGCAAAGCCAGAGATTTTTATGTAGTGCTTTGAGGATATGACTCAGTACCCACACCATCAGTGAAATCTTGGAAAAGGCAGCACGCACAAAGACATACTTTGGCCTCAACAGTCTTAGTTTCTTAGGAAGCACCACCATCCACACCTGGATTAAATCTTAATGACTCTGAACCAAAGACCCCTCTCTCTTAGCCCTCGAACCCAACATTGCTCAGTGTGGATGCCATTGGTGTTTGGGGCAGAACAATTCTCCATTGTGCAGGACTACTCATGTACTGCGTACTGTGGGACAATTAGAATCCCTATGCCCTGCCTGTTAAATGCCCACAACACCCACAATTGTCATTGTGACAATCAGTGTAACCCCAAACATTTTCCAAATACCTCCCAGCTGAGAACCCCATGTGGTCCTAGTCAGGAACCATTATCTTAGGCAAATCTTGGTATCACAGTTTTGCTGACTTATTCATGAAAAGGCATACCATGTTGGTGACTCAATGGGGAGCCCAGTGCTTCATGTACCAGCCAAGTTTGCAGGAAAACTGACGTGATGCTTTGAAAAATGATGTTTAGAGTAGTGAAGAAACTTGTTGAAGGTGACACAGCTGGTAAGTGAAAGAATCGAGACATAAGCCCAGATCTTCTGGCCCTTTTACACACATATAGCTAAACTGTCAGCAATTCTATATTCACTCAGCTTATTTCATACTCAATAAAACCTTTTCACATAAAGAGGGAGACAAAGGGTAAAAATAGACCTAATCCTATGTAATTTAACATTATTAATAATACAGCATTAATAACAGCTAACGGTTATTAAGGGTGTAATGCCAGGTACTGTGCTAACCAGCTTCCCTGTACTTCTTACTTACACTTCTACATTATAGTATAGTTATAGCCACTCTTTCAAAATTTAGGGAAATAAGCTTAGAAAAGTAACTTTCTGTCACTCAGAAAGGCAGAGGTGGGGTTTGATATCCACAGCTAAACCCTTAACTATGAGACTACACACATTCAAATACTCATGCTTCCTTAATGTTTCTACAGAAGCAATTAATAAATTGTACAGGAATACTATATTATGTTATATATTATATATCATATTATGTTCTAATAGGCTTTCTTAAGAAATTCCAATCCAAAGTCTCTTTTTAAAAAGTTTTCTCTACAACAAATCAACCAGTCCAAACAACAGAAAACCAGAGTAGTGTCTAAAAGCTAATTTACTGGGGTGCCTGGGTAGCTCAGTCAGTTAAGCATCCAACTCAGCTCAGGTCATGATCTCACGGTTCATAGGTTTGAGCCCCACATAAGGCTCCGTGCTGACAGCTCAGAGCCTGGAGCCTGCTTTGGATTCTGTGTCTCCCTCTCTCTCTGCCCCTCCCCTACTTGCACTCTCTTTCTCTCAAAAATAAACTTTAACAAAGTTTTAAAAAATAAAAATAAAAGCTAAATTATCCACTAATTATCATTAGGAAAGTGTGTGGTTGAATTTATGAGCACTTGAGAGTCAATGGTTGCCTTTTGCTAACTTTTAGGTTATAAGTTATTTTTAAAAGCAAATCAAACTTAAAGCTTTTTATATGTCAAGCCATAGAGGTTTCACAGATGTCAAGTGGGTTTTGATGAACACTGCGGATGAGCTGTACTATGAATCAGTGCCATATGCTTTACACTTCCCTAGAAACACTGTACATCTGGATCTTAACAACAAGGGACAATGGCTTGCCAATATCCATCACTTTTTGCCAAACTGACAATATTTGAAAAAATCTTAAACCACACTAAAAGAGATCGGAATTCACCGTTTTCTACTAAGCCATTCAAGACACTTAACAGCTGGACTAAATCATAAAATATAAAATGTTCAAGTGAAAAAGTCACAGGAGAAACAGTTTGGGAGTTATTAAGTGCCAAAGGGACTTGAAAGATCACTTGGTCCAATCTTATCTCAACATTTTATGCATAAGGGAAATTATTTTTTAAATGCTTATGTGATTATTGTTTTTTTTTAATGATTACATAACTTGTTAGCAGCAAAACTGAGATTGCTTAATATGTTTATCTGTTTGTTCATGTATTTGTAATTTTAACCCCCAAAACATTCCCAAAAAATTAGGATTAAAACATAAAGATAACATTTGGTAAAGAGAGAGAGGGAAATAAATGTATCAAAAGCCATAGCTAACAGGGCTAAGAGTTACTGTAATAAAACATTACATTTAGGGGTGCCTGGGTGGCTCAGTAGGTTGAGCTTCCAACTCTTGATTTCAGCTCAGGTCATAAACTCACAGTCATGGGATTGAGCCCCATATTGGGTTCCACACTAGGCACGGAGCCTGCTTGGGATTCTCTCTCTCCCTCCCTCTCTCTGTCCCTCCCCTGCTTGCACGCACACACACACTTTCTCTCTCTCTCTCTCTCTCTAATAAATAAATAAATAACCATTACATTTAACTTCAGCTATTTATACCATCCAAAGCCAAAAAAAAGAGGTTATTGATTCTTACTGCCTTATAAAGAAGACTGATTGATTACCCTTTTCAGGCAAAATAAGCATCTTCCTGATACTAATTTCTGGAAGGAATTTATCATTTGACACTTCATATGAGGGACACTGAAAATCATTCCTAATAGCATTCTCCACATTGATTCTACTAAAGATATACAGATCTCTTCCAATGATCACTTTTCATATTGACCATGAATGAAAGTCAAGGGCATGACATTAAACTATTACTTGCTGATGCTTTTTCCTTGCAGGTGGCTGAGTTAATGCAATCCAGGTATGCATGTTGATGCTGATTGGCCTTTACTGCTACGATGATAGAGCTTAGAGCACAGAGATGAATGGAAGAAATGTCATTCATATTTACTTCCTCAAACTGCAACAGCCCTGGCCTAGTGCTATACAAGGACTGGATCAGTTTTCACTGAGATACACTCCGTGAAGTGAGACCCAAAAGTGTAGTGACTCCTTTACTGGTTGACAAGATTTGTACCTTTTGGTGGCTATGTTTAACAAAATGTGAACATGAAAGTGACAAAAGATTTTGAAAACTCCTGACACTGTGGTAGTAATGTTCAGTAATCACCCCTAGTGAATCCAGCCTCCCTTAGGCAGTTCCCCTCCCATTCTGACTCCAGGCTCAGCCATGTAACTTGCTTTGACCAATGAGATTTGTCCTCAGATCACCATATGCAGAAGCCCAGGCTAACTTACTGGGGAATGAGAGTCCATATGGAGAAGAGCTGTCCCAGCTGAACAACCGGTTTGCCAGCCACCGGACACATGAGTGACGTCATCCTACACCACTCAGCTCCAGCCAACTGGTCAGAACAGCTGACTACAGTCAACCACCAATTCATTAACAATAATAAAATGGTTGCTGTTGTTTTAAGCCATTAAGTTTTGGGGTGGTATTTCTACAGCAATGTAAACTGAAGCAAACACCCATTACAAGCAAATTCTGAGATTTGAAAATATACTGGTCATCTTAATCTCTAGGTTGAGCGGTCCTATTCCCCCAGTTTACAAGTGAATGATGTCCCCATAATGTGTGGAAGTGCTGTACAGAACTCAAATGCATTATCCCATGGAAACTCTGACCTAGATGATGATGGAGTTCTTAGGCTGGTCCAAAAAGGTATATTTAACCAATATGAGATATTGTTTAAGAAATACATTAAGGTATAAAAATATTTAAGTAATTCTTATAATTAAAGTAGAAAGTGCAATTGAACAAGCAAATCTAAAACATGAATAATGGTGTTTGACAAAAATAAGGTCATTTTCAGATGTTTTCGTAATTACTTAAGCCAGTGGTTTCTGTGGTAAGCAGGATCCTATGTGGCTGTCAGTGATCCCCCACATCCTGGTATTCATGTCATTGTGGAATCCATTCCCTCTGTAGCATTGGCTGGACCTAGTGACTTGCTTCTAATGAATAGAATATGGCAAAGTGAGGGCACGTCACTTCCATGATTAGGTTGCAAAAGACTGATTTCCATCTTGCTGGTCTCTATTGCCTTCTCAACTCGCACACTTTGATGAAGCAAGCCGCCATATTAGAAAGGCTCACATGACAAGGCAATGAGGGTGGTCTTTGCCTAATAGCCATAAAAAACTGAAGCTCTCAATCCAACAGCCTATGAGAGATTGAATTCTGCCAAAAACAATGTGAGTGATCTTAAAAGCAAAGCCTTCCTCAATAGACTGATGAAATGAGATCACAGCCCCAGATAACACCTTGAGAGCAGTCTTTTGAGAGATCCTAAAGCAGGGGGCTAGGTAATCCATCCTTAAAAAGTATATTACTTTAATCTGCTAAATTTTAAATGTAAGGTAATTTGTTACAGAGCAATAGATTACACAGTTTGGCCTCCAAACCTGTATAAACATCAGAATCACATGGGGAGTTTTTGTGGGTTTTAGTCATAATTGAATTTTAAAATGTTATTTGTTTTTTTAAATTTTCTAAGTAAAAACATCCTAATTATTTAATTTTTTTTCCTAAAAAACCCACTTTCCTCTCCAAAAATAACCACTCTTACCAATTTGGAGTATATCCTTCCACATTTTTTAATGTAATTACATATTATATAATAGTATCGTACCATACACATTGTTCACCATCTTGTGCTTTTCACATAACACTGTCTTAGATACCTTTCCATGTTGGCAAACATAGATCTATCACATTTATTTTTAACTTCTTCAGAGTATTCCATAAAATGAATGAACCATTAATTCATTTAATCATTTCCCTACCAACAAACACTTGTGGTTTTTTATTATAAATAATGCTTTAGTAAATATTCTCAAACATGCCTCTTTGTTCATACATCCAAATAAAGGATAAATACATTTTTTATTCTAACAGATTTGGCCAAAATGTTCTCCAAAAGGGCTGCATCAATAATCACTTATTGATGCAAAACATTAGTACATAATATTATATAATTACCATTAACATAATAGTATATAATAATATAAATTTCCCTTCACCTTTATCAATAATAGATATTATAAGTATTTGTTATTCTTGTCAATCTGATGGATGAAAAATGTTATTTCACTTTTAATCATGTTTTATTACAATCTAATAACACTAAAGCAAAAGCATATGGATTTCATTTTCCCACACACAAATGAATCATGACCATAAGTATATTATACATGCCTCTAGGACTTAGGGAGTTTTTTATATTTATGGATAAAATAAAAAGAGAGATTTTTTTTCTGGGGTAACTGACATGTGTTAGAAGATACAGAAGAAGGAAAAGGATTATTTTTAAAAATGGGTACAGGGGTGCCTGGATGGCTCAGTTGGTTAAGCATCTGACTTCAGCTCAGGTCATGATCTCATGGTTCATGAGTTCAAGCCCCACATCAGGCTCTGTGCTGACAGCTCAGAGCCTGGGGCCTGCTTCAGATTCTGTGTCTCCCTCTCTCTGCCTCTCATCCTCTCACACTCGCTCGCTCTCTCGCTCTCTCTCAAAAGTAAATAAACATTAAAAAAATTTTTTTAATTAAAAATGGGTACAGAAGTAAACCATGGACACTAGGAGGAGAATGAGGTATTTGGCTAGGGGGGCAAATGAGGTGAAGGCGCAATGACAACCCACCAAGTGTTAAGAGTCAAACTGGTCAGCTTGGGAGGAGGACGGTGTTGGCCTGGGAAAGATATTTGTTAACTCAGGTGTTTAAAACTGTGGACTTTGAAAATGCCTATATTTGTTTCTTGGGTCTATACTTGTCTGTATCAGTGATCCTTGAACTGATTCCTCTGAAGAAACTATGTGCTCAACTAAAGCCTAGCAAGAGCAACTTTTTTTTTTGATCATCTGAAGGAAGGATGAAATATAGTATTTCTAATATCACAGCAGTTCTTCAAGGTACCTGCTATTCTCCTCAATTTACAGATGGGGCAACTGAGATTCAGTAACTTCGTCCAATTTTACAGTCAATAACTAGCAGAGCAAACGCATGAACCCAAGGATGTCTGGTACCAACACCCTCATTTTTTCCACCAGGCTCTGCTGTCTCCAGTCAGAAAAACGTGGCCCTGATGCTGGTGTTTCTTCGTTCATGCCATTACCTTGGGAATACCATTGGATTTCCCTCTCTTTGGAAGAAAGAGGTAAATCAGATCATATATGGGGTTTCTTCCAAATCTAACATTATTTGACTCATTTACTATCTCCTGGATTACAACGTTGAATTAGGACTGTATAGAGAGAAAGCTTTCATCTGGAGACTAATTTTGTACCACAAATGTGCCTTTTACAGATACAGTTCCAGAAAGATATTTCTTGCTGCTAAAGGAGAAGGAAATCCTAAGTTTGGGTATGGGAATCGGAGCAGGACACAGAGGCAGCTCCAAGAGACTGTTCCAGGAAGCAGGAAGTTTTTAGAAGACTCTGACATTCAGTATGATGAAACATGGTTTGGTCAAGCTTATATAAGAGAAAAAGAAGAGGAGAAGGGAAGAACAAAAGAGCTATTTTTTTTTTTTTTGAAACTCTGATGAAAACTCACTTAATTACATTCATTTTGATAAAGTCAGTTTTTCAATTACTATTATCTACTGGGAACCATTTCCTAGAATGACTATGAAGTCTCCCCTTATGCAAAATTGGAAACTGGAAATTAAGAATGAGAAAATGACACTGTTTTCTGTGACAAAAAAGAGAGCCACAGTTCATCTCTTTTAATGTGACAATGTTTTCTCATTATAATAACAGCATATATACATTACAGAAAATTGAAAATGGACAAAAATTAAAGATATAATCCTACCACTTGATCGTATACACGTGTTCCCCTTTATTTTCATATGCACATGTTTTTAAAACAAAGTTGGGATTCTAGCATATATGCAGAGTTGCACTTGCATTTTTTAATTCAATGCTATAAAAAGAGCATTTTCTCAAGTCATTAGAAATTCTTCAGGAATGCCTGGGGGCTTCAGTCAGTTAAGCATCTGACTTCAGCCCAGGTCATGATCTCACAGTTCATGAGTTCAAGCCCCACAATGGGCTCTCTGCTGTCAGTGCAGAGCCCACTTCGGATCCTCTCTCTCTCTCTCTCTCTCTTTCTCTCTCTCTCTCTCTCTCTCTCTGCCCCTCCCCTGCTCATGTTCTCCCCCTCCCTCTCAAAAAATGAATAAACATTAAAAAAAATTATAAAGAAGTTCTTCAAAAATAGCATTTTTAAAAAAAATTTTTTTTAACATTTATTTATTTTTGAGACAGAGACAGACAGAGCATGAATGGGGGAGGGGCAGAGAGAGAGGGAGACACAGAATCGGAAGCAGGCTCCAGGCTCTGAGCCATCAGCCCAGAGCCTGACGCGAGGCTCGAACTCACGGACCGCGAGATCGTGACCTGAGCTGAAGTCGGACGCTCAACCAACTGAGCCACCCAGGCGCCCCCAAAAATAGCATTTTTAATGGCTGTAGGATATTGTGCATTTTGAGCGTGCCATGATTTACTGAATAATTCTCCTGCTGGGGGGCGGAAGACAACATACCCACATGTCTAACAAATGACAGAAGCCAGATAACTCTGGCATTTTGTGTTCTTGTTACCTCTTTGATATGTAACAAACTACCCCAAAACTTAGTGACTTAAAACAATGCAACATTTATTTCTTTCATGAATCTGCAACTTGGGTAGGACTTGGTGATGGCAGGTTGTATCAACAGGGTAGGGTCAACAGCTGAGGGCTCATCTCATTTCATCTGAAGGCTCTCTCATTTAATGTCTGGCAATTGAAGCTGCCTGTTAGGTGAGACCTGAACCGGTCCTATCAGCTCAAGTACCCACACATGGCTGCTCCTTGTGGCCTGCGCCTCCCTACAACATGGCGGCTTGGGTTCCAAGAAGTTGTATGGACTTTCCAAACCTAGCCTGAGAAGTCATGTAGCAACCCCTCTGGCATGTCCCATTAGTTAGAAGTGAGTCTAAAGGGAAGCCCATATTCAAAAGTAGTTTAGGCTCCACCTTTGGAAGGGTGGTGTCAAACTGTAAACTTGTTTTAAAACCACCATTTTCGATACTACCACAAAAGCTTCATATTAGAGTCCTTTCTGGAAGCCAAACCTCCTAGCCCAGGGAGTGTACATTCCTCTCCTTCTCAGCCCAGGCCAGACTTTAAGGCTTCCTGGAGGAGAGATCTGAGGACTTCACAGATAGGGTTGTGTTAGAGTTAACCATGGCTCTTGAATCCAAAGCTAGAAAGCAGGAAGGATCTTGCCTCAAAGTATAAGCTTCTCCTTCTCTTGCCCCATACTAAAGACCTGTCACCCAGCAAAGCTCTAGGATTTTAGTTCCCACTCTTCCAGAAGCTTCTTCCAGTCCTATCAAGTTAGATTCATGGGCCCAACTTCTGGGGCACCGATAACAGAACTTAAACCATATGCTCACAAGGGCATTATGCTTAGGGAAATAAGTCAGACTGAGAAAGACAAATACCTTGTGATTTCACTCATATGGGGACTCTAAAAAAATAAAATATACGAACAAAAAACAGAAGCAGTTTTTGAAGTCCTATAAATACAAAGAACAAACTGATGGAAGGGGGTGGAGGCATGGGCAAAATGGGTAAAAGGGAATGGGAGATATAGGCTTCCAGTTATGGAATGAATAAATCACAGGAATAAAAGGCACAGCCTAGGGAATAGTCAATATGATAATAGCATCGTATGGTGATAGACAGTAGCTACACTAGTGGTGAGCACAGCATAACTATACAGATGCTGAATCACTGTTATACACCCAAAACTAATACCACATTATGTGTCAACCAAACTCATATAAAAAAAAGTTTTAAGTCAGAAAACACAAAAAACTAAAACGAAAAAGACAAAAAAAAAAAAAAAACACCATAATCTCATGCCCCCCAGTTTGCTGAGACCCCTCTTCACCCACGTAGCCTTCATATGGTCCCAGGCCTCACCACACCCATGATCTAAGTCAACTCAGGCCAGCAAAACTGTCTTCTGCAACCTCTCCTTCTTCTCCACCAAAGGACTGGTAAGGCTGGCTAAGCCAAGTCTGATCCCTGGGACAGGCTCTGCACATGCAGTTCTTCCTTCTAGAGCTTTCAGATTACTATCATAGCCAGCAACCCCTCCCAGGGACTGGTGCAGGAACCATATCTCTTCTCATTCCCCTCCCTACAAGCACACAGGTAGACTAAGAAAGCCCTCTGACTCAGAGTGGTATTGAATGAGGAAACGCCCATCACTTTGGATAAGTTACAACTCCCCACCCCACACCCTTTTCCCCAAGATTTCAGGCTTTATGAGGGGCCCAAGTGGTGGTTCTGAAGACAGCAGATTAGGGCAGGGTGTGTGACCAGCAGGTCTAGTGAGAAGGCCACAAATCTGGGGCAGGAGGCAGCTGACAGGAGTTAGGAGAATAGGCCAGGGGAAGTAGGTGACACAGGCTGAGGGGAAGAGGAATAGGAACACTTTACAGAGAAGCTGAAATCTGAGGTGCACTCTGAAGGAGGAATAGGAAATACCACATCAGAGTAATTACCTTTCATAATCCCAGTTTGCCTATGAATGGCCAATCTGCTTTGAACTATGCTAATAGTCTTTGGTCTCACTCATTTTAAAGCCTCTTCATCTTGGGACAGGGTCATTGTGAAATACACCTCTAAAACGTAAGCAATATAACTGGGAATTCAAACTTACAAATCCATTTGCCACAGATGATCTTTCCTAGCCAAAAAAGGAAAACATTTTCTCTGAGCAGGTGACATCACAAAACAACTCTTGATTGAACGCTCTGGAAAGGAGAACTATTCCCCCACATTACCTTTCTATATCTCTCAGTTACAAAGAAAGTTTTACCAATAGGTCTCTGATTCTAGTAAAGGAAATCTTCAGAATATTATTTCTGGATGATTATATTTTAGGTCAACTCCTTCATCCATGAGCCTGGTGAAGCTTTTTTCTTTGAACCTGGAAATCACCATCCCCTCCCTTTTGTTTCCCCCTGCTAAGTTTCAAGAGTTTAAGACTTCGTGGTTTGGATTTCATTCCAAGTTCACAGTGTGCAGAGAGGGGCCCGGTGGGAGCATAAGTTGGCAAAATAGATCTCTGTTCCTGAAATTAAGCAACTGTTACAAACATCTGAGCTTCCACACTGGTGCTGTTGAAAGGGCATTTTCATATCACAAGTGGAGACTTCCCTGCTGGGCAGTGGGAGGAGAGGAGAGATCTGGGGATGACCAGATGAGAGACCCAGATGAAACCTTTTCATCCCCAAAACCTTTTTATCCACACCCCACCACCCCTAACCTCTTTAGATTTGCTGGGCCTGTCATTTGAGACTAAGTCATATAGACAAATTCAAAGTTCACTCAGGGACGTGGGTAAGAAAACAAAACACACATTCTTCTCACCAAAGTCTTTTCCCAGACTCTGGGATATTGCCTGGCACACAGTAGGTATCCAACAAAGTTTATGAAAGGAAGGAAAAAGAAGGTAGGAAGGGAGGGAGGGAGGGAGGGAGGGAGGGAGGAATGGAGGAAGGGAGGAGGAAGGAAAGGAAAAAGACAAAACAGAGGGCCAGAGGAAGGGAGAGAAGAGATAAAGGAAGAAGCAGGGAGAAAAGAGATTTTGAAATGATTTTGAATAAATGCTTATATATTCACACACACTGTGTTTTCTAATAAATGAGTTATAAATGAAGTTGAGGACTTATGCAGCATACACTGTGCTAAACTTCATTACACACATTAAAACCATGAGAGACAAAAACCGTTATTAACCCCAGTTTACAAATGAGAAAACTAAGGTTAGAGAGACTAAGTAACTTGTCAAAAATCCCACACCTAATGAGTGACAGGCCAGAATTTGGACTTAGATCTGATAAGAGTCTGACTGATTAATTCCTACTTTCCTTCCTTCCTTTTCTTTCCTCTGCTATACCTCCTCAAGACACCAGAATGCTTTGTTTCTCTTTTCTTCACTCTTTTAAAGCATGGTGACCACCTCACGGGCACACACGTGTAAGCCTTATTAGCAATAAGCAATCACATGGCTCAAAGAGTTCATACACCAGAATCCAAGGTTTCCCATCTCATAGGCTAGGTGGGCTGACAAAGAGTCAGTCTGGCTCGTGCATGTCAAAACTGAGGGAGTAGCACTCTACACAAAAGAAATAGTATTGTGAAGTTCTTAAAGCAGGAAGAAATCTTTCAGGAACTGAGAGCACCCAGTGTGACTCTAGTGACATGGACAGTGAGACCAGTGGGAGCCAGGGGCCACCATCATAAAGATCCAACTCAGAATGCAAAAGGAGATGGCACAAAAAGAGACACTCAGATCAATGGAACAGAATAGAGAGCCCAGAAATGGACCCACAAATGTATGGCCAACGAATCTTTGACCAAGCAGGAAAGAATATCCAATGGAATAAAGACAGTCTCTTCAGCAAGTGGTGCTGGGAAAACTGGACAGCGACATGCAGAAGAATGAACCTGGACCACTTTCTTACACCATACACAAACATAAACTCAAAATGGATGAAAGACCCCAATGTAAGGCAGGAAGCCATCAAAATCCTCGAGTAAAAAGCAGGCAAAAACCTCTTTGATCTTGGCCGCAGCAACTTCTTACTCAACACGTCTCCGGAGGCAAGGGAAACAAAAGCAAAAATGAACTACCGGGACCTCATCAAAATAAAAAGCTTCTGCACAGCGAAGGAAACAATCAGCAAAACTAAAAGGCAACCAACGGAATGGGAGAAGATATTTGCAAATGACGTATCAGATAAAGGGTTAGTATCCAAAATCCATAAAGAACTTATCAAACTCAACACCCAAAAAACAAATAATCCAGTGAAGAAATGGGCAAAAGACATGAAGAGACACTTCTCCAAAGAAGACATCCAGATGGCCAACCGACACATGAAAACATGCTCCACATCACTCATCATCAGGGAAATACACATCAAAACCACAATGAGATACCACCTTACACCTATCAGAATGGCTAGCATTAACAACTCAGGCAACAACAGATGTTGGCGAGGATGTGGAGAGAGAGGATCTCTTTTGCACTGCTGGTGGGAATGCAAACTGGTGCAGCCACTCTGGAAAACAGTATGGAGGTTCCTCAAAAAATTAAAAATGGAACTACCCTACGACCCAGCAATTGCATTACTAGGTATTTATCCAAGGGATACAGGTATGCTTATTTGAAGGGACACATGCACCCCAATGTTTATAGCAGCTCCGTATTGAGCATGGAGCCTGCTTGGGATTCCCTCCCTCTGCCCCTCTCCCCAGTGCTCGCTCTCCCCCCCTCCATCTCTCTCAAATAAAAAAAAAAAAAATTTTAATAAATTTTTTTTTTTTTTCAAAATAAGAAAGGCATTCCAGGCAGAGAGCACAGCATGGAAAAAAGCATGGAAGCATAAAACAGCATATTCCCTTTAGGAAACTCACCAAAGTTTTTTAAAAAGGGAGCATAGGGCCAGGGTGGGAGTCAGAGAAAAAGTAGTGGGAAGGAGGATCAGGGGCTAGGGTCCAGCACAAGCCCACAAAGACCTTGTATGTCATCTTGCAGGGATTGTACTTTTCCTGAGGGAATGGGAAGCCATGGAAAATTATTGAGCAGGGAGACTTTCCTTTTAAAATGATCACACTTGATGAGAAGGGAGAAACACTGAGGGTCAATTAGAAGGGAAAAATATAGACTATCGATCTCTAATCTAAGCGATCGGAGATCCTCCAGCCATTACAATCCAGTTTTGAGCAGCTGCCCTCAGTCCATGGCATCTCACAAAGGCTTAGCTCAGAGCAGTCTTCTCAGTCCTACTAGAAGCCAAAGATCCCTGGGGAGAGAGGTGACTGCAGGAAACCATAAAGGAGCTCTGGTGAAAACCCAACTGAGAAGAAATCTCAGAGTCCTGTATGGCTTCTACTCAGTAAGCTCCTCCCAAAGCAGCTCTGCTGTTGGCAAAGCCCCTCCAGGCTTATCCCCTGGGATCCTCTTCTGCATCCCTGAGGTTGCTCATTTCCGGCCCTCTCCATGCTCTTCACGAGGCTCAGTATGGTGTGGCAGAAAGAACACAATTTTGCCCAGGAGACTAATGACCTAGATTCCAAAGTCCCAGTTCCAAACTTATTAACTACTCTCCATCCCTGGGCCTCGGTTTCCCTGTTTATACTCCCGCCTCCCTCAAAGAGAATAGATGAGAAAGAGCTTTATAGAATATCAAGCTCCATTAAAGGAGAAGAAATCTACTACCCACATCAGAAAGTTTTTGTACTGGATTTTAAATCTGCCTGATGCAGAGTTGTTTTTTTCAGCCCACAGCATGGGTGCTCAAAAAGGACCATGCTATAGAGACTATGGACTTTCCCAGAAGAACAGTTGTGAATCATGGGCTCACCATAGTTGTTCTGATGCTTCCCCTTCATTTAACAGTCCAGACCACTTAAGTCTCACAAGAAGAAGGAATAGACTCAAGTCATTTCCTCCAGATCCCTTGGAATTTAGGGGACTGTCCCTTCTTCCAGTGCCAAGGACTCAGCTGTAGAGAGAGAATCCTGCCATCCTAAGTCAGAGATGAGCCAAAGGCTATTCTGCAAAGGGAGGTCGGCTTCCTTGCAAGAAGGAAACCAGGGCCTGAGTACAAGTAGGCATTGTCTGCCCCCTGGGGTCTGGCAGGAAGGAGTCTGAGCGGGCACAGGAGTGGGCTGAAGGCTCTGGCAGCATGGGCAGCAGCCTCTGTGGTGGGGAGGGAGGCACGGAGTTGTGTGTGAGAGCTGGGCTTACAATGTAGGCATTGTTCCCTCCCCGCACTACATCTGCTCCCCTAAGGGTGGAGGGCAGAGAAGAATGGAGTTGGGGAGCATCTGCCAGGGCCCAGGGAGAGAACTGTGCACTGCTCATTTAGAGGAAAGGGAACTATTGAGCAGGGCCCACCCATAAGCAGACCTGGCAAAGGTTAGAGATGCATCAGAAAAGTACTGACTTCCTCTGCCACAGCTCTCTCCCCACCTCAGTCTCTTTGATCCTTTCTCTTAGTTCTGTCATTTCATACCGTGCTGTGCTTTGCGTACTGTGGTAATTTATTTATTTTACTTTTTAGTATCTAAGCATTTCTTTTGCACACTTCAGAATATCCCTAAGTATCTTTTAATATATTAGGTCTATTATATTGACCTTTAAAATCATAAAATTCAATTCAGGTAAGTTTGCCCTCAAATCTGCATATACTCATTGTCACTGATGATTCTATCTTCTGAAAAAGAACTTGGTGATATGGAACAAAAAGAATAAAAATGTCTATCCTCTTTCAACTAACTCATCTAAGTATGCTATGTGCTAATACTTACGATTATCTCATTAATGCTCCTCAAAATCCTATGAGGTATGAATTAGTATAAGTCAAGTTTACAGGTGAGAAAACTGTAAATCATTGACATGCAGTAATTTGCACAAGATCACACTGGTAGTAGATCAAAGATCAATCCTAGGTCTCTGACTCTAAACCCAGTGTTTCTTCCTGAGCTAGCCTTCCCACATCACCCAGTAATCCCACTCTGGGGATTTTTGCTGAGGAATTTTGCATTTTGAATATAAAATCAAATATAAAAAAATGTTCACTGAATTACTGAAAATGAGAGCAAAAATTGGAAACAATCTAAACATCCAATTATAGAATAAATTAAGCAAACTGTGGCAAATCCACTAGAAACACTGTCACTCAACCATGAGAAATGAAAAATGCCACAGATTATAGAAACATAGAAACTTTCCATAACTGAAAAATGTGTGTATGTATCATTTTGCACACAACTGTGCAAAAGTTTACCTATGTAAAGATGGACAGGCAGAAAGTCAAAGTGAAAGTATTATTTACAGGGAAATACAATTCTGACTATATATTTTTTTTCTTTACAGGTGTTTTTTTTCTTTACAGGTGTTGATTAACAATGAACAGGTAATTTTGCTTCATAGAAATAAACATAAAATGAAAAGTTTCTTCAAACTAAGATTTTTTTTTCACTTTCACACTCATAGAAGATCTTTTATAATTTATCACTTTCTTTTGGAACCTTAGCATATATCAAAATCAGGCTGTAGTTGCCGCTGCCTTCGACCACATTAATGGTGCTATAAACAATCCTTTGGCATTCAACCACTCTGGAAAAAGAGGGGTGAAAACAGCAGAAAGCAACTGGAACCCTGCCATAGCTTCTGGACAGACAGGGGACTCCTATGGAAAGGTGCCTGCTCATTCACAGGGTCATTTGCTCTCAGGGCCTCAGCTATTCCCAGTCCGTAAACATTCTGAGACTTCCAGTGTTTCAACTGGAGACCATTTTGGTCCCAAGGAGTTGATGGGGGGTGGGAGGGAGGGGAGGGTGGGTGATGGGTATTGAGGAGGGCACCTGTTGGGATGAGCATTGGGTGTTGTATGGAAACTAATTTGACAACAAATTTAAAAAAAAAAAAATTTTTAATTTAAAAATTTTTTAAATTTTTAAAAAGGAGCAAGAATTTTGGTCACAAGGAGCAAGAATCCACTTAGACTAGCTCAAAGTATGTGGGAGTTGATTATAAGATTACTAGTGACACTTTCAAAGCACCCCAGCCTCATGGGACTATGGGAGCCATGGAACCCGGAGCTTATCTCTGCTCCTTGCTTCTCTTCTCTCCTCCCTCTCCCTCTCTTCTCTCTTTTCCTCTCTGTACCTCTCCCTCTCCGTCTCCAGCCTGGATCCTTCTCCTCATTCAACAATTCACAGGAGATGCAACCCTAGTCACACACCCCTGATACCAGCATTTTCCTCTTTCTCAACCCAGCTTCCTCTGTTCTCCCCTCCCCACCCATAGGACCTCAGACAAAAATCAGGTTCTCTCACAAAAAACAGGGTACCAGTCTGATGAGAACAAGGATTTAGCAGAAGAGTGCTCAGTGCAAACCCCAAAGGGGAGGTGATGGTCAAGGAGGCTGATGCAAGAACACTATCTTGTCAGAAGAAACCAAGACTGGGTAAAAAGTCAGGAGTTGAGAAAAAAACCCAGGGCAACAATCTAGAGGACAGAAAAAGAATATCCTCAAAGTCAACAGAAAAAGGAGTAAGTCAGTAAATGTGAACAGGGTCACAGTTAAGTCAATGTGACAGTGCTTCCACGTGTTAGCCCAGGCTGTGCGGTGCTGGGGCATACCATAGGGTGCCAAGTGTCAGCTCAGACTTCAGGGGAAATCAGGGAGTTAAGAGGTAAAAGCAATAAAAAAGAGACCATGGGTATTTGTTAGACATCATCAAATGACCAAACACAACAAAACTAGTGGGTACAAAACCTGGCTCAGCCACTAATTTGCCAAGTGATCTTGAGTAAATCATTCTCCTCTTTGGGTCTCAGTTTCCCCATCTATAATGTGAAGATATTGGACTAAAGAACTCTTAAGGTCCCTAAAGCAATGACCCTTGAGGCAGTGGTGTGCTAATGTCAGCTCCTACCAGATCATGAGAACCAACTATTCAATTTGGAGGAACTTTGTGGCTTGTTAAACACAGCTGTTATAAAAAATTAAATAATATACATTAACAGTTAAATAAATGATATTAAAACCCAACAGTAAAAAAATTCAAATTTTACTGTTATCTATGCTGGAGCCAGTAAACTTTTTCTGCAAAGGGACAAATACTAAATACTTTAGGTTGTGAGAGTCACAGATAGTCTCTGTCATATATTGTTTTTTTTAACAATGCTTTAAAAAATTAAAAACCAATCTTAGCTCACAGGCTGCACAATAACAGGCCATGTGTCAGATGTGGCCTACGGGCCATCACTTGCCAATCACTGATCTATGATCTTGAGGTTACTTACACCTATTTCGCTCATATGGTGGAGACGCTATATAATTGTGTGCTATTGCATGTCTCTGTCCAACTCCGTTTTCAGTGATCTCACATTAGTAGCTTAAAATGAGCTATGATGATGGGACAGCTGGGTGGCTCAGTCAGTTGGGCGTCCGACTTCGGGTCAGGTCATGATCTCACGGTTTGTGAGTTTGAGCCCCACATCGGGCTCTGTGCTGACAGCTCAGAGCTTGGAGACTGCTTTGGATTCTGCATCTCCCTCTCTCTCTGTCCCTCCCCAACTTGTGTTCTCTCTCTCTCTCAAAAATAAACATTTTAAAAAATCTTTTTAATCAGCTATGGTGAAAGTATCTATACTACAGAAATGGATAAACACTGCAAATCAGGGCTCCTCTTCCCAGAGAGCCGGTCAGTAAACGTTTACCAGCACACCACTGCCTTGAGGTCACTACGGGAAAGAATCATAGAAAACTGGGGCACCTGGGTGGCTCAATCTGTTAAGCATCTGACTTCGACTCAGGTCATGATCTCGCGGTCCGTGAGTTCGAGCCCCACGTCGGGCTCTGTGCTGACAGCTCGGAGCCTGGAGCCTGCTTCGGATTCTCTGTCTCCCTCTCTCTCTGCCCCTCCCCCGCTCATGCTCTGTCTCTCTCACTTTCAAAAATGAATAAATGCTAAAAAAAAAAAAAAAAAAAGAATCATAGAAAACTGATGTGCTTTACCAATTCACCCAGAAATGCTGACAGAGAAGCAAAATGTAAAGGAAAAATGCAGTCCACGGAGTCAGAGGAAAAGAAAGACAGGAACACACAGCCAGGTATGTCTGGTCATGGCTTAATTAACAGGTGGTCTTTTATGACCACCCTCAGAATTCAGGCTTCTTTTCTGTGACTGAGACGTATCCTATTTTTCTCTTCTCTCACTTTGAAAACACTATTTCTGGCTTTGCTGCTGCCCCAGACAGTAACAAAGCAGCTGAGGTCTGCCCAGAAGTTGCCGGGGACAGACAGCATACAAAGGGTTCATGGCTGTGAGGGAGACAAGCAAATGCCATAAAGAAAGGCAGTTTTGTGTAGAGCAGCCACCTCTGCTATTCTGGTGCGGATTTGGGGCTTCTCTTAAAATAGAACAATAAACGTGCAGGTCTAGACTAAGCAGCAATTTTGGTTTTAGGGAAAGCTGATACCCAGCAGGATGAGGATAACCCCGAGAAAGTTTGTTTTCAGCAATTTGGGCTCAATTAACCAGGAAAAGTGCCTGGCAAGGAACAAAACACAACCCAAACCAGGAGGATGCCTTCAGGGCATTTATGAGATGACCCTCCTACAAATTCCCTGACTGTAAACTCTTTCTTTGGGGAAATGAAGTGTAGCCTTAACAGTTTTAGAAGAAATTGTTTCTGTGACCTATTCCTCTCTCCAAGTCCCAGGAAAATCCACCCTGAACATGTATACTACCTCTCACCCTCCTGCTCTGCTTCTCCTAGCTGGTCATAAGGAAAACCAATAGAAACCAGAAAAAAGTGGTATCTTTCCCCAAATCCCAGTTCCCTAGTTCAAACAGCACAAAATACTGGGTAAATGGAGGGGTGGAGAAAGCAAGGTTTGATAGGGGAGGTGAATGAAGACAGTCATGGTTAGAGATAGTTGCATGGACAAAGGGACCCTAGAAGTGACCCTTGAAGAAACAGGCAGAGCATAAAAGGAAAAAGCATTTCAGACAAAGGCAATGGAGCAGGTAAATGCAAAACATGGTTGTTATATTAAAAGGTATTCAAGGTCCCACACCTAGAAACAGCTTCTCAGTGTTTCCTCAAAGTCTCTGTCTGGTTCAGCCTACTCACCTCCACTGCAGCCTCCATTGTGTCCATCAGGCTGACCCATAAGTCCTACAAGGTGTCCACCTCTGGCCCCTGGGCCTTCAGCTGCTGTTCATACACAAGTGTGCCTGACACCCACATCGGTTCCTCAGCCCTCTCACAGGTGGGCATCAGTATGAGTGTGGTCAGGGGCTATAGCAGGGCCACGGGTATATAGAACATCACAGCTGTCTCAGTAAAACAGAGCCTGCTGAGCCCATTTAAGCTGGGAGTAGACTCCAACACCCAGGCCGTGCCCACTCAGGATAAGGAGCAGATCAAGAGCCAAAATAACAACTCCACAAAACAATTCCTTTATCAACAAAGTGTAGAACCTAGAGCAGCAGAAGCAGATTACAGAGACCAAGTGGAGTCTCTCACAGGACCAGAAAATGGCTCAGAGCAACATGAACAACATGTTCAAGAGCTGCATCAACAGCCTTGGGCAGCAGCTGAACACAGTAGCCCAGAAGAAGCTGAAGCTGGAGACAGAACCTGGCAACATTCAGGGGCTGGTGGAGGACATCACGAATAAGCATAAGGAAGAGATCAAAGAGAGATCAAAGAGCTTGCAGAGATGGAGAATGAATTTGTCCTTGTCAAAAAGGCTGGGGATGAAGCTTACATGAATAAGGCAAATTTGGAGTCCCACCTGGAGTGGCTCCCCAACAAGATTGACTCCCTAAGACCGCTGTATGAAGAGGAAAACCAAGAGCCTCAGTCGCAGATCTCTGACACCTCCATGGTCCTCTTCATGGGCAACAGCCACTCCCCGGACCAGAAGGAGTCAACACGGAGGTCAAGGCCCAGTACAAGGAGATTACTAACCATAGCCAGGCGAAGGCTGAGACCACGTACCAGGTCAAGTACAAGGAACTGCAGACACTGGCTAGGAAGCATGGGGATAACCCCTATCGTACAAAGATGGAGATTTCTGAGATGAATCGGAACATCAGACAATTCCATGCTTAGATCTAGACCCTCAAAGGCCAAAAAGGGCTTCCCTGAAGGCCTCCATCGCTGAGGCTGAGCAGTGCGGTTAGCTTGTCATTAAGGACACCAATGCCAAGCTGGCTGAGCTGGAGGCTGCCCTGCAGCAAGCCAAGAAGGACATGGTATGGACAGGATCCAGGTACTGCATGAGTACCAGGAGCTCATGAACATCAAGCTGTCCCTGAACATCAAGATCTGCTTGAGGGTGAGGAGAGCTGGATGGAATCTGAGATGCAGAACATGAGGATCCATACAAAGATGATGAGCAGATACTCAGGTAGGCTGAGCTCAGTCTATCCCCATAGACTCACAAGCCCTGGCCTCAACTATAGCCTGAGCTCCTTTCAGTCCAGCTTCAGCTCTGGCAGGGACTCCAGCTCCTTCCGCTGCTCAGCTACTCCAAAGCCATGGTTGGAAAGAAGATCGAGAACTGGAATGGGAAGCTGGTGTCTAAGTCACCTGATGTCTTATCCAAGTGAGCAGTCACTGATGTTCCCCCTCCCCCAGTCACCCTTCCCCTGTGGCTGTCACAGGAGAGCCTTTGGGGGAATGTGCAGGGGAGTGACTAGGAACAGGAGACCCACCTGAGGCTCAGCCCCAGTCCTCATTCTACCCTTAGGAGTAGTCTACTGCCTGGGTATCTTCTCTTGCCCATGCCCCTAACTAAAAGTCAATTCAAGTGTCTTTTCTTAAAGAAAGATTCAGCTGGCTCTGCAAAAAAAAAAAAAAAAGCTCAAACTCATTAGTCATGAAAGAAGTTCAAATTAAAACCCACAGTGAGGTAGAAAGCCACGAGAGAACATACCTCCTATCCCAACAATGAGAGAAAACCAAACAATCTATAAAATCATAACTCCCCTTGAGCCCATGACAAGGCAATCAGGAGATCTGAATTCCTAAGAATGACAAGCCCTGCCACACAGACACAGTACACAAGAACTGTTCCACCTTTGCCAGAGCCTCTTTGGAGCAAGAGGGTAAGAAGAAAAGAGCTAGCATTACAAAAAATTCTTAAGAGCAAAGTGTGTGTTGGCACAAATTTAAGAATCCACAGGAACCTCAGACACAAGAGAAATTCATGTTCCCAAGCTCTTTTCCGCAATCTCTACCAGGTACTCAGAAAAAAGACTGAGGCAGGCAGGACAGCTGAGAGAGAGTCCTCACTGACCTGCAGGCATGAAACACTGCCCATTTTCCAGAACTTTCTCTCATAAGAAGTCAAAACCTTCTAGGCTTTGTTTGAAGTCAAAACCACTAGGGAAGGAGTAGACGGGCTAAGATCCTCTGTCTGCAGAAGGGATAGGAACACAGCCATCTGCCTCTGGGGAAGAAGTGGGAAACCTCTCTATCCCAATGGTAACCCCTGCACTGAGTAACAAGCAACAGCACTCTCCTGCTGGGGGAAAGAGCAGAAAACTCTCTTGCAACCAGTCCTCAACGATGAGCTGCCACTACACACCCCACCAGAATGACTACAATTAATTAAACTGATGCCAAAAACTGGCAAGGAGGCAGAACAACAGGAACTCCCCTATGCTGCTGGGAAGGATGTAAACTGGTGCAACCACTTTGGAAACAGATTTGGCTGTACCAACGAAAGCTACACATGTGTATAGCCTATGACTCAGCAACTCCACTTCTAGGTAGTAATCTAAGTGAAATGAGTACAGATGTAAGCCAAAAGGCATATAAAAGAGCATTCATGGCAGACCTATTTGAAATAAACAAAACCATAAATAACCCAATAATCAACAATAGTACCATGTATAAATGGTATAATTAGTTTTTTCACACATTATTAGTACAGCAATACACGACTACCTGCAACATGAATAAATCTAATCAAAATGTTGAACAAAAGAAGCTAGTTAAGATGAATCTATGAATTCATTTATTTGAAGTTTAAAAACAGGAAAAAACAATGGGATAGAAATCAGATAGCAATTATCCTTTGGAGGGTACTAAATGAACAGGAGGAGGAGGAGGGAGGCTTCTGGAATCCTGCTGATGTTTTACTGCTTGATCTAGTTCTGGTTATATGAGTGGCTTCATGTTATAAAACTTCATTATGCTGTAGGGGTGCCTGGGTGGCTCAGTCAGTTGAGTGTCCAACTTTGGCTCAGGTCATGATCTCGTGGTCCGTGAGTTCGAGCCCCACGTCGGGCTCTGTGCTGACAGCTCAGAGCCTGGAGCCTGTTTCAAATTCTGTGTCTCCCTCTCTCTCTGACCCTCCCCCGTTCATGCTCTGCCTGTCTCAAAAATAAATAAACGTTAAAAAAAATTTTTCTTTAAAAACTTTTAAAAATTCATTAAGCTGTACCTTTGTGATTTGACCCCTTTTCCATTTGAATGTTACACTTCAATTAAAAAGAAAAGTTTTGGGTTCCGGGGTGGCTCAGTCGGTTAAGTGTCTGACTCTTGATTTACATTCAGGTCATGATCTCACATTTCCTGAGATCCAGTCCCACATCAGGCTCCAAGCTGGATCCTGCCTGGGATTCTTTCTCCTGCTCTCTCTGCCCCTCCCCCACTCACATATATTCTCTTTCTCAAATAAATAAACATTTTTAAAAAGAAACAAAATTTGGGGCGCCTGGGTGGCGCAGTCGGTTAAGCGTCCGACTTCAGCCAGGTAACGATCTCACGGTCTGTGAGTTCGAGCCCCGCGTCAGGCTCTGGGCTGATGGCTCGGAGCCTGGAGCCTGTTTCCGATTCTGTGTCTCCCTCTCTCTCTGCCCCTCCCCCGTTCATGCTCTGTCTCTCTCTGTCCCAAAAATAAATTAAAAACGTTGAAAAAAAAAAAATTAAAAAAAAAAAAGAAACAAAATTTTACTTTAAAGAAAAGTGATTGGTATGGGAAATGTTGAACAGGTCAGCCTTGCTGAAGTGGTGAGAGAAGACTGAAGGCAGGGGAGCACGGAGCCAGAGCATGGAAGGGCCTTGAATGACAGACCAAAGGGTTTATCCTTTGTTCCACAGACAGTGCCACCAATTGTTTTGTGTTGGTTTTTTTTTTTTTTTTGAGATAACTATAGATTCATATGTAGTTGTAAGAAACAATATATATAAATCCAATATATCCTTCATCCAGTTTCCCCCAATGTTGACAACTCTCAACCTATAGCACAGAGTCACAATTAAGAAGTTAGCATTGACATGATCCACCCACCTATCCAAATTCCAGCACATACACGCACTCGTGTGTACATGTTTAGCTCTGTGCAATTTTATCACATGTGTATATTCATGTGGCTACCACCACAGTCAAGATACAAACTAACTCCCACCACAAGAATCCCCCGTACTGTCCTTTTGTGGAATGGTTAAACGAACAGCGGTGCATGTATACCATTGGACACTACACAGCAGTAAAAAGGGATAAACTATTGATACACAGAAAATTATGCTCAGTGAAAAAGCCTACCTCAAAATGGTTACAGATGATACGGTTCCATTTACACAACATTCTTGAAATGACAAAATGATAGAGATGGATAGTGGTTGGTTGCCAGGGGGTAGGGACAGGGGTTGGGAGGGAAGTGGCTATAAAAAGGTAGCATTGCAGGTTTTTGAACAGAGGAGTGATATGAATAGCACAGACCAGAGAATCTGGCTCATTCTAAGGGCCTCAGCTCTGAGTTTCCAAGACTTAATCCTCCCACCCTTCACCTATACCACCCCGATCCCGGCCCTACTGCCCACCGCCCCCCCCCCCTCAGTATCTGCCTCTTGTTGCTTTAATACCTAGTTAATTAGCAGTGGTTTGGGTTTTGATTAAAAGGTCCTGTTGACAACAGATCCTCCCCACTGGCAACCCAATAGTTTCATCTGCCCAGTCAGTTCAGGCACTAACCCCTTTTTTGTTCTCCTGTAGACCTCCTAGAGGAGCTCAGAGTCCTTGGATATACTTAGTGCATTAGCTGTCTTATGAATTTGCAAGGCTGTTTTGGGTTATTTCCCCCTCTTGCTCCTGTTTTTTCCCTGAATATTATTCTATTAAACTGTTTTAAAAAACAAATATGTTGCTGAGGGGGGCTGGGAGGGGTGGTTAGTATGACATTTCTCTGTTATTTTGAAATGAGACCCATAGGAAGCCTCCAGGCACATGGTAAAATCAGACATAATCCAGTTAGTTACAAAGCAGGATTAAAGGAGCTGATGATCTCGCACGAAGAGGCAACTCCCTTACACACTAATGGATGGCACACTGTCCCCAGAAGCCAAATAAGGAGAGAAAGTGCATTTCACAAACACAATCAGGGAGAAAATCTATGCCCCATAGAGAGGCACACCAGGAACAACCAACCACTAAGTAGAACTTGAACTCTGCTTCAACACTGTGAGTCAGTCCTTCTGGCTCATCCTGCTGGGGAGGCCTTCCCTGAAGTAAGGAAACAACTTAAGATATCAGGAGGGAAGGGCTGCTTAGAAGAGGACATGTGAGCTGGGTCTAAAGGCTGAGTAGTTTCCCAGGTAGTAAACGCGGAGTAGAGGGCAGTATACCAGACAAAGGGAACAGCATGAGGAAAGGTACAGGCTTGGAGTAGACTGATGTGACAGGAAGTATGGCACACAGAGGGAAGTAGGGAAAGTAGAGGCAAGAAAAGTGAGGTAGCCACCGGATCAAGAAAGATCAGAAAGGAAATTGGCCTTTAAGTGATGGGCAAGCAGCACAAGTTTTAAAAACAGAGGTATGGGGGCGCCTGGGTGGCTCAGTCGGTTAAGCGTCCGACTTCAACTCAGGTCACGATCTCGTGGTCTGTGAGTTTGAGCCGCGCGTCGGGCTCTGGGCTGATGGCTTGGAGCCTGGAGCCTGCTTCCGATTCTGTGTCTCCCTCTCTCTCTGCCCCTCCCCCACTCATGCTCTGTCTCTCTCTGTCTCAAAAAAAAAAGGTTAAAAAAAAAAAAAAAACAGAGGTATGACTCAGGACTTTAGAAAGATTACTCAAATGGCCCCATGCAAGCAGATAAATTACAGGGGTGAGATTCTGGTCTGAGAGATAAGTTAGGAGCCCACTGCCTTTCCTCATTCTCCTCTCAAAGACTGAGCTAAAGAAATGATCCAACTTCCCAAGAAATTTACATGTTAAGGTGGTTCGACTGCAAGAACGATCTTTTCTTGTTGGGACACAACTTGTCAAAACAAGGATCAGGGTTTTGTTGATTGATAAAAAAGAAAAAAAAAAAGCATTGAACATTGTTTACAAGGAGTAGGGGCTCCCAGCTCAAGGCTGAAAGATTCAGGCCTTCCTGGGCATGTATGGTGAACCATCAGTAAGCTACAGAGCCACCCTGAGAAAGACCTACTGCCGTATCCAGTCTGGAGAGTCAGGATGTCTGGACACAGCTGGCAAATGGGAAGTGGCTGACAGCTATCTGCACGGAGATAGGCTAAGGAGCTTCCTCAGAAGGAACATATTTTAAGTAGGCTTCACGCCCATCATGGAGCCCAACACAGGGCTTGAACTCACAACCCTGAGATCAAGATCTGAGCTCAGATCAAACGTCGGACACTCAACTGACTAGCACCCCAGGTACCCCACGAACATATCTTAAGGGAAGAAAAATCCTGTTAAGTTGTAGGAAACTCCTAAGGATGGGAAAATTCTGACCTCAGCCAGGTATCTGTCCTTCTAATTTGTCTCTTGACTCAGCCCAGTGGGATCGTGTCAGACTCTTCTGACAAGCAAAAGGCTGTAAATAAACAAGCACCTTGGAGCTCAGGCACCTCTGGTTGGGGACCCTCTAACAGAGCGGAACAGAAGTAAAGAAGCCAGTCCTCCTCCATACACTGCTGGCAACTGAGGGCTGCGGGCAGCAGCCAGGGAAGAACTGCAGGAAAAGCCACAGCCATCTACACACTGGCACAGAACGGTGTCCCTGGCAGTGCCTCCCTTATAGCAGAGGTGTACACCACAGGAATGCTCACACCCTGCAGAGTCCGCCGTGGTAGCACAGCATGAACACTGAAAGCAGTGCATATACAGTGAACTCATCAGAAACATACCCTAAAGGGTGGCAAGGCCCAGATGGAGCCTCTGCACAGGCAGTGGGGGGGCCAAAGTAGGTTAATTTGCAAACCAGTGTGAAGGCATGACAACCTCACCAAAGTAAGTGCTCATTTGTCAAGTTCTGAATGAGTGTTCATACAAGAAAATATTAATACTTGTGGGACAGTCTAATGTTAAAGCAGAAAACTTCACGAGGGTGGGAAGAAAACAATCTGACGTATCGCCTCTGTACATAACAGCTCTGAAGGGCAGATGTTTGTGTAACAACTTCCCCAGTGTTCCTACTGTTTCCGGTTATGTAAGTACCCCCTACATCCCTTCTCAGAAATCAACCCATCCTATATTCAAATGTTTAGGTAACTTGGGATTTTTCAAGTACATCGTCATGATGAAATCCTGGAATATAAAATGTCAAAACCAGGGCCCTGGACAAGATAACAGGAGGAGCTCTTGTTTAATGGGTTGCCATGGTGAAAGGAGGGAGGTTGATGGAATTGAAAAAAAAACCTAGGAGAATTATTGTAGTGTGTGAGGTTATAACATATTTGTGAAAGTCCCTATATCTGAGTTGGGCTTGGACTAGGATAAGTGCCCTCCTTGGATGTGGTGAACACTATGTAATCAGTAAAATATCCAAAGATTTTCCTGCTAAGACTCTCTGCTCCAAGTTACTTTGGGATCCTAAGAGCCCAACTTACTGATAGATGGAGCTTGGACAGCAGTTATAATCAAAGTGTGGCTTCCTTTCCCATCCCAAGCGGAGAGTCATATTACAAACAGATAGCTCAAATATTGCTGTGCTAAATCAACAAAGTGGTACAAACTGGCCTTCTTTCTGCTGCTCAAACATGCCAAGTTCTTCTTGCCTTCTCAATTGTTCTCCTCTTTTATGGGAACACTCTGAACCTATATCTTTTGCACGGCCGCCTATTTAGCACGAAGGTCTCAACTCAAAAGTCACCGCATGAAGGAATGAAGGTACTCCTAGGATATTGGCAATGTTCTATTTCTTGGCCTGAGTGTTAGTTAACAGGTTGTGTTCACTGTGCAGAATTTCATCAAGGTGTCCACGTTGACGTGTACATATTTTTGCATGTATGTTATACTTCAATGAAAGTTTATTTTATAAAATAAGTCACCTCCTCTGAGAAGCCTTCCCTGACCATCCCATGCTCCCCACCCTCTGACTCTCATGTTAGCCTTATTTATTGTCTTCATGATACTATAATTATCTCAAATTAACTTGTCTATGTTTATGTTTACTTATTGATTTTCTGTCTCCTTCTCTAGAATATAAGCACCAAGAGAGATCAAGGACAATATCTGTTTTGTTCCATGCTGTATCCCTATTGTTTATAACAGTGCCTGGCAAAGAGTAATCAAGAAAGAATGAATACATGATTAAATGGATAGCAATTCTCCCCCAGCCCTGTTGTGAATTATCTGCATACTTGGAATGTTTCTGAATAAAGAATGAAGATGTCTCCTTTTGTGAGTCACAGAAACCAAGGATTCTCAAGGTCTCTGAGAACACATTACACTCTGGTCAGTGAAGGATCATCCATTTCTTCTATTCCTAGTGGAGCAGCAAAGACCCTGCCCTGAAACTCCTGAGTCCTGGGACCCCCCTGCAGGACGTGTGATCTCCCTAAGCTATGTATACTCACACCTCGTGTATACAGTGGTGAAAATATCCTTACCTCAGTGGAAGTTGTGAAAATTAAGTGAGAAAATTTAAAAAAAAAAAACACCTTTTAAAATAATTTTAATAGAAATACAAAACTATTTTTAAACAGACTATTATCAATATTATTATCTTGAGAATAATTCAAGGAACAGCTCTGCCTTCCATAGAATTCACTTAGTTTTTTTTTCTTTATAGTTTGAGCTCCCCCTAAGATAGGCAAGGCATTATGAGGGGTTCAAAGATGACTGGGTCTCATTCCATGGAGCTCAACTACCAAATTACATGGAGAAGGTCAAGCAGTTGTATACAGAGTTTGTTGTGAATTTCTCCTCTATCTTGGGGTCCCTGTTACCACCACTGTTTTTTCATAGATTTGTTCTTCCATTCTTTCATACATTCATTCAACAAACATCTATGAAGAACTTGCACATGTCAGGCATCAGACCAGGTGCTGGAATCACACTCATGCACTGAAACAGAGGCGGTACATGTCCTCGTGAAGTTAGCACAGAGTGATGCAGTGTGGTGTAGGTATTTTTAGTTCTTTTGCTTCAGGGTACTTCACACAGGGAATGGGAGCAGGAAAGTCTCCCCTCCAGTTTCTCGTTCTTCTTTCTCTGTTACAGCAATTGCAACTTGGACTAGCCACATTTCATGTGCTCAATAGCCACACACAGCTCATGGCCATTTATTGGACCTTGCAGCTCTAGATCCTTGCCACTCCAAGTGTGTCCCACTAACCAGCTACATCTGTACCTCTGGGGGCTCATCAGAAATGTCAGATCTCATTTATTTTTAGATGGTAGTAAGAATAGATGGAAACAAAAAGGAATTTCCTTCTTTCTGTGCCTTAGAAAAACGTGTGCTTGTGTGTCTACCAAAAAATAAAAAACAAGGGCACCTAGGTGGCTCAGTCAGTTAAGCATCCGACTATTGATTTTGACTCAGGTCATGCATGATCTCACAGTTCATGAGTTCAAGCCCCATGCTGGGCTCCGTGCTGACAGTGTGAAGCCTGCTTGGGGTTCTCTTTCTCTCCCTATCTGCACCCTCCCCCTCTCAAAATAAATAAAAATTAAAAAAGAAAAGGAATAAAATTAAAAACAAACAAACAAACAAACAAACAAACAAAAAAACAGTGGCAGCCTGCAAGAAAGCATGAAAGAATTTTCTAGGACACTGGTCACATTCTGTTTCTTAATCTGAGTACTCATTACGTGAGTAGATTCCATTTATAAAATTTTGAGCTATACACTCATGATTTTTATGTTTTCCTATATGTAATTATACTTTAACAAATAAGCTTTCCTAGTATGCGGCAAATCTGGCTATATCTCCACTGGCTACAATAAAGAACACCTACATTCCTCGCGTGTGTCTCCTGTACTCTCACACTACAGCCACACTCAGAATATGTCTGCCGCCAGGTGTGTATGGCTTTTTCCCCACACCAATCAGCTCTTTGACACCAGCTGGGCGTCCTACAATTTAATTCAATTCTGACACTACCTGGAGAGATAGTGTCAGATCCCACAGATTAAGGGCTCAGCCCCACAAGACTGTCCCCCAACCACCACCACCACCACTTCAGATGTCAATAGGAAGCCCAGTTTGTTACCTGTGCTTCTGACCAATGGGCTCTACCCATTCCTCAGGTTCAATTATTTGCTACAACAGCTCTCAGGACTCAGGGAAACACCAGCTTACTACATAATAAAAGATATAATAGGGGCGCCTGGGTGGCGCAATCAGTTAAGCGTCCGACTTCAGCCAGGTCACGATCTCGCGGTCCGTGAGTTCGAGCCCCGCGTCAGGCTCTGGGCTGATGGCTCGGAGCCTGGAGCCTGTTTCCGATTCTGTGTCTCCCTCTCTCTCTGCCCCTCCCCCGTTCATGCTCTGTCTCTCTCTGTCCCAAAAATAAATAAAAAACGTTGAAAAAAAATTAAAAAAAAAAAGATATAATAAAGAATACAGATGAACAGCCAGATGAAGAGATACTTAGGGGCAGATTTGGGGACTTCTGTCCCCAGGGAGTTGGGTGTGGGACCCTCAATATGTAGATATGTTCACTAATCTTGAAGTTCTCCAAACCCCATACTTCTGCGATTTTTATGGAGACTTCATCACATAAGTGTAACTAATCATTAACTTCATGTTCAGTCACTTTCCCCTCTCTGGAAAATAGGGGGCGGAGCTGAAAATTCCAACCATCTAACCATGGCTTGGTGTTTCTGGAAACCAGAACCCATCCAGGAGCCCACTGAGAGTCATCTCTTTAAAACAAAAAATACTGCTATTACCCAGGAAACTATAAGGGATTTAGGGGCTCTGTGTCAGGAATCAGGGTCAAAGACCAAATATTAGAAACAAAGATACTCCTAGTGCACTTGTCATTCGGGAAATTAAACAGGTTTGATTTAACATATTTTTTCTATTATTTCACAGCTACTAATAAAAAATACATAAGACAAGCTTCTACAAGATGCCCCTAATTGCTGATATTTTTAATTGGACAGTCAAAAGATTCCCCATTGGCTATAAGACTGACCTAATGGAAATTACCTATTTTTCCAATCAATTCAAATTTCTATTTTTCTGTCACTGTGGAGAACTGCTTACATCCTTATTTAGGTAGAAAGTTCCTGATTACAATTCTCTTGTGTTAAAATAATTTGTTAACCCTGGTTCCTGCTATAATATACATGATACAGACACATAAACAGAGTACAGAGAAGTCAAATATTTTCACTTATTTATGGGCACTGATTCTCTCATTCAGAGAAAAACCATATGCACAAAGTTCATAAACAATTAGAACTGAATAAATGAAACGTGAGGCTAGTTAATTAACTTGGAAATTGATTTATCCCTCAGAATGGCCGAAAGTTTATAAGGTTCTCATCAAAGCTTTAAGACATGAATCAATTAGGTACATTAATAAAACTTCCTACTACTGGTATCAGTTCAATTCTACACATATGTGCCCTTGGTTGTACTTATCTCTGTGCTGGTTATTAAAATAACTACAATACTGGGGCGCCTGGGTGGCTCAGTCGGTTGAGCGTCCGACTTCAGCTCAGGTCACGATCTCACCTGAGTTCAAGCCCCGCGTCGGGCTCTGGGCTGATGGCTCAGAGCCTGGAGCCTGCTTCCGATTCTGTGTCTCCCTCTCTCTCTGCCCCTCCCCCATTCATGCTCTGTCTCTGTCTCAAAAATAAATAAACATTAAAAAAATAAATAAATAAAATAAAATAAAATAACTACAATAAGTCCAATGTCATAGCTCTGCCCTACAGAGCCAGCTTACCAGGCAATCCTGCATACCAAAAGTCAGTTGAACTTCAAATAACTAATGGTAAGCATGATTAGTATTAACCGGGTTTTAGTAAAACAATATGAAATGACTCATTTCCTGATATTAAAAAAAAAGTTATGTATTTATACATTTCTCCCTATTTCTACATTCTATGTGTTTTCCCAAAATACTTCCAAATGAACTAAAATTAAATGTGTGCTTTTACATTTCCTGTGGAAAACAACTAGAGAAGTCTTTGGAAATTGCCTGAAATTTCACCAATTCCTTCAAAGCCTTCCCAAGAATCAAAGAAACTTCTGGAAATTTTTAAATAAATCAATGTGCGCTTTATTTTTCTAACCACTGGCTCAGAGTCTGTGGATCTTTTCTCCAAATGGGCTAATCATATCACAGGTACCAATAACCACAACACCTAAAAAACAAACAAACAAAAACAAAACAAAACAAAAAACCCAAGTCAGCTCCTTCTGAAGGGAATGGAGAAAACAGTAAGCCCCCAACTGTATTTGCTCTAGCACTAGCAGCCAAGTAAGACAGCAGGACCATGTCCATAGGTGTTTGATGCACTTGAAGAACTACAACATTAGATTAGTTATAGTTTCCAGGGAAATGCAATAGCTGTAGCAAGCACCTCTTCTTTCACCCTTCTCAATGGCCCTTTTCCTGCAAATGAGGTGAAAATCACATTGAATTGTGTTTTGAACATATGAGAAGAACTTGGTAAGACAGGAGAAATGCTTTAAAAAGCAAGGAGGAGGCAGAGATTTGAGGGGACCACTTTCCAGGGATTAGAGCTGCATTTCCAGATCTTGACCAGTGGTTGGGATCCCCTTCCAGGTACAGAGTGAGTAAACCCCACTCCTGACCTCAGAGAGGAATTGTCAGGAGAATAAGGGAGAGTGCTGCCTCCACAGAGGTTTCTGCAGGTTCTAAATCCAATGCCTACAAGCAACATATGTGTGTATTAGGTCAAGTTAAAGAGAAACAGGAGTGGAAAGTAGGCTAGAAAATGTGCCCTTCCTAAAGGTATTTTAAAATATTCATTTATAAAAAGAACTCTATACAGAAAATCTTCCTATCCCACATCCAAATTCCCCTCCTTTCTTACCAATAGAACTCAATTTTTATTAAGGGCAAAAATGACCCACTTAAAGACTACATTTCCCAGCCTTCCTTGCAGCTAAATGTGGTCATGTGACTATATTCTGGGCAAAGAGATAAGTTCTACCGGCAAAGAGGAGGAAAGGAGTGGCTGATGAGAGAACCAGAAGTATTTGCCTCAGTCCCCAGCCTCAAGGAACCTACATAAACTGAGGAAGACAGACAGGTGCATAACACAAGTCATAATGTGTATTATATTCTATTGTGTACAAGAGGATATAGGGATCCCAAGTAGAAATTACTCATTCAAATGCTGAGGATATTTTCCTAGTGTTACATAAACAAATGGATTTTAGAGCAATGCCTTGTTACCAGCTGTGTGACTTTCAGCAAATGGTCTACCTCTCTGAGCCTAGGACATCTCATATTTGAATGGAAAAATATATCCCACCTCCCAGAAATACTATGGGGATTCAGTGAGGTTAGTCGTTTAAAGTATTCAGTATGGCAAAAATCATATGGTAAATAATCTAAACCTGACATGCCCCATCCCATTTTTTTTTTTCACATACTTTGAGAACTAAATGCCATTTTTCAGGGCCAAAGAAGTTCAATGGGGAGAAGGATGAGGTCTGATCATCTGTTTATCTGCTTTCATTCATAGGACAATTTGATTAACCATTCACTTGCACAGGAATCTTAGCTTCTGCCCTCTCACTGAAACCAGATCTTGTTTGGAAAAGTGGGAACTTCTTCTCCAGTAATAAAATAGTCATTGACATAGTGTCACTTATGCCCATCTGAGATGCTGGAGCTATTCTTGCCCCGTCATGATGCCAAACATGCCAAGTAGGACCAGGGAGTAGGGAGCAGGGAAGCAGGGTGTTCAAGAGCTTTGCAGTCTGTTTTGTTTTGTTTTGTTTTTAACGTTTATTTTATTTTTGAGACAGAGAGAGACAGAGCATGAACGGGGGAGGGGCAGAGAGAGAGGGAGACATAGAATCGGAAGCAGGCTCCAGGCTCTGAGCCATCAGCCCAGAGCCCGACACGGGGCTCGAACTCACGGACCGCGAGATCATGACCTGAGCTGAAGTCGGACGCTTAACCGACTGAGCCACCCAGGCGCCCCTGCAGTCTGTTTTTATGTATGTAGCAAGTGTCTCATACATCACTGTCTTGGTTTATGAGAAAAACTTGGCCAGAAAAATCATCTGTGATCTTCGGGGAATTAGACAGTGAGGGAATAAAACCAGGTTATTGAGCATGGAGTAAATTGTCTCTATCTGTAGTTTTCCTCCTGCACCCTCAAATTACAGGCATGTTTTCATAGGGAAAAACACAAAAAGCCTCCCTCCAGGACTGTCCAGTGTGGGATTCAAGAATCCAGCAAGGACCAATCAAGCCAACCCCCACATTTGTATATTTCACTCTGACAATCATAAACCAGCTTTCAAAAACCAATTTCAGGCTACTGTATATCAGCTCAACAACATCATGGTGGCACCACCTGTCAGCTAACAACGATTTCAGCAGCATCACCTTCTCTGTCCTAAAGAAGGGTCTGTGCCTTACATGAATAGTTTATTCCAGTGATTTAGTGATTTCTTTACATGTTGAGTTGGCAGCAATCTCTCTGCTCCCATCAGGGCTGCTGCACTGCCTTCAGGATCCCCCCAACACACATACATCCACTGTTCCAACTACAGCATTGCTGCACTGCTCTGCTTTACTTATTGGGCATGTACATAAGGTTTCATTTGAAAAAATGTTAAAAATCCAAAGTTAAAATTTTTAAGAAGCATTGTTTTCTTTACCCTTAAGGTTTTGAAAAATGGACAATGGGAAAAAATGAAAATATTAACACTGTTGTTAAAAACTGTGGGATTTACAAACAATATTTTGAGAAAAATGAGGGCACTTATTAGGGGTGCTAAATCTGTCAAGTCTTTAGCCATAGTGGTACATTTGGCCAGTTAACTGTGTTTTCAACCATGAAAATTAAAAAGCATATATGAAATGTCAGAAAGATAGCATCAAAGATTGTGGCTAAAAGACAAGGTATAGGAAACCAGAGTCAAGACCAGAAGCAGAACTCAGGATTTGACTAGATTGCCGGGCTGCCCTGCAGAATTTATCAAAAAAAGCCCAGCGCTTGCTGGCAGAACCAGTTCCTGACATTAAAACAGAACCAGAAGAGAGCAACGCCCATTATTTTCATGCGGTCACTGCTGGCCCCCAGGATTCCTCCTTCGAGGGAAGGACTTTTAAATTTAAACTATTCCTTCCAAAAGAATACCAGACAGCAGCCCCTAAAGTACATTTCAGGACCAAAATTTATCATCCTAATGTAGAGTAGTTGGGAAGAATATGTTTAAGATATCTTGAAGGATAAATGGTCCTCAGCACTGCAGATCCACACAGTTCTGCTATGGATCCAGGCTTTGTTAAGTGCTCCCAATCCAGATGATCCATTAGCAAATGATGCAGCGGAGCAGTGGAAGACCAACAAAGCCCAAGCCATAGAAACAGTTAGAGCATGGACTAGGCTATATGCTATAAATAATATTTAAAATCGATCTGATCATGAAGTGTGCATCGCTTCTCCTAATCTGACAAGACTTACTCCTTTTCTGCTTGCATTTAATGGATACAGTCTTATACAGAATAAAAGCTCAGACATTTCAGTCCTTTGGTGATTAATGCACAATAGCAAATCTATGTCTTGTCCTGATTCACTGTTGTAAAGCATAAGCAAAGGCTAGAGGTACCATCAGGATTGCTGTGGCCCCTCTCTGCTTTTATTCATTTCCTCCACTATGGGTTAAGTATAAAGCACCGTGAATGAAGGTAGTTGTCAGAGCTAACTGCAAGGGTGTGGGTGTTTTTCTTTAATATTTTTTTGAGGGGGATAGGTAGTTTTATTTTAATCTTATGGGCTCCTTTCCCCCCTTTTATATGGTGATCTAATTGCATTTAGTTAAAAGCAGCTAACCAGTTCTTTAGAATATGCTCTCTAGCCAAGTCTAACTTTATTTAGATGTGGGAGATGGACAAGCTTGACTGCTTGAACCAAAATGGTAACATTAAACAAACACCACAGCCCTCACTAATAACACTGTGGCTTTGCTGTCAAGTGTAGAATCCTCCCTTCAAAAAAAACCTTGTGACCATTTTGTATGGCTTATCTGGAAACTTCTGTAAAATATTTTTTGTTATTAAAAAAAAAAAGAAAGACAAGGTATATAATGGGAAAAGGACAAACTCTTCAATAAATGACATTGGAAAAACTGGGCAGCCACATGTAAAAGAATGAAACTGGACTTCTACCTTACACTGCACTCAAAAATTAACTCAAAATGGATTAGACTTGAATATAAGACCTAACATCACAAAATTCCTATAAGAAAACATGGGCATAACGTTAGTCTTGGCAACAATTTTTTTAACCTGACAGCAAAAGCAACAAAAGCAAAACTAAGCAAATGGGACTATATCAAACTAAAAAGTTTCTGCACAGCAAAGAAACACCAACAAAATTAAAGGCAACTAATGAATGGGAGAAAATATTTGCAAATTATATATGCAATAATAGCTTAATATCCAAAACACATAAAGAACTCATACAACTCAATAGCAAAAAAATTTCAATTTAAAAAATGGGCATAAGATCTAAATAGACATTTTTACAGAGAAGACATATACTTGGCCAACAGGTACATGATGAGGTACTAAACATCACTCATCATCAGGGAAATGCAAATCAAAACACAATGAGCTATCACCTCACACCTGTTAGAATGGCTATTGTCAAAATGGAAGAAATAAGTGTTGGCGAGGATGTGGAAAAAGGAGGGAACCCTCTCACACGGTTGGTGGGAATGTAAACTGGTGTACCCACTGTGGAAAACAGCATGGAGGTTCCTCAAAAAATTAAAAACAGAACTACCATATGATCTAGCAACCCCACTTCTGGTTACGTATCTGAAGGAAACAAAAACACTAATTCAAAAAGATATCTGCATCCCCATGTTCACTGCAGCATTATTTACAGTAGCCAAGCAAGATATGGAAACAACCTAAGTATCTATCAATGGGTGAATAAATAAAGAAAACGTGACATGTGTGTGCAGATATAGATACAGATACAATAGAATATTATTCAGCCATAAAAAAGAATGAAATCTTGTCATTTGCGACAATATGAATGGACCTTGAGGGCATTATGTTATCTGAAATAAGTCAGAGAGAGAAAGACAAATACTTTATAATCTCATTTACATATGAAATAGATTATTTAAAAAAAAAATAGATACAGAGAACAGATTGGTGGTTGCAAGAGGCAGGGGGTGCGGAATGGGCAAAATAGGTGAAGGTCAAAAGATACAAACTCCCAGTTATAAATAAATAAATCATGGGGATGTGATGTACAGCATGGTGACTACAGTTAATAATACTATACTACAGGGGCGCCTGGCTGGCTCAGTCGGTGAAGTGTCCGACTTCAGCTCAGGTTATGATCTCACCGTTTCTGGGTTCGAGCCCCACGTTGGGCACTGTGCTGACAGCTCAAAGCCTGGCACCTGCTTCAGATTCTGTGTGTGTCTCTCTCTCTCTCTGACCCTCCTCTACTCATGCACTGTCTCTCAAAAATAAACATTAAAAAAATGTTTTTAATAATAATACTACATTACATATTTGAAGTTGTTAAAACAATAAATCTTAGGGGCATCTGGGTGGCTCAGTCAGTTAAGCATTGACTCTTCATTTCGGCTTGGGTCATGATCTCCTTGATCTTGGGTTCAAGCCCCACATCAGGCTTGGTGCTGACAGTGCAGAGCCTGTTTGAGATTCTCTCTCTCCCTCTCTCTCTGCCCCTCCCCTGCTCAGGCTCTCTCTCTGAAAATAAATAAACAAACTTAAAAGTTCTCATCACAAGAAAAAAATTTACAACTATGTGTGGTGATGGATGTTAACTAGACTTATTGTGGTGATCATTTCACAACATATACAAACACTGAATCAAAATAAAATAAAAGACAAGAAATTACTTTCGACTTACATTTCAGCTACTGGGTTTACAGTCCTCACCTTATATAGCTCTGTTTTGGGTGTGTTGAACTTTCACATAAGCTTTCAGGAATGTAGATATGTATAAAAGGATTACCTGCAATCTAGCTTTTTCCACAGCTATGTGCAATCATGTTCTGCACAGTGGAACACTCCAAGCAAATAGCCAAGCCAGCACAGACCCAGATGGAGGCTCACCAGGAAACACCAAAACCAAGCATGGGTAGAATTAGATAGAACCAGCTGGAGGCCAGGTCAAAGTGGAGTCCAAGTCCACCAGCTCGGGAAGCCTTGAGGACAGGAAGGAGAGTTAGGAGGCTACTCCTGCCAGACTGGCTGCTGGGACTAAGCACAAGATTGTTCAGAAAGTCTGAACAAACCTCAGTGAGCACCCACAAGAGTGTCTGCTTGTTTGGAAGGAACAGTAATTAGCCAGTGCCTAATATACAGAATAGGTTGCTCCAGAGATTCCTCATTTGAGAGAAAATGTGAAATGTGAACTATAATTTGCACTAGTCTGGTCTGGAGATACCTAGTCAAGAAAACACAAATGTTCTTTCATAGCTAATTCTAGAGCAATGCTGTCCAAGAAATACTATGCAAGCCACACACATAGTTTT
Source organism: Panthera uncia (assembly GCF_023721935.1). NCBI lineage: Eukaryota > Metazoa > Chordata > Mammalia > Carnivora > Felidae > Panthera > Panthera uncia. The sequence continues at coordinate 67,626,015 of NC_064807.1, forward strand.
AAATTTTCTAGTAGCCACATTTAAAAGTAAAAAGAAACAAATGAAATTAATTTTAAATACTATATTTTAACCCAATATATCCAAAGTATTATCATTTCAAAATTTAATCAATATAAAAACTATTAAAAAGATGTTTTACATTACATCTGTTGTACTAAGTCTTCAAAATCTGATGTATTTTTTACACTTCCAGCACATCTCAATATGACTGCTAAATTTTCATTGGAAATACTTATCTGTATTTAGATCATAAAGTTCACAGCTGAAAAAAAAAAGAGATTCACACACCCAAATTGTTTCAGATATACTTACAAGTTTTCCAGTAACTAAAACTGAGCTTTAGTTTCTAAAATTAAATTCATTAAAACTGCCCAAAATTTAAAAATTCAGCTCCTCAGTAATATCAGCCACACTTACAGTAGTCAGTAGACATATGTGGCTAGCAGCTCCAAAAATGAAAAGCATAATTCTAGACAATCAAACTGCATGTCTGTTTATTTTCACAACAAAACCACCACTGAATGTCTACTCCAGAATAGACAGTAACAAAATGCTTTGCTTTTGAAGAATGCTTTGAGATTTATAAATTGTTATATAAACCCAATGGCATATGACGGGTGGTGCATGGGCTTTGACACAAAAAAATATTTGAGTTCAAATTCCAGCTCTGACACCTCCTATTTAACTCTTCACATCATCCTTATACAGCCTCAGTTTCCATGTATGTAGAAGGGGATTGATATTATATGCCCCATCAAGCTCATCAAGTTGATCTGAAGATCAAATAAGATGATATGTGGAAAAATGATTACAAGTTATATAGGTGTTACTTATTATTATTGTAACTATATGAAGTAGGTATCATCCTCGTTTTATAATAAGGAAACTCAATCTTGGGAATTTAATTAAATAACCCAAAGCCACGTAGCCAGTACACTGCTGAGCAAGGACCCAAAACTGTTATCTTCTAGCTCTAAAGCAAATACTTTTTCCACCATTGGTACCACAGAGGCCTCATATAAAATCTAGACACTCAACTCCAAGCTGAGGATACTTAGAGGTTAAGTAGAGAAATGTGAATCAAGAAATTAGGATTCAATATGGCAAAAGATGATTTTTAAAGGTGAAAAAAGTTCAACATGCTCTAAAAAGAAATACTGACCATGAAAGGAATGACCAGTTTCATCACAAAGTTTGAAAGACTGGTTTACCAAATTATTTCCGAAAACTGTCAGAAAAAAACCCAAAGATCTCTCAAGTGTTTTGAAATATAGATGGCTATTTGTCCCTTAAAGAAACTATCAGCTCCTAAGGAGACTGACTCATTTCTTCAAAAGGTACAGAACCTTTGGGGAATCAGAATCAAAAAACATTTCTAAACCTACTAACACTTTCAAAGACAACTATTGTTTGAAACCTAAGGTTTAAATAGTAAAAGGATTGCTTCTTTTAACAATGTGAGAATCTTCCCTGCTTTAGTTTACTGCATCGATTTACCTTCAAGTCAAAGGTGATGTGTTACGGAAAAATCTCTCCGTGAAAGCAGACAATTGTTCAGTTAACAACAAAGTGTCTATCTTCCAGAGGCCAGGCATCACGTGGAGTCCTAGCAGGAGAGGAAGCAACACATGATAAATAATAAAACCCAGTCCCTCTTCCCACAACCCCAATCTCAGTTGATGTCCTTGCATCTTAGTTGATGAAAAAAGTGAAACACCAGGAGACAAGCACCCAATGCTCTCACCCCAAAATCTACCATCTTTCCTACAGCTAAACCCATACACTCTGCCTTCCTTCCAGTTGCAGTGGATGAAGTCAGAAATAGCAAAGGCAAGACCTCTACCTTAATTTTGCCTTCCCAGTCTCACATGAGTACATCTGATAGGTGGAAACTGAATTACATCCAGATCTCTAATGACAAACAAACCAATGATCATTTTTTTTTCTCACATCCCACATATAAAGCAGAAAATTCTGATGATTCCACCTTCAAAATATATTCTGAATCCAACTATCTCTCACCTCGTCTACCAACAGATATCATCCTAGTCGAAACCACCATCATCTCCACCCAGATACCAAGAGCCTCCTAAGTGGGATCCTGATTCCAATTACACTCGCTCACAATCTCGTCTCCAAACAGCAGCCAGCATGATTTTAAAAACCAAATCAGGGGCGCCTGGGTGGCTCAGTCGGTTAAGCGTCCGACTTCAGCTCAGGTCACAATCTCATGGTCCGTGGGTTCGAGCCCCGCGTCGGGCTCTGGGCTGATGGCTCAGAGCCTGGAGCCTGCTTCCGATTCTGTGTCTCCCTCTCTCTCTGCCCCTCCCCCATTCATGCTCTGTGTCTCTCTGTCTCAAAAATAAATAAACGTTAAAAAATAAAATAAAATAAATAAAATAAAAAAAATAAAAAAACAAATCATACCATTCCATGCCTCTGCCCTCAACTCTGCAATGGCTTCCATAGCCTCTGACACCGAGAAAGGAAGGGAGGGAATGGCCATGCTTTCCAAGAGAAACACAGGAGCAGCAAAAGCATGACATCTACCTCACTCTTGCCTTCCAAATCTTAGGTAAGTGCAAGTGACTGGTGGAAACTAAATTACATCTAGAACTCAAACTGCAAGGGGAAACAGTAGCCTCTTACTATAGGAAGGTCCTGGAAAAAGAGGTTGGAATATATATTAAGGCCAATATACCATGTGCCCACAATGTTCATTGCAGCAGCATTTACAAGAGCAATCGATAAGTAGAAAGCAAACTAAAAGCCCAAAAGTAAAAGGTTGGCAAAATAAAGTATACTATATCCAGGGTAATAAAAATAACATGCTAATTTTTGAGGGACATTTTACCAATGAAGTGAAAAATCTTACAATATATCATTTACCAAGATAAAATCTTGTCAAAAAGTAGTGCATTCAATCTGATCTCACTTTTGGGGACAACTGGGTAAATTTAAATATGGCCTATATATTATTTTTAAAGATATTATAATGGTATTTTGATCATTAGGAGATTTGATCATGTAGGAGAATTCCTTGTTCTTAAGAGATGAATTCCCAAGTGTCATGAATTTTTCAATTACTTTCAAATAATTCAGAATAAAAACATACAGAGAGAGAATTTTAACAACTGATGAATCTAGGAAAATGACATTCGACATTCATTGTGCTACTTACTCTTTTACTTTTCTGTTGGTTCACAATTTCTCAAAATAAAAATTCAGGGAGAAAACTGCTGGCGAACAAAGGCTAGTTTGTAAGGCTGCTCTGAGTTCAAGCTGTTTCCTTTGCTCATGCCACATCTTAAAAAAAATTCTGTGCTCTCAGATTGCATGTATACAATGTTGTCATCTCCAGTAACCCAATATGGGTTTAGGCTGCTCTTTCTTCCTGTTCCCATTCTTGTACTAGGCTCTGAGAAACTGCAACTGTTCCAGGGAACAACTCTCACACACACACACACACACACACACACACACACACACACACACACAGGGAGAACGTATAGCAAATACGTCACTAGAACTCCTACCAGACCAATGGCAGTCATAACTCTAGGTACTCTTTTCTGCTGAACTCATTATGCCTCAGAATCCTTCTCAACACAGCTCTCCAAGTAACCTTGATTACTGCATGGAAGCTGGTGAGATAATACCTTGCCATTCATTTATTAAATAGACTACTTCAGCAAAACCTTAAAAAACTATGATTTTCATGAGGGGGGTCTCAGAGGCAGCTGTGCAAAAAAGAGCTCAAAACCTGGAACTGGCGATAAAAGATGTGGTATCCATACACAAGGAAATGTTATTCAGCCATGAGAAAGCAGGATATCCTGCCTTCACTTTTAACTCAGAATAAAAGTCAATGTTCTTAGAATGCCTACACGATCTAGCGCCTAATCTTTTTCAAACCTCATCTCCTACCACTCCCACTTGCTTGCCTTAATCAGGCTACACTGGGCTCCTTGCTTTTTGTCAAACATGCTAAACACTCTTCCAACTCAAGACTTTTCTACTTGCTGTTCCTTCGGCCTGGAATTCTCGTCCGCTTTTAGGTTTCTGCTCAAACACCCTTTATCAGAAGAGCTTCCCCTAATTGCCTGATATAAATAACAACTCCATCTTCCTTCTTCCCCTCACCCTCCTCTCGTATTCCTGAACTCCCTCTCTTCCTCTTTTCACTATTTATATCCATTCACTTAGAGCCACACATTTATTTGCTTCTTTATTGTTTGCCTTCCTCTACCAGCATGTCAGCAATCCAAGTCTATAACAGTACTTTGTCCACCACTGTAGGCACTCAGTATTTTCTGAGTGAATAAATAATTTACATTAAAGTATTTATGTGCCTGGCTGGTTCAGTGGGCTAAGCATCCGACTTCAGCTCAGGTCATGATCTCGCAGTTTGTGGGTTCACGCCCCGTGTCAGATTCTGTGCTGACAGCTCAGCCTGGAGACCTGCTTCAGATTCTGTGTCTCCCTCTCTCTCTGCTCCTCCTCTGCTTACACTCTGTCTCTCTCTCAAAAATAAATAAATATTAAATAATAATAATAATAAAGTACCTATCTGAGCTCCTAACCTACAATCTTTTTATATATATTTTTAAAGATCTTCCATGGCCCCTTGTAACATCTGTAAACAAATTCTGAAACGGAGAATAGCTGGCCCAATGCAGCCACCTCCTGACTGCTTTCAGGCCTACCTCCCCTTCTTCTTATCTCTCAACAGGAACACAACCCCTTCTCACCATAGGAGCCTTTCCAGAAAGAAAGATGGGGGTGGGGGCGTCTCTCCTTGAGAACTGTGGCTGCACATCAGGACTTGACTCTGACACATGCAGGCACCAGGACCAGATTCAGGGCTCTCCAGGCCTCTGTTCTGACCGCCAGACAAGAATGTCTGTCTCTGTTAATTTGACTTAAGCTCTGTTTAATTACTAACTTGGTAGTTTCTGCTCTCTGCTTAGCTGCTTGTCAAGTATGTGGCACTTTTGATAATTTAAGGGTTGGAATTTAGTCTATTTTTGCAATTGAAAATCAGCCTGGAGCCAGAGTTTCCCTTTTATTCAGAAAGACGAAACAGATGGCACATCAAAAGCGGGCATTCTGTAATTTTGTCTTTTCTGATACATTAAAAGCAGGCCTTTGCACACTGGCTGCTTGGTGTCCTTTGGAAACCTCTACTGGGCCTGTAAACATGAAGCCTAGTGCTTTCATATCATTCATTTTTGTCTTTCTGTGCCCAGCTTAGCCCAAAAAATTGCCCAGCAATGTCAGGAAGCCACACTGAGAGGCACCCTCAGGGGTGCCCAGACACCATTAGGACTAACAGCAAGCACCTGAGTTCCAGGACTGCCCCCACCCCCCCACCCCGCGCCCCCCCCCACCACCCACGGCCTCTGAGCTCAATGACTTGAAGGCTTACCTAAGATAATTTTAGCTGGATGGATGACTTGTACAGCATTTGTTCATTCAAACCAGCATTTATTTGCTTACTCATAGATATCAGGCACAAGGATTACACAAGTGAGAAGATGTGCTCCCTGTCCCCAGGGAGCACTCCGGCTGATGAGAAGGCAGGGAGGGAAAGAGACCATCTGGGTCTGTATGACTATTGGAACCAAGGTGTGCAGAAAGCAGGAAACATAGAGATAACAGGGAGTCAGCCTATTTAGGGATGGGTAGGTATGTACTTGATTCAGGAAGCAGGTTCAGGACAGACAGGATAGCACCTGTAAAGCCTGAGACAGCCCACACAGTGTAGGAAAAGGAAAGTTCAGCGTAGGCTATGTGTAAAGGGCGAGTGAGACTGAGGTGGGTGTGGAGGCTGGGAGGAAAAGGTGGGGGTGGATGGGTAAAAATAAAGAAAGTAAGGCTTGACCTGTTAGGTTAAGGACAAATGGAAAAACTTGAAGTCACTTAGTAAAATGGGCATAATAGAAACATTAGCTAACAATTTTGAGCTCTTATTAACCACTTTTAAACTCCTTCCTGCTTGAATCTATGGGGTTCAGAGACAATAAGTTACTTGCCCAAGATAATTTAGCTGGGAAGAGGTAAGGATGGGAATTTCAAGGCAATGTGCAGGCTCCAGAGCCCAGTCTTTAGCCATCACACTAATATTTGCCAGGGTTCTACAAATATTAAATGAGCTAACAGATATGAAAGGATTCTGCAAACTGCAAAGTACTGCCCAAATGTAGCCACTGGTGTTTATTAGTTCTGTTACAAGCATCCCAAATGGGAGGTCTTCCTTCTTCATTAATACTTGGCAGTATTCTGAGCATCTGAGCATCTTCTCCCAGCTCAGAGTAGCAAGCAAGAAAGGCCCTAAGAGACAGAAATCACTCCGGATGAAAAGAAAGGAAGTCTGGGCTTTCATGAGTCAGTCACACTGAAGGATGGAAGAATGACAAAATCAAACGAAGCAGCTCTTCTGAAAGCTTAGCCTGTGCTGGCACCTACTGGTGCCCATAGTAGATGTGCCAGCTTCAACAAGGATTTATCCCATGGAGGGCAAATGCCCCAGGGCAGCTGAATGTGTGAACAGGGTGGTAGGGGGAGTAGGGGAAGAATTGCAGTGAGGCTAAAAGGCACCGGGAGACTTCTTTTCTTACCTGAAATGTTGCTGCGCATTTATGAAAACACTTCAGCCTGGAAGTCACTAATCATAACCACTACTAAGAAACTCCTATGGGTGTGCACTGCTCTGAGTGTTTTACACCCCCCCCCCCCGACCCAAAGAGCAGCACTGCCAGCCCCACCAGCTCTGTAAATCACCCTCCTTGCTCTAGAAATGCAGACAGCTCCAGAAGGTGACTTGATTTGACAAGGACCGCATGACTCATAAATGGTGATCCTCATTCAGGATCAAAGTTTTATTTAATTCATACTCTTTTTACAGAACCAGGTTGTTTCCCCAAAACTTAAGTCCAAAGCCTAATTCTCCCAGTTGCCTGCTATGTCTGAGATCCCGGCCCTATCAATTCACCACTGGGAGTTTTGTTCTGATTGATTGATGGGTTTGTCCTTGCATTATTCCAGAGGAAGTTTAACATCTTAAATCCTTTTTTTTTTTTTCTTCAATATGGGGAGAAACTCCTCCCATTGTGTTTGTAGAGATCCTGGAAAGGGGATTAGGTCAGAAACAGAAATAACATTGTAACCTTCAAAACCTGAGGACCTGCTACCTCATAAAATAGATGCTTGAACTTCATGCCTCCAGAGAGAAATGGGAATTCTAAGGTGCCCCCTCAAATGGTTTCCAAACTTGCCAAGCATGGAAACCTCTGCCCTAGGTCATTTACCAGTTAATACTCACACCCTGGAAAATTCCCTTCACCCTGAGTGTCTCCAATCAAAAATCTAGATAACTCATTTTCTAGTGCTCAGTAGAAATTTAAAGAAAACAAAGATACTAGGTTGGACCATATGAAGTTACCAATATTTGACTATTTTTTGACTTACAAGAAAATACATAGCAAATTGATAGGGCTCAACATAATTGATGCAGGTTTTCAAAAAGACCGTTCTTTCATCACTGCAAAAGGATTGACAAGCCCACCCTGGGCCAAACATCGGCAGACAGGCACAAGAATCACCTGGACAATGTTTAAAATGAGCATTCCCGGGCCTACCCCCATAGTCAGTACTGGAGTTGGGCTAGGGTAGTTCAGGAATTTGCCTTCTTAAAAGGCATCCCAGGCATCCCAAGGCACAGAGATTGCTCTAAAGAAAACTCCCATGGAGCATTTCTAAACTGGAAGAATATTCTGTTCCCAAGTACTCAGAAGATAGCACCCCAAGATACTGTACTTCTCCAAGAGCATCCTTAATCTGCTTGCAGACAGGCCAGTTTGAGGACTTCTGCTGTAATAAGTAGGCAAAAGCCTGATGACAGTCTCAAATCCTTCTTCCACAACTTTCCAGCTGGGAGAAGTCTTTTGAGTGCCCAGTTTTTTCGTTTTAATGACCCATGCCTCCTTTTGTTGTTGCTGTTTTTTTTGTTTATTTTGTTTTGCTGCCTGAAATTAATGATTATTGCAAGGGGATCTAGACCACTCTTTAAACAGCAGTGTTTGGGTAATGTGCCCAGCCCCCATCTCTCTACCATCCAGGAGAGAATTACTGCGGCTCCACTTGTTGGCTTAGAGACTATTTATTCCCATCTTCCACATCGCAGATTCAAACCAAAGCCTCATTATTTCCACTATGTTTGTTTTGCTGCAGAATGGTAACATTTACATGGAAATGGGTCTTTTTCTCTATCCTATAATTTGGATTGTTTAGTTTTCCTTTTTGGACTCCTTTGAAGCTGCTGAAGAAAGAAGTCCGCAGGAATCTGGAGAAAGGAAGAGAGTGGGCTACAGGGGGCGGAGTAGGCGGCAATGTTGTCTGCTTCTCTGTCTCCTCGGTCCCCCACCACCACTTCCTAGCTGGACTACGCTACCTCCTTCCTGTTTCTGCTCTTCTGCCTCCCACAGCCAGGCCAAAACAGGTTAGCATTTAGGGCTGGAGCTCCGGCTTTAACACTGACTTGATAATGGGCCTTGAACAAGTCACCTTTCTTCTCTCAAGGCCTCTCTTCCCATGTGAATAGTGAAGGTGTCTAACCAGATGACCTCTGTATTCAATTACTTTCCCAAGCCCATTGGGCTGTCCCTCATTCTGCTGTGAGGTAACCAAAAAATAAGCCCTTTACTAGCCATATGACTTTGGGCAAGTTATTTAACCCCTCTGATAGACCATCAAAGTGAGTCACACCATTCCCTTATCCATTCACAATTTAGAAAAAAAAAAGTGGATTCTTAAAACTTTTTTATTATTTATTTTTGAGAGAGAGCGAGACAGAGTGCAAGTGGGGGAGGAACAGAGAGAGAGGGAGACACAGAATCCGAGGTGAGATCCAGGCTCTGAGCTGTCAGCACAGAGCCCGACATGGGGCTTGAACTCACAGACCGCAAGATCATGACCTGAGCCGAAGTTGGACGCTTAACTGACTGAGCCACCCAGGCACCCAAAAAGTGGATTCTTTATACCCAAGCCATGAAAAAAACACCCAATCCATGTCCCCTCAGATGTCCCTGAGTTCCGAAGACTATGCCATTACTGCCTAAGATTTTCCAAAGACTTTCCAAGGCTTTGAATCCTCTCTCATAACCCAAACACACCAACCACCCCTACTACCACACCCACCAGCCCCAGTGGGCTGCTAATTTCTGCTCCCCTCTCCCCTTTATTTCTGGCTAGAGGGTTCCATGAAAAATGTATTTCCCCTTCTAGACAGGTATTCTAGAGAAGAACTTGCATATGTCCACAATAAGGAATACAGAAGGATGCTCACTGGAAGCTTGTTCAATATAATGAATAGAGAACAAAGGTCCATCAACTTAAATAACATGGTAAGCAACTCATTTAACAGAGTACTATGTAGCAATTCAAGAATGAGGCAGATCTATGAGTACTAATATGAGTAGACAGACAAGATATGCTGTTGAATAAAAGAAGAAGCCATAGACTGGTATGGACAGTATGATATCTTATATGTAAAAAAAACAAAACAAAAAAACAAAAAAACTGTACATATTCTAAGGGTATATATATGTATTTAAACAAACACACACACACACACACACACACACACACACACGGTACAGACATAGAAAAGATTTAGAACAATGTATAAGAAACTGATAACACTGTTCACCTCCAAGGAAGGGATGGTCAAGGGGACTTCAGACTGAAATGTTTTAATATTTTTACTCAACAAATCTTATATTACTTAAGAAATTTAAAATAATTTGAAATAATACAGCCCCTAGGTATATGATAATAGCACAAAGGATGGGGTAAAGGAAAAAATATCTTGTTGTAAGGTTCTTACACTATACATGAAGTGGTATAATATTATTTGAAGATGAGTATTTTTTGAAGATGAATATTTTAAAATGTGTAAATTAAAGATGAATATTTTAAATCTTATGATATGCACTGTAAAAAAAAAATTAAAAGAGGTTTAACAAGACAAGAGTTAAGAGAAAACAGAATCATAAATAATCCAAAAGCAAGTTGGCAAAGGAGGAGAAAGGAACAAAGAACAAACAGAACAAAGAGTAAACAGCTGACAGGATTTAAATCCTGTAGATTTAAATATAACCATATCGGGAGCCTGGGTGGCTCCATCAGTTAAGCGTCAACTCTTGATTCAGCTCAGGTCACGATCTCATGGTTCTTGAGTTAGAGCACCACGTGGGGCTCCAAGTGTGGAGCCTGCTTGGGATTCTCTCTCTCTCTCTCTCTCTCTCTCTCTCTACCCCTCTCTCTACCCCTCCCCCTCTCACAAAATAAATAAGCTTAAAATTTTTTAATAAAAAATAAATACATAAATAAAACCATATCAATAATAGCAATGTTAAATGGCCTATGCACCTCAATTAAAAGACAGAGATTGTAAGATTGGATAAAAAAGCAAGACACCATGATACGTGGTGTACAAGAAATTTACCTTCAAGATGAAGACATAACTAGGTTAAAAGTTTAAAAGAAGCAAAAAGATATACCATGCAAACACTAATGCAAAGAAAGCTGGGGTGCCTTTGTAAAGATCAGACAAAGTGCACTTCAGAACAGGAGTATTACCACATATAGAGAGTCATTAGATAATAATAAAGGATACAATTCACCAGCAAGACGTAAGAATCCTAACTGTATTATATCTAACAGTGGAGCTTCAGCTGACATTAAGCAAAAATTGACGGAGCCCAGAGGAGACACAAATAACTCCATGACTAGAGTTGGACACTTCAACAATGCTCTCTCAGTAATAAAGGAAGTGAAAAAAAATTAGGAAGGACACAGAAGACATGAAAAACACTATAAACTAACTTGACCTAATGTTTATTGAGAACTCTAGCCAACAAACAGCAGAATACATATTCTTTCCAAGTACACATGAAACAGTCACCAAGATAGAACATACACTGTTCATAAAACAAACCTCAAGTTTAAAATATTGAAATTATACAAAGTATGTTCTCACCATAATGGAATCAAATTAGAAATCAAAATACAAAAGTATTTGGAAAAATCCCCAAAATTTGAAAATTAAAAACATACTTCTAAATTACTCAAAGAAAAAGCCAAATAAGAAATTTAAAAAATAGGGGTGCCTAGGTGGCTCAGTCGGTTCGGTGTCCAACTGTTGATTTCAGCTCAGGTCATGATCTCACGGTTCATGGGTTCAAGCTCCATGGAGGACTCCTTACTGATGTACTAACAGCATGGAGCCTGCTTGGGATTCTCTCTTTCTTGGTTTCTCTCTGCCCCTCCCCCGCTCCCACACTTGCATTCTTGCACTCACTCACTCTCAAAAATAAACTTTGAAAAAAAGAAATTTAAATAACAATCTCAATTGAAAATAAATACAAAGTATCAAAATTTATGGGCTACAGATAAATCAGAATATATAAGGAGATTTGTAACATTAAACATGTATAATGAAAATAGCCATGCAAACATGGTAAACATTCCTAAAACCCACCAGACTTTCTCTAAGAAGTGTGGCAAATGCCAACAAAATAACACAGTACAAGAAAGGCAAGGATTGTCATGTGTCCAGGGGAAGCAGTGCTAGGACAGGAGGCAAAGTGACTGTGGCAAGCAGAGTAAGCCAATTTTCCACAAAAAGGTTAACACGACAAAGAAGATTATACTGAGGCTAGAATGCATTGAGCCCAGCTATGGATCTAAAAGAAAGCTGCCTATTAGGAACTGCAGGCATTTTGAACTAGGAAGAGATAACAAGAGAAAAGGCTAAATGATCGTTATTATAAAGACAATACAATCTTGAGGTTATGTTCACTTAAAAAAAATTATATTAAGGGAAAAATGGTCTCAAATTAGTGATCTAATAAGTATTACCTGAAGAAATAGGAAAAGGAAAGAGAAGGAAGCAAACAGAAGGAAGAACATAATTAAAATATGAGCAGAAATCTATCAAATAAAAAACAAAAATAAGAAAATCAAAGAAACCAAAAGCTATTTCTCTGCAAAGAAAATGACAATAAACCTCTAGTCAGCCTGATCACAAAAGACACAATTACCAATATCAAAAATGAAATAAGGAACATCACCAGATCTACTAACATTAAAAGAAAAATAAGAAAATATTATGAACTATGACAATAAATTCAACAACTTATATGAAATAGGCAAATTCCTTTAAAAAAAATAATAAAGCCTATGACCTACTGTAGTAGACAGTGAGAATTCTAGTATTTATCTGCCTAAGGCACTCCAAGTAGAAAAATCATAATGAGTAAAGATGTGGAAACACTGAAAAAAACAGGCGTTTATTACCGGAGTAAAAAAATGCAGAGTAGAGAGTAACAAAAGAAGCTAAAAAAGTAGAGATCAGCAAATAGAGGATAAGTTAGAAACAGAGATTAGCTAAGAGGCTACTGCATAGTTTGGTGACAGATGATGAGGATCTGAACTACCAGGGGGGGAGTAAGAACTGAAAGGAGATTAAAATCTGAGAAATATTTAGCAGATAGTTGCTAAATATTGGTGACTAAACGTGGGAAGAATGAAGGAGGTGGAGCATAGAAAGCCTCACCTGTTTCTGGTGTGGTGACCAGGTGCTACCAATTGATACTGGGACTAGGATAGCAAGGGCGGTGATGGCAGAGGAAGATGATAAGCTAAATTTATGGATTTTAGGTTTGGAGCACCTGTGGGAAACCAAGGTGGGGAATGTTTAGCAAGCATCGGGATGCATAAATTTGAAGCAAAAGGGAAAAGTCAGCATTGAAATAACTTACTTGATGGGTAGATATCTCACCTAAGGAGACCATAAGAAAAGAAGAGAAATGGCTCAAGGGTAGAATCCTGGATTAGAAAATCATCTGAAATTCACAGGGCACCTGGGTGGCTCAGTTGGTTGAGCAACCGACTCGGGCTCAGGTCATGATCTCACCGTTCATCAGTCTGATCCCCACATCCGGCTCTATGCTGACAGCTCAGAGCCTGGAGCCTGCTTCAGATTCTGTGTCTCCCTCTCTCTCTGCCCCTCCCCAGCTTGTGCTCTCTCCCTCTCAAAAATACATAAACATTAAAAAATAATAATAATAAAGAAAAGAAAAGAAAAAAGAAAGAAAAAATCATAACTTCTGGAAAAGCTTTGTGATTTTTTGGAATAACAGTTCAGAACCAAGTGCAATTATGCACAAAATGTATAATATCAAAAACTTAGAACAAACCTGAATATCAAAGAAAAAATAGGCTGAGCTAATATGGAACATATTTAAAATGATGTTTACGAACAGTACATAACAATGCCGAAATTGCTTACGATAAAACGTTAAATGTTTTCCCACCTTTCACAAATAATATATGTATGTATATTATTTAAACACTGAAAATAGGCATAGCAAAGTCTGGAAAGAAATGCAACACGTGTTAGCATTAAATGTTTGGGGTCGAGCCTATGAGCACGACTATTACGGGGTAATCCGTATCTTGTAAACTTGCTAGATAACACTCATGCAAGAAAACCTGTCCAAAAGAAGAAACGCAGCGTTTACTCCCATCTCTGGCGACGACCATCACACCCGGAGACCCCGACGCTGAGAGCCCCCCCACCAAAGCAAGGCTGGAGTAGAAGCCTACCTGAGTCGTGGAAGCAACTCCACGCGCTGTGCTGGAGGCCTGCGCCGCGCGGTAGGACCTGGGACTCCGGAGTCTGCACGGGCTTCCGTCTCTGCCACTCAGGGGTGACCTCGTGCCTCCACCGTCAGGTTGCGCTGAGGGCCTTCCCCTCGGCGCTCTCACGAGCCATCGCCCGGCCTTGCTAGAGGCGCCCGGGCCTTCCTGGCAGCTTTCCAGAAAACAGTTTCCAGCGCTGGCCAGGCACCCTCGGTGGATACTGGTCGTGGGGGAGCGTGAGACGCTGGCCTCGCCAAGCCCCCGCGGCAGCTGCAGCACCAGCTGTGGGCCAGCCGGAACCCGGCGTTGAACAAGGCAGCTGTGGGCCAGCCGGAACCCGGCGTTGAACAAGGCAGCTGTGGGCCAGCCGGAACCTGGCGTTGAACAAGGCTCTCCGGCTCCTTCCACCCCTGCAGCGGCCTCACTAGGCGGGTGTGCATAGCGCTCCAGCCCCTGGGACCATGACACTGGAACCTGGGCCCAGGGACCTGCCGGGCAGCCAGGGCAGTGCGGCCTCAACAGGCAGCAGTCAGTGAGGCTGATGGAGGTGACCTGCGCGGAGCTCCCGCAGAGAGGGCTGCAGGCGCTCAGGGCCTCTTGAGGCCTCTCCGGGCCTTCGTAGGCCGACCCGGGCCCGTGCGGCCCCAATGTAATGCCCTGCGGGCTAGGTGAGGGACTGCTGGTGAAGCCCCGCAGGCAGAGCGGGAAGGCCCCATCCTAACCCGGTCCGTGAGGGGGAAGCCCCAGCTTTTCCTTCCCGACTCAACATCCTGAAGGGAAGCCAGGCTGACCACCCCCTGAAAGCGAGAAGAGAGCCCCAAGCGGGCCCCGCCCCAGACTTCGGCCCCGCCCCTGGCGTGGCCCCGCCCCTGGCGTGGCCCCGCCCCGGGATGCAGCCCCGCCCCGGGATGCAGCCCCGCCCCCAGGGGCTTCCTCCAATCTCCGTCGTCAATTCCCTCACGGTTATCGACCGTTACCTGGGTGTGACACACAGGCCAGCAGTGAGGGAGAGAGAGAAGGCCCCCCAGGGAAGCTCAGAGAAGAGGGAAGGTCGCCCAGAGTTGCAACATAGTGCAACAAGAGTTGTGATGATGAAAGTGAAGACACCCATCCTTCTTTGGGAGGGTCAAGGAAGGCCTCCCGGAAGGATCCCTCCTTCACACAGCAGTAAGGAAGGAGGAAACGAGGGTGGGATGCAATCCTTTAGAAGATCTGATGACGAAAGGCTCCCATGGGAAGGCTTGCAGTACCTTTCAGGAGCAGGCCACACAGCAAAATGTGTTGAGGAGGTGTTGAGGAGGGGGCTTGAGGAAAATGAAGGAGGTCTGATAGAGTTTTGAGCAGTTTGAGGGGAAGGAGACTCAAGAACCAATGATGTAAACTCGACAAGGGCAGGGAGTTTTGTCTTTCTCACTGATGTGTCCCAAATGCTTGTAACAATGACTGTGATACTTTACCCAGACCCCTCTGGTTTCAATTTGGATATGGACAACGCACAGGTGATGGAGTTTTTGGAAGCAACCTACTTGCCCTTAGCCTGTGTCCCAGGACAAAGCCACTGAAACAGCATCTCGTCCTTTGTTCCCAAGTGATGTTTTGTACTTTATTCCAGCTGGGGCAAAAACTATGGGTCTTGTTCATTAGGGTGTCACCTAGGTCCCTGGGCTGGGAGGGTGACTGCTTGGATTGGTATGTCCCCAAGTCCTACCTCCTTTCTTTGATGCATGTATGTTTTGGATATCCTAAGGGCCCTCTCATCCTTTGGGGCTACATTCTTTTTCTGGCTTTTCCTTGGGGCCTGAAGCTTATGGACACAGGGATTCTGCTGACCCAGGCTGCTCCAGAGCTGGGGATGCTTTGACCTTGACTATCTCCCTCAACTGTTTAATCCTTGAAAGAATTCCAATTCATTCCTAAATTTATCTCCATTATCATATTCCTAAAGTGGAAACTCAACTTAGAGAAGGTACCCTCCTTCTTTAGTAAGTTCTTCCTCTCTAGAACTTTCCTCCAAGGGTGGGGGAAAAGGTCTAGGGATTGGTTATCTGCATTTGGGTTGCAGGAGGAGGGCATTAGAGACTAAATAAGAGAAAGTGGTGAGGGACAATGGTCAAACGACAGGAGAGTAGCCAACAGGGACTTGCTGTGCAGAGTAAGGACCTCAGAAGAACTAGCTACATTTCTGCTGCAGGGTCTCTGAAGGTTTGGGGATTTGTAAGTTCCTACAGACTATGCAATTTCTCTAGTTCACCTTCACATATCCAGAAGAGTCAGAGGGCTATGGAACAGCAAGTGACACTAAGGGAATCACAGAACAATGGAGTTGGTAATGTGTCCTCTGTTGTTTTAGAAATGATCCCCTCCTTAAGAAAGGGGCGCCTGGGTGGCTCAGCCGGTTAAGCATCTGACTTCGGCTCTGGTCATGATCTCACAGCTCGTGGGTTCGAGCCCTGCGTTGGGCTCTGTGCTGACAGCTTAGAGCCTGGAGCCTGCTTTGGATTCTGTGTCTCCCTCTCTCTCTGGCCCTCCCCTGCTCATGCTCTGTCTCTCTGTCTCAAAAATAAATAAATATTTTAAAAAAGTTTTTAAAGAAATGATCCCCTCCTCTTTGTCCTCCCAAATCTGGAAATCTGTACTCTTTGTGACTTGTACCTCCAGGAGCTTCTGGACAGTAGAGCTGAGGAAAGCATGTCTACCTGCATCTACATATCTGGTTACAGGATCTACCCAGAGATAGAACCTGATGGACAAAGAGAAAAAAACTCCTGCTGGAAATCACAGTATGAGAAGGTAGGGAGAAACAAGTCCTCAGCAGACACCTGCCACCAGAAGGTGGAAATGAGCAAGTGTTTCGAGCAATCAATGCTTGAGGTTGTTGCAACAGAAGAGGCCAGACAGAAGGGGGTTTTCTGAAGATGAGCTCTCTGGGACAGTGCTCAGTAAGACTGAAATCAAGCCAAAAACCAACACTCTCAGAGTCCAGCAATGGTGGGGTAGAGACAGTTGGTGGAGGGGGCTGACAGGCAAATGAATCAGTGGGATTCATGGAGTGAATGGAACGAGGTATTGGTGAGAAATGGGAAGCTGAGGTCCTTACAAAGAGGGTAGCATCATACGAAGAGGTGGGATCTGGTTGCGTAAGAGGGTCTAGTAGTTCTGTGTGTTCCAGAGGATAGGAGGAAGGGTAAATGAGGGGAGTAGAAGACAGTCTGTTATGATTGTAGCTCCAGAGGCAAAAAGGGATCTGGTGCCCAGTGATGAGACTGAATAAGAGAGCCTGGGGTCAAATGGAAGCAGAGGGATCTTGGGGGAAAAAATGAGGAAACTGGTTTGTGGGGATGAAGGAAGGATAGTGAAAGATGAGGTGAGACTAAGGCAAGGAGGATTCCCAGGCAGAGGAGATAAAGCCATCATTGGAGTGGTAAAAGAGAGGATTGAGAATTTGGGAGAGCCTCTGGCGGCAGTAATAGGGGGAAAGCAGGGATGAGGGAGTGGGGCCCACTGTGAAGGGCAGAGCACAGAGAGAAGGAAACAGGCTCTGTGGGAGCAGAGTCAGACACGAGCTAGGGAGGTGCAAGGGTTGACAGGATTCTGCAGGGTCCTGGGAAGGGAGGCTGATAAATAGGTCAGAAGTGAATGGGCTCAGAGGCGCCTGAGTGGCTCAGTTGGTTAGGTGTCTCACTTTGGATCAGGTCATGATCTCACAGCTCTGTGAGTTTGAGCCCCACATTAGGCTCTGTGCCACCAGCTCCGAGCCTGGAGCCTGCTTTGGATTCTGTGTCTCCCTCTCTCTCTGCCCCTCCCCTGCTCACATGCTGTCTCTCTGTCTCTCAAAAATAAAACATTAAAAAAAAAATGTTTAAAAAAAAAACAGTGAATGGGCTCAGCCTGAAGGGCTGGTAATGGGTTTTCTGGAAGGTCTGGTAAAAGAGTGGAGGCCAGAGTTAAAGACAACTCAGGCAGAGGAGCCGAAGGAACAAAGGGGACACTGACAGAGCAGCATCTTTCACAGGCCTGCTAAAAACAGAAGGTCACCCTCCACACGGATGCCTTCCCAACCCTCCCTGCTCAGGTCTTGACCCAGCAGTTACTGACACAGAATAGGAACAAGAGGGTCTGGAGAGGGTAAGGGCCCCTAAGGCATACTGCCCCTGCCTATTAGAACATCCTATACCCATGATACATGTACTTCCCTCACTTTGCTTTTATGAAAGACCTACATTGCTACCTGTTTTCACTACCCGAAAGAATTCCAAAGAGAATTTTTGCTTTTACCATCAAAAGGTGAAGAGTGAAAATAGCATTCAGCATTTGTGTTGCAGTTATAGAGGCAGGTCGCACCCCAAGCAGCAGCAGTGGCAGTGAGAGCGACCCCACCAAGGTCCTTCCCCAGGAACTATACTCAGCATCTCAGCCTCCAGCCACCAGAGCTCTGAACTATGTCTGTGAGCATCTGTGCTCTATCTCAATTTATTCTGTGGCTCCCTTAGCAAGATGTGCCCTAAGGTATCAGAAAAGCCTAAGAAGTTTTTTTTTTTTTTGGGGGGGGGGGAAGGTGGGAACATTCAAAATAATTTCTAGAAATGGTAATGTTTGCTTTATGCTATTTTTTTCTTCTTTGGCTTATGAAAGTTTTCATAGGAACACACTAGTTTTGGATAGTGGAGAAAGCTGTACACCTTTTATAAACCTCATCCCAAGACTTGCTTTCTCATTCTGTTCGCCGTGGGTTCCTCCTTCAGGAACAACCGCAGGCATCACTGGGGCCCCAAAATTGCACAGCCCATCTTAAGAAGCGGGGAAACAGAAAAGAAGGGAAGAGATTAATCACTTCCAGAAAAAGTCCCATGCCACCACAGCTTCCTTCTGGCAAGTTCTACAGGCTGGTAAAACAAGAGACTGAGTTACATGTTGAGAAAGTGAAAATTAGTTTGGCCTGAGACACTGAAAATCCACCATGTCATTCATCAAGCTGGGAAAACAGACACAGAACACAGATAAAGCCAGCTGCAAAATTAGCAGAAAATTCTATTTCTCCCAAGGAAACACTGCAGCTGTAAAGTGTCCTAATGACACTCAGTAGCATGACTATTACTTTGTTACTAAGAAATCTTGCTTTCTAAAATCATAGTTTATCAGAAACTTCATTTTTGAAATAATTTCAGTAAGAACAAAACATCCTACTGTTGCCTACAGGATCTAATTCACTTTGACACAGAGCAACTGCCTTGATATCCAACCCAGGTACAGATTCAAGATAGGGGTTCAGGGGTGTAACATTCTACATCTATCTTAATTTGTAGTTTCTAAGAAAAGGAGACCTTGTGTCCCATTTCACCATCCAGACCTGATGTTATCCCTTTTACATACAGCCCTCCTTCGCTTTAACTTATCAAAATACTGTTTCATATCAATTTCAGGGGCGCCTGGGTGGCGGTTAAGCGTCTGACTTCAACTCAGGTCATGATCTCACAATTCGTGAGTTTGGGCCCCGCATCAGGTTCTGTTCTGACAGCTCAGAGCCTGGAACCTGCTTTGGATTCTGTGTCTTCTTCTCTCTCTGCCCCTTTCCACTTGTTTTCTCTCTCTCTCTCTCTTTCTCTCACTCTCAAAAATAAATAAATGTTTAAAAAAAAATAAATTTCACCTAAATGCCATCCCTCCTTAAAGCTGCATCATAATTTTTCCCTTTCTTGGTGGCACATGCCATGGTTCCTATGTGACCTCCCTCGTTGCAACAAGCCAATAAACCTGACTTTGTCAACTATAAGTTTGTTCCTGGTGTCCTGATTAGGACACCTGAAGGTTCTCTTGATACTTGGTCAATACCCTCCCTACTAAGCTTTGGCCTCCTTAACTCAGTACTAATGTGCATATCTGAGACTCCTTGAATCTCAAGACATTGAAGGTCTCTTTGTCTCTGATTGTGTGATTTTACACTGAATTTAGATTCCGATATCAAAGGACCAAAGATACAACCAGTTTAATATTTGTCTGCTAGAATTTTTGGTTTCTGGTCAGACCTGAGTGTCCCCTGGTGAAGTTTGACTTTTAACACCATCTTCTGCCTTATGTTTGTCCACCAGCTTCTGTTTGTCTATGAGAACTTTCTCCAGTCTTCTCTGGGTATGAGAAATTGGCTTTGAAAGATCTCTCCACACAGAGCCAGGTGGCTGCTGATTTCCCAGGTCAGCAAGTAGAAGCAGCCTAACCTTAGGGCTGAGGACTTAAAACACAAGTGATATTTTACCTCTGAACAACAGTCAAAAAATCTCTCATGGGCTTGTCTGCTAATAAGTCTGTGCTAGCACCTGGCATAACTTCACCGAGGATAAATTAGAATTATAGTGGCCACTAGGGGAACTTTGACATGAACAGGAATGTTCATTTGAGAAATGCCTAAGGCAAAAAGGGAACAGAAACTCTCAGGAGATTGTATAACTGGTCTAAAAGAGAGAGATCACTGTGATTAATGTAGATTTCCCCTCTGTTTCCATTCTGTAGGGATTAATAAACACTGGCTTTTAATTGTATGGCTTGATAAAATTGTCAAGGGCTTGAGTTACTGTTTAAACCTATAATGACTTTCTCTTTTGGGTCTATGTATATATGAAACAGGTTTTCCTGCATCTAAACTTTCTCCCTTCTCCTTACAGAGAAAAGATAACCTTTTTTTTAAATATTTATTTATTTTTTGAGAGAGAGACAGAGCATGAGTGGGGGAGGAGGAGAGAGAGAGGGAGACACAGAATCCAAAGCAGGCTCCAGGCTCTGCGCAGTCAGCACAGAGCCCGACGCAGGGCTCAAACCCATGAACCGTGAGATCATGACCTCAGCCGAAGTCAAACACTTAACAGACTGAGCCACCCAGGCGCCCCGAAAAGATAACCTTTTACATTGATAATTTCATATTTGTCTAAAGCTACCTCTTACTTTTTTTTTAAGTTTATTTATTTATCAGAGAGAGAGAGAGAGAGAGAGAGAGGAAGCAGGGGAGGGGCAGAGAGCGAGGAGAGAGAAAAAATCCCAAGCAGGCTCCACACTGCCATCAGGGAGCCCAATGCAGGGCTCTAACTCACTAACCACAAGATCATGACCTGAGCAGAAGTCAAACATTTAACCAACTGAGCCACCCAGGCACCCCACTCACTTTGTTGTTGGTCTGTCCCTCTGTTTTTCCCCCACTTGGGAATTTTTAAAGATCAATTGCTCAGACAAAAAAAAAATCATGGTCATTATTTTGCATACTATATAGTCAAAAATGTCAAAGAATAAAAAAAATAAAAATGTCAGTAAACTATTTTGCATTATAAAATGTAGACAAATGTATTTAAATAGTAGCCTTCATTACTATAGCTATGAGAGATCTTAGCTTCAATATAAGAGCTTTTAAATTTTTGTTTAAGTTTATTTATTTTTGACAGAGACAGAGTGTGAGCATGAGCTGGGGAGGGGCAGAGAGAGAGGGAGACACAGAATCCGAAACAGGCTTCAGGATCCGAGCTGTCAGCACAGAGCCTGATGCAGGGCTCGAACTCACAAACTGTGAGATCATGACCTGGACCAAAGTCAGATGCTCAACCGACTGAGCCACCCAGGTGCCCCTAATATAAGAGCTTTTAATTATGACTTTAAGATTACTCAAATTTTGTTTCATGAATACAAAGTTTATAAAGTGTATTTTTTAAAGTATCCTGTAATTGTCTCATAAATAAATTTTGGATAAATTAGAATGAGTTAATCATATTGATTAGAGACAATATATGCCTATATTGCCTTGTGGGTTTTTTTTTTTTATGTTTATTTATTTTGAGAGAGAGATAGAGCATGAGCAGGGAAGGGACAGAGAGAGAGGGAGAGTGAGAATCCCAATCAGGCTCCATGCTCAGCATGGATCCCAACTCGCAGCTTGATCTCACAACTCTGAGATCATGACCTCAGCCAAAATCAAGAGTGGCATGCTTAACTGACTGAGCCACCCAGGCGCTCTTGCCTTGGTTTTATTATATAAAGTTATTGCCCTGGTTTTATTATATAAGATTAATGCTAAGACAGTATTCTAGTTTATATAAAACTAAGATTAAAACTTCAAGATTTAAACCTTCTAAATTTTGTATGTTGGTTTTATGGGACAAGAAAAGAATCACGGTTGAAGCAAACTTTTCAAGATTACAAAATATAAAATTGTGTTTAAGTAAAATCATAGGACAGATGTCTTTTAAAGGGTTCTGATCTTATAAAATTCGTACAATACTATGAATCATAAGGATTTAATGTTTTAACTAAAATTATAATTTCCATATACTTAATTAAAATGTTAAGACTTTAGAAAATGTTGAATTACTTGATATATAATATTTGGATACCTGAACAGTTTCTAAGCTTTGAAATATATGTGTAATATATATAATAGTTTTAATTTATCCTTATTCACATACATTATATAAGGACTATAGATTAATAGAATGTATAAATGTTTAAAGATTTTATTTTTTTAAAGTAATCTTTACAACCAACATGGGGCTCAAACTCACAACCCTGAGACCAAGAATCACACACTCTACTGACTGAGCCAGCCAGGTGCCCCTTAGATAAATTATATTTTAAGATTAAAGTTAACTTTATTATACATACATATTTATGTATGTCTACATATACATACAGAGGTACATTAATAAACTTTAATTCTATAAATGACAAAACGATAATTTCAAGGATATATTCAATGTTAATTGATTTATTCACAGAAAAGTCTTCTAAATCTCTTACTGCAAATTATAACATAGACAATACACAAAAAGAATAAAATTCGTGTTTTCTTTCCATAAAATGACCTCAGTTATTTTGTGCCTAGATAAGAGTTTTCTTTTGAATCACCAAAATATTCTATTAACTCTCTGTCCTAGCATTCTTTTGAGTAATAACACAAATTCCCTTACTTTTTTAAGTTACTACGTCAGATCTCAAAGAAAGAATGCAGTCAAACCTCCGTGAGAAGGACCTTACTAGGTACTGTTAACAACTAACACAACAGGGAACCCATGCCTCCCAAGTCAAAAGGCATAAGCCGCACGAAATCCCTGGGAGGCTGTCCTGAGACCTCACACAGAGAAATCTGAGGAATCATTCCAGAACAGATAACAGCAGGAAGTTGCACCTCCCACCCAAGACCATTGGGACCGCACTGGTAACCACAGGAAGTGCCACCTTCCCTCAAGATCCACCAGACAAGACCACCAGAGCCACCCGCTGCGGCGCTTTAACCTGCACGTGCTTTTGCTCTTTTCCTTTGTTCTTTCCTCTCTGCAAAGTTAAGGTTTCAGTTGTTAACACTTCTTGTCTGTTAACCAGGATACCTCCAAGGTCTTTATCTTTAATACTCTTTGTTTGTTTTTTTACCTTAGTCACTCCTCGGTACGAGTCCAGTGCCCGGCTACAACATGCAATTAATTACACTGTCTGTTGGGTTTGTACTTACTTTCCTTCGGTGCCATCCGACTTCCTTTGCTAGAAGTATCATGGAATTAATCAAATGATTTCCTAGGTGATAAGACTCAACCAAGAAGGGATCTAGGGATGGACAATATTGTTAACAGGTCAAACAACTAGAATTCTA
The DNA here is from genome assembly GCF_023721935.1 of Panthera uncia. NCBI lineage: Eukaryota > Metazoa > Chordata > Mammalia > Carnivora > Felidae > Panthera > Panthera uncia. The sequence goes on from NC_064807.1 coordinate 67,649,338, forward strand.
AAATTCCCTGTCATGTCATACATAGAAAGGAAATATGGGTTCCTAAACAAAACAATGCTCAGAAAATTAGCATTGTGAAAATTAGCTGTTCCACGCAAATTTTCACAAAAAGAAAGCCAGTGGTGGTGGTAAAATAAGTGACAAGTAGGAGTTTTGAGAAAATAGGACACAAGGAGGGGGAAAAGATGGTAAGAGTTCACTGAGGGGAGATAGGCTCCAAAAAGGTACTCGGGCAAAGAGGCAACAGAGGGAAATATTCCTCTGGAGAGTCCACAGACTATATTCCCTATATTCCCTATAGGTTTCTGAGCCAGTATCAATCCCAGGCTGCACTGGGCCCTGTCACTGCATAAGTCATCCTAGGAAGAGGGATACAGGAAAGAGGGGAGAGAGATTGATCTCCGGTTCACCAGAAAAGCTCGTCCTGTGCTTCATTAGGTTCTTTCAGTCATCCTCTCCAATGTGAGAATCCAAGAGCTTGGGTTACTTGTGGTGAAGAGAGGAGCAAAGTGATATTTTAGGGGCCGAGTGGAATGATCCTTTGGGGCAGACTCTTGGGGGACTAAGACTCTGAAAGCAACAAAATTAACACACAAGATAGAATAGGCCATGACAATAATAGGAAGGCCTTTCACAGACATTATCTCATGGGATCCTCACAACAACCCTGTGAGGTATGGAGACCAGATGATACCTCAGAGGAGGAACCTGAACCTTGGGAAGTCAGACAGCTTGTCCAAAATCAGGATCTGGGGTTTCTGCCTCCAAAACCAGTAGTGTTTCCAATATATCTCACGTGGCCCTCCCCATGGCAGAACAGGGAATCCTTGTTGTGAACCTCCCCTCTAAGAGTTCTGTTTTCTAATGGGAATTGCTCTAGGAACTGCCATCCGCAGAGATTGTGGACCTGGGTCCTCATGGACAGGTGAGATTAAGGTTGACGATACAAAACCTTGCCTTTTAATGCTAGACCTTTGTTCCTCTTTCTGACTGTGCACTGATCTTAAGAGACTACAGTGAGTGGCTAGGACCAAATTTTCACGCTCTTCTCTCTAGATTAGCTGCAGACATTCATTATTCATTATTCACGGATAATCTAATTTTCTAAATTATTAGAGCTCTGTTAGTCACTTTAAAGTGAATAGAATATTGTCCACTTTTCCTTCTACAAAAATTTCAAAAAGGGTTTTCTGTAGGTCAATCTCAACTATTTTTCAGTCCCTATCCTCTTCAGGTAAAGGACACAAATTGCCCAGAACAGAAAGTTCATGTGTATTCCTTCACATCGGACTTGACCCTGATGACAGAGCTTGGGTTCCAGCATCTGATTTGAGGCTTTCAAAGCCGAGGAGCACTATTCTCCATATCAGCCCCAACACAAAGGGAGGCCCTGGCCCAGAGATACCGGAGTTGGAATCACGACTGATGAATAGAGTTGAGGGACTCTGTCCTCCACAGGTACCCCGAACACTCTTTATAATCCAGTCTATGGCAGGTGACTCACTGTTATCAGGGTTCTATAGGAGCCCTCTATCATCCCAGATAGAGGGACTGTGAGCTTCAGATATAAATCCCAGTTCCCACTCCTATGCCTGTCCTGTGCCCTGTGATGACATTCTAGCCTTTCCTGAGAGTTTCCATCTCAGGTGGCTCTCTGTATCAACATAATTGGTGTAGAAAAGTAGGAAGAGGAGAAGATTCCTCTCTGCTGGGGGCTGGCCCTAAGGTTCCTTTGCCATATTGATGTGTCTGTTTTTCCTAAATGTTGGTAAAGTTTGCTTCCTCTGTAAATAGTAGAGGAATAGAAAAAGGAATCCCATACTCACAGAAAATATAAAATGGAACTAGTGCCCCAACGCTCATTGAGAAAGTATCTGAAAGCAGAGTTTATCTGAAGTGCACAGAAGCCTCAAACAACTGAGCACTGAGAAAATGTACTGTAGACTAGAGTTCTAGGTCCCCACCATGGAGTTATGGAAAAGTGACAGTGTTTTCGATGTGGGAGAGGGTCCTTAAAGAGGAAGGTGAATCCACAATCCCTCTCCACAGCATCCAGCCTAGTAGAACCCTTCACTCCTCCCCAGCCTTCTAGATCCTTCCATCCTTCTCTGGGCCTTAGTATTTTTCCAACTCCATCCTTTTTTCATATCACAGATATACTTATGCCTCCTACAACCCCAGATATTATCTGAGTTGTCCCCCTTGGTCACCTCAGCTTTGATCCTACCAATTACCAATTATATAGCCTTTGAAAATGTGAAGTTGTTCCAGGAGTTTTTACTAACTCCCAGGAATTTAAATTCTCAAGATTTCCTGTTCTCAATTCCAGATTCCTAGCCAGCATTAATCCAGACATAGGATACAACTCCGCCTTTATGTTTACCCAAAAGTGTCCACTTTCACATAAAGCATTAGTGAGCAATGTAGCCTTTACAAAATGATGATGAAGAGGACTGGGGCAGACCTCACCCCTGGCAAACAATTTTAAAATCCCCAACTGCTATAAACACTGACTTATTTCCTTACCTGAAACAGTCTTAGCCCGGGGCACCTAGTCCTTTCCTACCCATGTGATGAGGCTTTGCCAAAACTGTCAGCAAAAACAAGAACGAAGGATAGATCCTCAGTTAACAGTGCTACTGGGATACTGTTGCTTTTAGGTACTTTCAGTGAACAGAGAAAGTAAAAGAATCTAAACCTTGAGTTCGTATTAATATATCAAATTTAACACAGGATTTTTACTTTAATTTCTTACATGTATCTCCTTTCTCCCATAGTGAAAAGTTTGGATCTTAACATTAACATTCTTATTTGTCCTTTCCTAATATATAAATTATATATTTCAAAATTATCATGCAAATATTACTCCTAATAATAAAACTACTGCGTGAAGTCTGAAATTATTTGCAATTCTTTTTTCATTAGAATATACCTCACCAGGAATGTATACCAGAAGAACATGTTCCAGGATGACTAGAAATAATTCTTTCCTCTGTCTGGTTATGCAACCAATTTGATAAAGAGTTAAGGTTATTAATTTCAATTAATTTTCAATTTTAGGGTTAGCATTCTTTTTCCTGATTTTAGTCTTCAGAAAAAAACAAAACGTTAACTTAGTTCAAAAGTCAAAAGTAAACTATACTTAGAGAAGTCTCACTTCCAACCCTTTCCTTTGATTCATCAACCAAGACATACAGATGATAACATAGCTTGGATTTCTTCCCTCAGGATGTAGAAGGGATATGAAGAAAGGCAAGAGAAGAAAGTAGAAAGACAATGGTTCAAATCCCCTACTGTTTGAAGGTGGGCATTTCCTATGCCTTTGAGACTTGATTTCTTCACATGAAAATGGGAAATGCAATACCCATCTAGAAATAATCTACAGATTAGATGAGGTAACATGTGAAATGCCTGGTCCACAGTAAATGCTCAAAACGTGAGAGCACTACTCAGTATAAAAAGATCAATGGGACTTTGAAATGTTAGACCAACTTGTCACCTAATTTTGGCATCTTTTAAAAATCCTTCTACATAATATAGAAATAATAATAATGTATGCTAACAGTCTGGAACAGGGGTCAGAAGACTAAACAAAAACCTATATTTGAAGAGAAATAAAAGTAACTTTTTTTTTTCCAAAACAAAAACACCAGACTTGTCTGGATAGCAGTGGTGAGGTAGACTAACAAGAAAAGACATAAAAAGAAAACTCAGACTATGACTATGTTAGGGACTGAATATTTGTGTCCCCCTCAAAATTTATGCCAAAACCTTACCCACCCCTGCAGTGTATAGTATTAGGAAGTAGGGCCTTCAGGAGGTAAATAGGATTAGATGAAGTCATCAGGGTACAGCCATCATCCGAACCCGAACCCTAACCCTAACCCTAATCCTAACCCTAACCAGAGCTTACTTCTGGTCTCTTTTCCCCCATGTGAGGACACAGCTGGAAGAGAGCCCTCTATGAACCAGGAAGCAGGCTCTGACCAGGCACCCAATCTGCTAGCACCTCGATCTTGGACTTCCCAGCCTCTAGAACTGGGAGAAATAAATGTTGTTTAAGCCACCCAGGCTATGGTCTTTGTGTTACAATAGCCCAAACAGACTTAAGGCTTTTTGAAATAATACAGAAGCCAAACAAACATCTGTGATAGCACTACATGAAAGGGAAATAAAATCCTTAGAAAATGAAAAACTCAGACTGCGTCAAAAAATGAAACCACACTCTAGGCTGTCTGTCTATAAACTACATGCCTAAAATAGAGACTCAGAAAAATTGGAAAAGCCAAGAGACCTCATAAAACAATAAAAGAATAAAAGCAGCTTAGTAAAAAAAAAAAAATCTCACAAAATCATGAGTTTCTAAAATTCTACTTAGGGACTTAAAGGAGAGAAAATTTATTTTTGGAGAGGAAGATACACGTTATTTTAGGATGGAAAGATACAAGATTATGAAGATATCTGTTTTCCCTAAATCTATATATCATTACAATTATAATGAAAACACCAACATGATTTGTGGCGGTTTGTGTCAAATATTACCAAAATTAATATAAAAAGAAGAAAGTCATAATACAGTCAGAGATATTCTGAAAAATAATAGTAATAAAGGGGGAGGGTGAAAGTGGCCCAAAGATATTAAAACATTTTAATAAAGTTAAAGTAAATAAAGCAGTATGGGGATGCCTGGGTGGCTCAGGCAGTTGAGCATCCAACTCTTGATCTCGGCTCAGGTCATGGTCCTGTGGTTTGTGGGATTGAGCCCTATGTCGGGCTCTCAGCGGACAGCATGGAGCCTGCTCGGGATTCTCTCTCTTCCTCACTCTCTGCCCCTCCCCCATGTTTTCTCTCTCTCAAAAATAAATAAACATTTTAAAAAATAAATTAATTAAAAAGTATGGTATGACACAAATATACAGGAATGTGGATGTGAATGGTCCATAAATTATCCCAAATGTGTATGGAAATTTAGCATCTTATAAAGGTGGTATGGCAAATCAGGGAGAAAAGATGGGATATTCAACAAAGTTGGGGCAATTGCTTAGCTGTTTGGGTGGAAAAACTGGCTATAACTCTCGCCTTAAATATGCATATATTTTTTTAAACATAAAAAGCTCTATAAGATTATCATCTTGGAATGAGAAAAGCATTACTATGTTTGAAAAAAGTATTTTTTATCTTTATTTATTTTTGAGAGAGAGAGAGAGAGCCGTGGAGGGGGACAGAGGATCCAAAGTGGGCTCTGCACTGAGAACAGAGAGCCCAATGAGGGGCTTGAACTCACAAACAGTGAGATCGTGACCTGAGCTGAAGTCAGACACTTAACCAACTGAGCGACCCAGGCGCTCCGAAAAACATATTTCAAAAAGCATAATAGTAGAGGATGGTTTTTATAATAAATCCAAAGAACACATAAATGTATAAATTCCACAGCATAAGCATTCTCATCCCTTCACACTCACTCCATGGAAGCGGGCACAGGTAAAAATCAGGTGCATCTGGAAAGGCATTTTAAAGGATAACCTGAAACCCAGAAATCTTAAAGAGAAAAGACTGATTTGTAGTTCAATATAAACGGGTTTAATATTTCTGTATTAAAACAAAAGGTAAAAACACAGTGGAAAACAAATGACACACTGGGAAAAATCAGAGCTCAAGTGATAAAGAATATATTTGATGCCACATTCTTACAAATCAATCAGTAAAAGGATTAATTCACAGGAGTTCGCACAGAACTATATATGAAAAGCTCTTCAACTCATTTGTGAAACATAAAATCCAACAACAATGAGGGTATCTTTTCCTCCCATGAGAATAGCAAAGGTAATGGAAATTTAAACCAACATATTTTTCCGTACCTGCATTAAAATAATACTGGGACCTGCATATTTTCTATTGCTATGTTGAACAATATTGAGAACAAGCAAAACTAATGTAGCTATTCATTCCAGGAAATGCTTTACTCCTAAAGATTACAATACAAAACAACTAAAATTATTTACTCTTCAGGACTAACTATTGTTCATCAAGGCTTGCTGCAAGATCTTCACTTTGTTTTGTCCACTGATCCAAAGCTATTACATCACAAACTAAACAATCCCAATCAATTTCCCACCTTGCAAGATCTGGCTAAGTTTGTTCTTCCCTGGGTACTTTCTCACAGCCCTAGAGGTACTGGCTGCTCCCTACATTTGCTATTTCTATATTCTTTAGAATTCCCTTTCTTATCTGTTAATCACCTTTTACTCGTTAACAGTTCTTTACAAATTCTTTATAAATTTGTTCAAATTACCAGTGTGACTTAAGCTCCTAACTACATGCCAACTGGTGTGCCTACAAACCACGCAGGTGAGGGCCAATATTTGTTTGTTATGCTACCCTAACAAATTATCACCAATGTAGGAACTTAAAACAGCACAAATGTATTACCTTATAGGTCTGCAGGTCAGGCGTCCAGTACGGATCTCACACTAGACTAATCGAAGTGTCATGAGGCTGCATTTCTCTCTGGAAGCTTTAGCTCAAAATCTGTTTCCTGTTCATTGGGTTTTGGGCATAATTCAGCTAGTTCCTTTTGGTTGTAGTACTGAGGTACCCATTTCTTTGCCGGCTATCAACTGAGAATCATTCCCAGCGTCCAGGGGCTATTACATTCCTTGGCTTGGGGCCCCCTTCCTCATCTTCAAAACCAGTAATGGAGGGCTCAGCTCTTCCCTCCCTTTTTCCATCTTATCTCTCTAACCCAGCCAGTAAAAGTTCTCCATATTAGTGATTCTGTGATTGGATTAGGCCCACCTAGCTAATCCAGGATAATCTCCCCATCTTTTATTTTTATTTTTTTATTACTTACTATTTTTTGTTTTATAAAGCACGAGCAGAGGAGAGGGGCAGAGAGAGAGAGAGGGAGAGAAAGAATCTCAGCAGGCTCCATGCTCAGCATGGAGTCCAATGTGGGGCATGATCCCATGACCCTGGAATCATGACCTGAGCTGAAATCAAGAGTTGGATGTTCAACAGACTTAGCCTCACAGGTGCTCCTCTGCATCTTTTAATCACATCTGTAAATCTCTTCTATCATGTAAGGTGATAGTCACAGATTCTTGGAATTAGGGAATGGACATCTTTGGGAAGACCATTATTCTGCCTATCACATTCAAAATTTAATTCATCTCCCCATCTCAAAACCAACTTTTCTTCTTGTGTTCCCTACCTTAGCACCAATATTCACCCACTTGCCCAAGTCAGAAATCTATATTTATCTCCATAACCTGCACTCGTCTCTCCTTCTCTATTGTTACTACCTTTGTGTTACCACCCTCATTCATCTATGAGTTACATCAACAACCTCCTGCTTCCAACAGTCTCCCTGAGTCCAGACTTGTTTTCTGAGAATTCATTCACATTGCAACCAAAGGGTTCAAAGTAGTTAGCTCAGGCTACTATAACAAAATCTCACAGACTGGATGGCTTAACCGAGAGAAATGTAGTTCTCAGAGTTCTGGAGGCTAGAAGTGGAGATGCCAGCATGGTTGGTTTCTGGTGAGAACTCTTTCCCTGGCTTGTAGAAGTCCATCATCTTTTTTTTTTTTTAATTTTTTTAACATTTATTCATTTTTGAAAGGCAGAGAGAGACAAAGTGCAAATGGGGGAGGGGCAGAGAGAGAGGGAGACACAGAAACAGAACAGGCCCAGGCTCTGAGCTATCAGCACAGAGCCCGACGCAGGGCTCGAACTCACGGACCGCGAGATCATGAGCTGAGCCGAAGTCGGCCACATAACCGAGTGAGCCACGCAGGTGCCCCAATAGAAGGCCACCATCTTGCTGTGTCCTCACATGATAGAAAGAGAGAGTAAGAGCAAGCTGTCTGGGGTCTTTTCTTATACAGACACTTATCCCATCATAAGGGCCCCATGACATCATGACCTCACCAAAAACCTAATTCCTAATTATCTCCCAAAGGCCTCATCTCCAAATCCAGGGTTAGGGCTTCGAAATATGAATTTGGGGGAGGGACACAATTCAGTTGATAACAGAGCTTTTCCCCAAAAAGCAAATACCTTTCTTACAATCTTTCTATGCCCCCCTGTGCTTTTAGCATAAAGTCCAATTAGCTTGACTTTCAAGATCCTGTATCATCTGTCTCTACCTACCCCATCTTACACCAGTCCCTCACATACTCTAGTTAACTGACCTTCTCTGCCACCTGGAATGTGTTGCATTCTTTCTTGCCTCTGGGCCTCTGCTTTTGGTGCTCCCCTCTGCCTGTTTTGGCTAGATCCCAATTTTTTGCTTCTTCAGGGAGGCTTCTCTGACAGTCTGGGCAGTTCCTGGTCTAGGTCTGGTGCTCCTCCAAGGTATTCCCATTGCACCGTGTATTTCCACTTGCCCCACTGCCTGTTATTCTCTGCCTTTCCTATTAGCTATCAGCTCCAAAAAAGAGGTATTATCTTTTTTGTTCAACATTATACTCCAAATGTCTAGCTCATGAATTTGTATATGGTAGCATATAATACATGTTTGTGTATATTTGGACAGATGGTTGGAAGGTTGGATGGATGGATGGATGGATGGATGGATAGATGGATGGATGGATGGATGGATGGATGGAAAGGTGGATGGATAAACGTGCTGAATTTGAGGTAACTGTTGGGAATCCAGGTAGGGCCATGCAGTAGACAGGTACATGGCATGGAGTTCAGGAGAGAAGTCCAGGCTACAGAGAAGCCAAGTTCATCCAATAACACATCATCAGCTTTCTCTTAGAAATGTATACTTTGAAAAGAGTCAAGAGTACTGTGCCAGATCCTAGTTTCAAGGGTATTTATCTTTATCGCCTGGGATAATCTTTCTTACCACAGCCCCCTGGTATTCATGGTCCTGAACTTATTACTCACCATGAGCTGTTTCCCAGCTACCTTATTGTAACGTTACACTTTGAAGAAGTTACCCTCATTTTACAGGTGTGGAAATAGAGGCCATGAGGGCTACCCTCCACAGTGATTTTCAAGGATTATAATCAGTGTTATGGATCCTATGAATTGCTCCTTCCACCTCCATTCCATCCTCCTTCTGGATCCACAGTAATCAATACCTTGGCTACCAGATACATGTGACTCTTCAAAATTAAGTTTAAATTATTTTAATTAAAACAAAATAAAAATTTTAATTTACTTCCTCAATTGCCTAGCCACATTTCAAGTGTTCAGTTGCCACATCCAGCAACTGTATTGGACAGTACAGATGAAGAACAACACTTCCTTCATCACAGAAAGCTCTACTGGACCATGTAGATCTAAAGTGCCTTCCTGTATGGCAGAGATCAGAAAGCTAAAACTATACTTCCCACACTCCTTTGCAGGTTCTGGATGCAAATATTGTTTACCAATTAGATATGCTTATAGGAGTCTGATGAGGCGAAAATAAGATATACATGGGGCACCTGTCTGATTCAGTCTGTAGAGCATGCAACTCTTGATCTCAGGGTTGTGAGTTCAGGCCCCACATTGGTCATAGAGCATACTTAAAAAAAAAAAAAAAGATAAACACAACCACGAAGACACCAAGATTTTCTGCAGCAGCACACTAGCGCCTGTTTAGCTTTCTATGTGTCAAGGTGGCCATAGCATTGGCATTGGCCTTGCCAGCAGTGTCAGCAGCTTTGTGATGCCCACTTCCTTATCCCAGCTCAAAGCTCCAGTGTAAGTTCTTGAACTCAAGTTCTTAAGGCTTAAGAAATGGTAGTTTTCCAGGTGCATCATTTCCGGAGTGTTCTATATACCTAGAGGCCCAGAACCAGAGCCAGTTCCCCCAACACTCATCACTATTTTGGTAAGCAAAATTTGATAAGATTTAACATATTAAAATGTCTTCCTGCTTAAAATATTCAGAATGGACACCAAATTTTGATTGATGTGGAACAAAGCAGATTTACAGCATAGCTCTTGTGTTTCCAGATCACTCCTTTGCTTTCCAAACGCCATAAATGCAATCCAGTCTTCTAGCAATTGAACTAGGTAGCTATGTACTTAACTGCCTTTTGAAATTGTTCCCCCACTTCACTCTCTTTTAAGATATTACTTATGCCTTTCCCTATGAAACTTAATCTGTCTGCAAAAGGGGTGCCTAGCTGGCTTAGTCAGTTAAGCGACTGACTTCAGCTCAGGTCATGATCTCACGGTTCTTGAGTTTGAACACCGTGTCTATCTCCTCACTGACAATGCAGAGCCTACTTCAGATTCTCTGGCTCCCTCTCTCTCTGCCCCTCCCCCACTCAGACTCTTCTCTCCCCCCAAAAATAAATAAATAAACATTAAAAATTGTTTAATATTTTCTTATTTTTATTTCTTATTTACTTATTTTTTTTATTTTGAGAGAGAGAGAGAGAGAGAGAGAGAGAGAGAGAGAGCACAAACTGGGGAGGGGAAGAGAGAGAGAGGGAGACACAGAATTCGAAGCAAGTTCCAGGCTCCAAGCTGTCAACACAGACCCCAATGCGGGGCTTGAACTCACAGACCATGAAATCATGACCTGAGCCAAAGTTGGATGCTTAACCAACTGAGCCACCCAGGTGTTCCTAAACATTAAAAAATTTTAGAAAGAAATGTGTGGTCAATAAGATACTAATTCTTTGACCTGATCCAAGCATGCTTATAGACTACAAGTGCATTATAAGAAAATACACTGAACAGAAAGCAATTTTTTCTAAGTCCACCCTACTGAATGGCATAGATTTTCTTAGATAACAAGCATATTAGCGTGAATTTGTTCAATCAGGTTGCGTTCTAATTTATTCCTTTGTGAAATGAGCTAGACTAAGGAGTTGGGGGATTTGGCTGAAATGTAGGGGAGGTGGCGATTTGTAGGGAAGACAGGCCAGAAGCCTAGGGCAGAGTGGGCATGAGGCATCCGGTCATTGGAGAACCATCATCACTATCATGACTCTCTTTCCTTGCTCTCTAGACCCACAACTCAGACTATGAGTTATAAAGGTGTCTGGGAGCTAGCCTGGGTATGTGTCACCATGAATCACATTGATTCTATGGAAAAATATGGTCTCAGTTCCAAACAACTGGAATGTAAATGAATTGTCAGATCACTTTTCTAAATTGGGTACAGCTTGTTTCAGTTTCCTGCCAGCCTCTACCTGTATGAAACAACCAAGCCCTTTCTATTTATGAACTTAAGACTTTAAAACTACCAAAGCATAGTGAGCACCTATTTTCAAAAACATATTCTGGCTTATGGGGGGGTGGGGCAAAGCATGCCACAGAGCAAAGCTCCTGGACCCTGGAGTCACAGAGACCCAAGTTCAAATCATCTTCCCATGATGTTTAACTGTATGATCTTGAGCAAGTTACTGCCATGTTCTGAGTCTCAGGTTTCTCGGCCAGAAGATGGGAGAAAACCCTATTCACAGGATTATTATAAGGGTTATATGAAACAGCTGATTTGCTTACTCAGGAAACTGTCAGAAAAGGAAAAGTGATGGACAATAGCCCTACAGAGAAATTCCATGCCCAGTCTAGTAATTTTCCAAAAGGGAGGGACTTCTACCTGCTCTGGCCTAGAGTCCTTCCAGTTTTGCTCAAAATATCACCCATTTCCTATTGTGCTCGCCCCAATCAAGTCAGAGAAAAGGATAAACTTCTGTGTCCAAAAGACCCCCAAAATATAATAGTTTAAAGAAGATGGAGATTTCTGTCACTAATGGCCCTGAGGTCCAGGTTGGCAAGGAGCTTTTCTCTATGTGGCCATTCAGGAATCCGGGCTCTCTTCATCCTACTGCTCTGCCATCACCTGTCACGGGCATTATCCTTGTCTGCATGGACAAGGCTGGGTCACAGGCACATTCATGTCCAGCTCAAGGGATGAGGAGAGGGAAAGCTGCTGAGGACATCTGTTTTAAGCTGAAGATGACCCAGAAGTCGCATGTAACACCTCCATTCACACCTCGTTGGCCTGAATTTATTCACATGGCCACACTTAGCTGCAAGAGAGGCTGCTAAATGCAGTCTCCAACTGCACAGCCATGTCCCCAGCTGCAAATCTTATCAAAGTAGAGAAATGTTTTGCTAAACCACTATCATTCTCTGCCACAGCCTTCCTTCTGCTTTACTCTTCTTCAACAACACTTGACTTGTTCTTGGTCTAGCTGTGAAGCTTTACCATTTACTAAATCGGAGCTCGGCTAGGGGAAACTTCCTTAATGTCCTTGGACCCTCTGGTGAGATTACAATTGCCCATTTGGGCTCTCTCACTCTGATGAAAACCTGGGGCCCAAAGAGGGAGCCATGGGAGCTCAGACCAGGGACAGGGCTCTTCCCAAAGCACCACCCAGCTGTTTTCTGAAGACATGATTTTTGAGGTGTGGGGCCTTTTCCTCCAGTGTGGTGAGAGATTCTGGCTTGCCTGTTCCTGGAGGTGACTCATTCCCGCTCTTTGTAGAGACAGCACAATCACATTGTTTCTGCAAAAAGTATGCTCCTGTGGCACCCACAGACATGTCCATTCCCCTTTAAGCGATTCTTAAAGGATTAAAAAGTACACATCGTGAAGGCTTCAGGTGTGCCGAGCTGCACGTAGCTCAACTAGAAGATCGAGTGGTGTGGAGAGAGTGCTGCACCAAATGCTGGGGAATCTCACAATGGTCTCAGCTCCTGTATTCATCAGCTACATATCCTTGGGCAAGCTGCTTCTCAACCTGGGCCTCTATTTTCTCATCTTAAAAAAATTGACCAGGGGTGCCTGGGTGGCTCAGTCGGTTAAGCGGCTCAGGTCATGATCTCACTGTCCGTGGGTTCGAGCCTCGCGTCGGGCTCTGTGCTGACTGCTCAGAGCCTGGAGCCTGTTTCAGATTCTGTGTCTCCCTCTCTCTCTGACCCTCCCCCCATTCATGCTCTGTCTCTCTCTGTCTCAAAAATAAATAAATGTTAAAAAAAATTTTTTTTTTTTAAATTGACCAGATCATTTTTAGACTCCTGTTCCAATCCCCCAGTTGTCCATGACCTTTTCTTGCCTGTTTCTTATTTGGAACACCTCAGCAGTAACTAAAGAGAAAAGATACCTCTTTGCTTCTCATTCATTTATCCTATGTCAATTACTCAATGTGTGAAAATCCAAGGTTTCCAAAGAGACTAACTCCGTACACTTCCTGGGGACTGGGACCCAGGGCTCATAGTTGTTTGGGCCAGTCTCAGCCAGATGTCAAAGGAGTTTTGACATAGTGTTGACTATTGTCCCCATAATCCAAGTCTGCAGAGAGACTGAGGTAGACAGCAGGCATTGAGAGACATGAACAATGTATGCAATGGTTGAAGTAGTATTTCTCTTCTTAAGCTAAGACTCTGTGGACACACCCCAAAACAAGAGATGTCCTGAGGCATAAATCCTTGTTTCTAAGGGTGAAAATGCCCAAAGCCATGGCTGTCCAAAAAACCCACTCTAAGAGGACAAAAGAAAGAATGAAATGTAAATGGGAGCACCTTTTTCAGGCTCTTACAATAGGTTACCACAATTTCTAGTTTTTCTCCTTTTCTTAAAAATAAGTTGAGCAGATGGCATGTTTGGTTGGGGGAAATCAAAAGGCACAAAAAGCTGTAAAGTAAAAAGTGAGTTTTCCTCCTACTGTGTCCAGGGATCTCTGTTCTCAGCGGATCCCTCCTTTCACAGACAGCACATGTCCCCATACACACATAAATGTGGCGTTGCAATTTTGGGGGCTCTTCATAGTTGCCTTAGTTTTTATGGAATTTCCTTAGTGAATGTAAATCACATTAAACATTTAAAATATCTCTGTGCCGGGGATGCTTGGGTGGCTCAGTCAGTTGAGTACCTGACTCTGGATTTCAGTTCAGGTCATGATCTCACAGTTTGTAAATTCAAGCCCCTTGTCAGGCTCTGCACTGGCTGTACGGAGCCTACTGGGATTCTCTATCTCACTCTCTCTCTTCCCCTCCCTGCTCACTCTCGCTCTCTCTCTCAAAAATAAATAGACATTAAAAAAATCTGTGTGCTGGCGAGGATGCGGAGAAAGTGGATCTCTTTTGCATTGTTGGTGGCAATGCAAGCTGGTGCAGCCACTCTGGAAAACAGTATGGAGGTTCCTCAAAAAACTAAAAATAGAACTACCCTACGACCCGGCAACTGCACTACTAGGCATTTATCCAAGGGTACAGGTGTGCTATTTCGAAGAGACACATGCACCCCCATGTTTATAGCAGCACTATCAACAACAGCCAAAGTATGGAAAGAGCCCAAATGTCCATCGACGGATGAATGGATAAAGAAGATGTGGTGTGTATATATATATATATACAATGGAGTATTACACGGCAGTCAAAAAGAATGAAATCTTGCCATCTGCAACTACGTGGATGGAACTGGAGGATATTATGCTAAGTGAAATTAGAGAAAAACAAAAATTATATGACTTCACTCATGAGGACTTTAAGAGACAAAACAGATGAACATAAGGGAAGGGAAACAAAAATAATATAAAAACAGGGAGGGGGACAAAACCGAAGAGCCTCACAAATATGGAGAACAAACTGAGGGTTGCGGGAGGGGTTGTGGGACAGGGGATGGGCTAAATGGGTAAGGGGCACTAAGGAATCTACTCCTGAAATCACTGTTTCACTATATGCTAACTAATTCGGATACAAATTTTTAAAAAATAAAAAATTAAATTAAAAAAAATGGAAAAAATATTAAAAAAAAAATCTGTGTGCTGCAAGTAGAACATCAGCGAGGCCGCCCTTGGCTGATTTCATTCATGCCCTTGGCTTTCCTCACCTCCAGTCTGTAATCTTCTAAGCGCTACCCTTGACCCTGCTCTGTTCCTTGAGCCTGCATTTGGGTTCCAGCCACATCTCTCCACCTGGAGAGGGCACCACAAACACAGGTGCACGTGGAATTGGTCACCTTCCCCAAACCTACTCTTCACCTCTTCCCAGGCTCCAGCTTTTCCCACTCACCCCCACTAGGAATGCTTGCTCTGCTCCTCCGGTCAGTTGATTATAGTCACTTGAACCTCTGGAAAGTCCCTTCCTCTTCCTCATCCTCATCTTTCCACTGTCCTAGTTGATTTCACCATCACTCTCACCGGAGCAGATACACATACAACATTTACTCTGTGCCAGGCACTGTCATAAGTGTTTTACACATATAAACCCATTTCACTCCCACAACCACCTTACAGGGGACATGCTATTATTGTCCCCATCTTATAAACGAGAAAAATAAGATCAAAATGATAAGTAACGCCATTCCCTAAACTCACCAGACTCTATCGTGCCTCCTTTGACTAGATTTCCTGTGGCCTCTTCTACCTTCCAGACCCAAGTTAGTCATTACTTCTTCCAGAAAATCTTCCCAGAGCCCCCACTATTATCTTGATAGTTTCAGACTTTTAGTCTATCTTCCTCCATGCAAAATACTGCCAGATGAAGTTTCATAAGACGTATTTATACTGACAAATCCTTGTTTGTTGAAATTCCAACTTAGCTGGGCATCCTTATCATTAACTTGCTAAATCTGGCAACCCTACCCCCATGAAACCATAAGCAACTTCACAGCATGGCTTATTCATCTTCATGTCCCATTGATCTCCTCCCTCCCCCAGCCCAGGGGCTGGCACAGAGCCTGGGCCAGTTCACCATGCTGAATGAAAGTTAGATGCTCAGTGAATGGTTGACTCTGCCACGGTATTTTTTACTAACCTTCCTGTGAGAAATCACATATCTCTTATACACCCCCCTCACCAATGCACCAGACGCAGGGCTATGTGCACAATAACTAATTTCAACATGTCTCTGAGCCTCACTTTTCTCATCTATAAAATGAGAATAATGGTTAACACCCACACACCCCTCTTTCTTCTAGGCTACTTATAAGGATAGAAGGTCACAAGGAAGGTGCTTTGTAACTGAAAAAAGCTGCACAGTTGTTAAACATGACTACTAGTACCAACATCAGCATTTCTAACCTAGTGCTAGAGAAATACAAAGCCTGTATCTAATTTGATTTTTCAATAGTTTTAAGTACTGAAAGCTACTAATTGCCTCCTAAGGAATAGCATGGCATTTGGCAACCTATGAACCACGATGACATAAAACTTCAGATGCAGAGGGAGAAAGAATTGAGAAGGTAAGAAAAGCGAGGTATTCCCTCTTAGCCAGGCAGAGGGGAACAAGGAGAGACGAGGGGAATATCCGTTGGAGACAGGAGCAGACACGGCCTCGATAATGCCCCAGGAGATGCCCCTGTGGAAACCCCAATCTACAACGACTCAGGCCAATGCCAGGAAGCGCACCTGAGATTATCAGATGGTTTTCCATGTACTTTGTAACCGTTTCATGGGTTTGGGAAAATAAGACCCAAGAATGGTGCGATGCCATGTCCAGCTTCTTCACGGCTAATGCATCCTCTGGTTAGGACTGAATCTGGCCATTTCTCCAACTTGGGTCAGTCAGTAGGAAGGTTCCTTCTTGGTTTCAAAAGGAAAAAAGGAACAGGCTGCAAAAATATTCTCCTGATCAGTCTTTACCTTCCCCTTCCCTAATCTCTGAAGATTCATCTGGTAAATTGCTTTCAATCTATTTAACCAGAACTTTAAAAACTTACTTGGGAACCACCACATAAAACCAGAGACTAACATGGATGGAAAAACATCCTTAGAGGTAGAAAGATGGTGGCTGATTCATACAAAACTTCAAATTCATGTTAGAGCATTAGAAAAACTGCCAGGTGGCCAATAGTGAGACTGATCCCTTGTTCCAAATCCATCTAAGAGGTGGAAGACCTTGACTTACTTAGTCTCTATTTATACACACGCAGCTGGTCAATCAAGTAACTATCTTAATCCAAAAAGCACACCAGTGATCAAGACATTTCCAGTTGCATATGTGGACTTTTTAACATAAATCTGCCTCAGTTCTCCAATATACTGGAACTGATCTCTCTTAGACTTAGTTTGACAAATGTTCCAGTAGCTTAATTAATTATATTTATAA
The DNA here is from genome assembly GCF_023721935.1 of Panthera uncia. NCBI lineage: Eukaryota > Metazoa > Chordata > Mammalia > Carnivora > Felidae > Panthera > Panthera uncia. Next base: position 67,666,348 of record NC_064807.1, read on the forward strand.
CCAGCACACAAAAAGATGGTAGCTTCCTTCTCCTTTACATTGGTATTCTTTTCATTTTGTGGAAGTCTGATGTCAGAGTCAGCTGGCTTTTCTGTGCTTCATGCATTTTTTAACTTCCTTTGTAATCAAACACAGGCATTAAGAGAGATTTAACATTCACTAATGAGATGTCACATGTCCTAGCCTGTTCTTCTCCCCAGTGGCCTCTGTCTTCTGGCTACCTGTCAGGCAAAAATCATTTGGGAACCAGGTGCTTTCTTATTCTCAACTCCTGTGTGTCCCTCTCACACTTAGCTTCATCTATATTGGCAAAATGAAGTAAAGAATTCAGACTATTAACCAGATAATTCAACCAAAATTGTCCTTACAGGAATTTTATTCATTTGTGTCTCTTGGAAGTGAAAGTAGGAGCTGACTTTTTCACCTAAATTACCTTGATAATCACTTCTGTTGGCAAACCCATGACCAGGGGAGTTTTGCTGCGACAGAATCTGTTTATACTCCTGACACCAAGAGTGTTATTATTTATCCCTAAGAGCCTCATGCTCCTTCTCTCTGCAAAATCAGAATCACAATTCCTACATTGTCAGGTTGTTGCTGAGATTAAATGAGACTATTAATATAAGAACTGCTGCATGCAGCAGGTATTCTGTGCATATTTAAACACACATACATTTGCATCTAGGTACAACACACATTGCACATTGACCAGAACATGTATTTTGCACGATACAATTTATGAAATACTTACCTCCATTTTCTCCTCAATCTTTAGAAAAGCACTGGGAAGTAAGGACAGGCAGCCACTATTATACAAATGAAGAGCCAGAGGTTAAATGAGGTTAAATGGCTTTCCCAAGACCACCCAACTGGTCTGAGTTGTTGGTCTGTGTAACCCATGACCTCTCCACTGCCTCTCCACTGATACTCCATGCTCCACACAGCTGGCTAAAGTATTGGTTCTCAAACTTGGTTGCACACTGGAACCACCTGGAAAACTTAGAAATTAACACTAATACCTGACCCCACCCACAGAGATTTTGATTTAATTGGTCTAAGTAAAGCCTGGGGGGGGGGGGCGCCTGGGTGGCTCAGTCGGTTAAGCGGCCGACTTCATCTCAGGTCATGATCTCGCGGTCCATGAGTTCAAGTCCCGCGTCAGGCTCTGTGCTGACAGCTCAGAGCCCGGAGCCTGTTTCAGATTCTGTGTCTCCCTCTCCCTGACCCTCCCCCATTCATGCTCTGTCTCTCTCTGTCTCAAAAATAAATAAACGTTAAAAATAAATAAATAAATAAATAAATAAATAAATAAATAAAGTAAAGCCTGGGCATGAGGATATACTTTTTTCTCAGTCTATCTCTTCATTTTTTTTTAATGTTTATCTACTTTTGAGAGAGAGAGAGACAGAGTGCAAGTGGAGGAGGAGCAGAGAGAGAAGGAGACACAGGATCTGAAGCAGGCTCCAGGCTCTGAGCTGTCAGCACAGAGCCCAACGCAGGGCTTGAACTCAAACCGCGAGATCATAACCTGAGCCGAAGTCGGCCGCTTAACTGACTGAGCCACCCAGGCGCCCCTATCTCTTCATTTTCAATTCAATTTTTTATTGTGAGATCAGTGTAGATTCACGTGCAGTGTGAGCAATAATAGAGGTGGATCCCATGTACCTTTTAGCCAACTTCCCCCAATAGTAACACCTTGCAGAACTGTAGCATAATACCCACAAACATAATACTGGCATTTGTATAGTCAACATACAGAAGAGTTTCACCCCCACAACGACCTCTTGAATTTCCTTCTATAGCCACACACAACTCCCTCAACCAACCTATCCTTAACCCCTGTCATAATCACTAATATGTTCTCCATTTCTATCATTTTATCATTTCGAGAATGTCAATTATATGGAATCATACAGTATGTAACCATGTAGGATTGGCTTTTTGCACTCAGCAAAACTCCCTGCAGATTCATCCCAAGTTGTTTCATGTTTGAATAGTTCATTTTTTCTTTAATTGCTGAGTAGTACTCCACGGTATGCATGTGCCGGTTTACTTCTTAACCATTGAAAGACATCTGAGTCGTCTCCGGTTTCTATTATGAATAGAGTTGTTATGAACATTTGTGTACAGGTTTTTGTGTGCAGGTGAATTTGCGTATCTTTGAGATAAATGTCAAAGTACCGTTCCTGGGTGGTATGGCACTTGCATGTTTAGTTTTATAGGAACCTGCACAATGATTTTCTGGAGCATACCATTTTACATTTCCATCAGCAATGCGTGAGCAATCAAGTTTCTCACCTTCACCAGCTTTGGCATTGACACAATTTTTTCTTAAAAGCCAATCTGACAGATGTGTGATAGTTCTTCTTGTGATTTTAATTTGCATATATTTCCCTGACGGCTAGTGATGTTGAATATCTTTTCATGTGGTTATCTACCAATTGCATATCATTTTTATGCATTTTATCATTTTTATGATATCATTTGAAATATCTGTTTATGCCTTATGTCTATTTTTTTTT